>NC_088645.1:3614842-3697342 GCF_964019385.1 Sycon ciliatum
TGTCAAAAATGTATTTTAGCTCTGGGAGGCCGATATTTAAACGCACCGAAAATTTGTAGACTTATCATATTAGATGGTGGTGGAAGGGGATGGTGGTTGTATTGGAAATAGTTGTGTGTGTGTGTGTGTGTGTAAGGAGGAGGGGAAGGAGGGGGGGGGGGGAGGAGGGGTTAGTTGACAAGTACAGTCGAATGTCACTTATCCGACCACTTCGGGAATCAGGCATGTTGGATACCTGATATCATTTTTAATGTGCATATATAGCTGGATTTCACTGATTTATGTACACAATACCCAAATATATTCATGCATAATCATGAATTGCTCCATGTACACATACATGTTAGCATACTTGACCACATCTACTTCAAGTAAATGCATATCACACCGTATAATATACACACACACAAAATTATATTTTTTAGAATTTTACTGTTGAGAGTCATAAAATTACCACTCCCGGGCTTGTCGGATAACCGAGGTGCTCGGATAACTGGCGACCGGATAAGTGACATTCGACTGTACATGTAATGTGTCTGGTGTGGGGGGGGGGGGGGGGAGCGGGAGTGTTGGGAATTGATGCATGTGTGGGTCCAGGAGAGGGGGGGGGGGGGGGGGTGTTGACAAAAATTGTGTGTGTGTAGGGGGGGGGGGGGGGGGAGGCGGGGGGGGGAGGGGGGGAGAGGAGGGGGGGGGGGGAGATAATTGTCCAGTACTGTCGTGGACATGGAAATCCGATCGCAATTCTAGCGGCCCCAGGGTGCAGGCTATGCAGCCGTGGGTGAACAGTACACACATAATTGTAGTGCGCTGGTCACATCGGATACACATTACATGTGTACAGCATGCAACAACGTTCTGTACGCACTGAGGGCACCGGCCCCGGTCAATCAACTGAATACAACGACGTTCTGTACGCGCTGAGGGCACCGGCCCCGGTCAATCAACTGAATACAACGATGTTCTGTACGCACTGAGGGCACCGGCCCCGGTTAATCAACTGAATACAACGATGTTCTGTACGCGCTGAGGGCACCGGCCCCGGTTAATCAACTGAATACAACGATGTTCTGTACGCGCTGAGGGCACCGGCCCCGGTTAATCAACTGAATACAACGATGTTCTGTACGCGCTGAGGGCACCGGCCCCGGTTAATCAACTGAATACAACGATGTTCTGTACGCGCTGAGGGCACCGGCCCCGGTTAATCAACTGAATACAACGACGTTCTGTACGCGCTGAGGGCACCGGCCCCGGTTAATCAACTGAATACAACGATGTTCTGTACGCGCTGAGGGCACCGGCCCCGGTTAATCAACTGAATACAACGACGTTCTGTACGCTCTGAGGGCACCGGCCCCGGTCAATCAACTGAATACAACGATGTTCTGTACGCACTGAGGGCGCCGGCCCCGGTTAATCAACTGAATACAACGATGTTCTGTACGCGCTGAGGGCACCGGCCCCGGTTAATCAACTGAATACAACGATGTTCTGTACGCGCTGAGGGCACCGGCCCCGGTTAATCAACTGAATACAACGATGTTCTGTACGCGCTGAGGGCACCGGCCCCGGTTAATCAACTGAATACAACGATGTTCTGTACGCGCTGAGGGCACCGGCCCCGGTTAATCAACTGAATACAACGACGTTCTGTACGCGCTGAGGGCACCGGCCCCGGTCAATCAACTGAATACAACGATGTTCTGTACGCACTGAGGGCACCGGCCCCGGTTAATCAACTGAATACAACGATGTTCTGTACGCGCTGAGGGCACCGGCCCCGGTTAATCAACTGAATACAACGATGTTCTGTACGCGCTGAGGGCACCGGCCCCGGTTAATCAACTGAATACAACGATGTTCTGTACGCGCTGAGGGCACCGGCCCCGGTTAATCAACTGAATACAACGATGTTCTGTACGCGCTGAGGGCACCGGCCCCGGTTAATCAACTGAATACAACGATGTTCTGTACGCGCTGAGGGCACCGGCCCCGGTTAATCAACTGAATACAACGATGTTCTGTACGCGCTGAGGGCACCGGCCCCGGTTAATCAACTGAATACAACGACGTTCTGTACGCGCTGAGGGCACCGGCCCCGGTCAATCAACTGAATACGATGTTCTGTACGCACTGAGGGCACCGGCCCCGGTTAATCAACTGAATACAACGATGTTCTGTACGCGCTGAGGGCACCGGCCCCGGTTAATCAACTGAATACAACGATGTTCTGTACGCGCTGAGGGCACCGGCCCCGGTTAATCAACTGAATACAACGATGTTCTGTACGCGCTGAGGGCACCGGCCCCGGTTAATCAACTGAATACAACGATGTTCTGTACGCGCTGAGGGCACCGGCCCCGGTTAATCAACTGAATACAACGACGTTCTGTACGCGCTGAGGGCACCGGCCCCGGTCAATCAACTGAATACAACGATGTTCTGTACGCACTGAGGGCACCGGCCCCGGTTAATCAACTGAATACAACGACGTTCTGTACGCGCTGAGGGCACCGGCCCCGGTCAATCAACTGAATACAACGATGTTCTGTACGCACTGAGGGCACCGGCCCCGGTTAATCAACTGAATACAACGATGTTCTGTACGCGCTGAGGGCACCGGCCCCGGTTAATCAACTGAATACAACGATGTTCTGTACGCGCTGAGGGCACCGGCCCCGGTTAATCAACTGAATACAACGATGTTCTGTACGCGCTGAGGGCACCGGCCCCGGTTAATCAACTGAATACAACGATGTTCTGTACGCGCTGAGGGCACCGGCCCCGGTTAATCAACTGAATACAACGACGTTCTGTACGCGCTGAGGGCACCGGCCCCGGTCAATCAACTGAATACAACGATGTTCTGTACGCACTGAGGGCACCGGCCCCGGTTAATCAACTGAATACAACGATGTTCTGTACGCGCTGAGGGCACCGGCCCCGGTTAATCAACTGAATACAACGATGTTCTGTACGCGCTGAGGGCACCGGCCCCGGTTAATCAACTGAATACAACGATGTTCTGTACGCGCTGAGGGCACCGGCCCCGGTTAATCAACTGAATACAACGATGTTCTGTACGCGCTGAGGGCACCGGCCCCGGTTAATCAACTGAATACAACGATGTTCTGTACGCGCTGAGGGCACCGGCCCCGGTTAATCAACTGAATACAACGATGTTCTGTACGCGCTGAGGGCACCGGCCCCGGTTAATCAACTGAATACAACGACGTTCTGTACGCACTGAGGGCACCAGCCCCGGTCAATCAACTGAATACAACGACGTTCTGTACGCACTGAGGGCGCCGGCCCCGGTCAATCAACAGCACACAACGACGTTCTGTACGCACTGAGGGTACCAGAACCGATCAATGAACTGAACACAACGACGTTCTGTACGTGTCACGTCCCTGAATGTGACGACTGCTGCCTGATAGTCCTGTGATAGCAGGATCTATGTAGTGAGCAGCTCTGTGCTGAGCTGTCACGCCCTTTTAGTACATGGTTTGGCCAGTGTCTTGTCCCACGTGCTTAGCATGTAGGTTGAGCGACACGCGCTTTCCCACGTAGGTGACATGCCTTCTTGGCATGACACACCATGTGATCCAAGGCCGGAACCTGGTCAGGTAGGTTCTCGCGTTGTACGTTTCCTGGAAGCGCTTCACTTCCTGGAAATGTGACTCCAGGCTTTGTGCAAAACCACGTCACTACGACGTTCTACAGGTTTCCACGATGCCTCGGCGCTTCGTGCAAAGAGCCAAGACTAATATGACATTGTATAACAAGAGCTAAGTGCAAGACAGGAGACGTGTGCAAGAACCAAAACCGTCACCGCAGTGACCGCACGAGAGGTCAGAGTATCAAACAAGCAAGACCAAGAATGCAGCAGAACTTACCATAAGAAGCCGCTGAACTATGGCACGTTGGGTGAGAGGGCTCCCCAACGTGACCCTCATATACTCACATTGTACTCTGACGTGGGTGAGCGGGCTCCCCACGTCCCAATTTGGTCTTTCTTCTCTCGATGTCTTTCTTTCTCTTTCTTCTCAAATGATCACCGTACGTATATTCTGCATTTCTGCTGACTGGCTGCGCACATTCCGGTTTGACTTGTTCTGCTATTTCCTGGAATTACCTCGCAATGATCACGCCATATATCTCTGAAGCACCCTATAAAAGAAGCTCTCATTCTCTCTTTTACTTCAGTTCTAGTCTAGTCTAGTCTAGTCTAGTCTAGCAGTCGAGACTCGGTCTCAGCTCTCTGTCTTCGTTTACTTTGAGCTCGGATTTGATACAACTCACAACGTAAAACTAACAGTCTTTGTCTGTTGATCGTGTGGGGTTGAACTTGGACCAAGCCAGCTATATTGGTTGGCCCCTGGGTTGTGTTGGGCTTGTCGTGAGGCCACACGTCTATATTCAGTCGCCGCTCGTAGTGATTTCGGGGTCCGGTCACTGTGAGCCGGGGACGCGACATACGCACTGAGGGCACCGGCCCCGGTCAATCAACTGAATACAACGACATTCTGTACGCGCTGAGGGCACCGGCCCCGGTCGATCAACTGAATACAACGACGTTCTGTACGCGCTAAGGGCACAGGCCCCGGTCAATCAACTGAATACAACGATGTTCTGTACGCGCTGAGGGCACCGGCCCCGGTTAATCAACTGAATACTACGACGTTCTGTACGCGCTGAGAGCACCGGCCCCGGTCAATCAACTGAATACAACGACATTCTGTACGCTCTGAGGGCACCGGCCACCGTCAATCAACTGAATACAACGACGTTCTGTACGCGCTGAGGGCACCGGCCCCGGTCAATCAACTAAATACAACGACGTTCTGTACGCGCTGAGGGCACAGGCCTCGGTCAATCAACTGAATACAACGACGTTCTGTACGCACTGAGGGCGCCGGCCTCGGTCAATCAACTGAATACAATGACGTTCTGTACGCGCTGAGGGCACCAGCCCCGGTCAATCAACTGAATACAACGACGTTCTGTACGCACTGAGGGCGCCGGCCCCGGTCAATCAACTGAATACAACGACGTTCTCTATGCACTGAGGGCACCGGCCCCGGTCAATCAACTGAATGCAACGACCTTCTTTACGCACTGAGGGCACCGGCCCCGGTCAATCAACAGCACACAACGACGTTCTGTACGCACTGAGGGTACCAGAACCGATCAATGAACTGAACACAACGACGTTCTGTACGCACTGAGGGCACCGTCCTCGGTCAATCAAATGAATACAACGACGTTCTGTACGAACTGAGGGCACCAGCCCCGGTCAATCAACTGAATACAACGACGTTCTGTACAAACTAAGGGCACCAGCCCCGGTCAATCAACTGAATACAACGACGTTCTGTACGCACTGAGGGCACCAGCCCCGGTCAATCAACTGAATGCAACGACGTTCTGTACGCACTGAGGGCACCCGCCCCGGTCAATCAACTGAATACAACGACGTTCTGTACGCACTAAGGGCACCGGCCCCGGTCAATCAACTGAATACAAAGACGTTCTGTACGCACTGAGGGCACCGGCCCCGGTCAATCAACTGAATGCAACGACGTTCTTTACGCACTGAGGGCACCGGCCCCGTTCAATCAACTGAATGCAACGACGTTCCGTACGCGCTCAGGGCACCGGCCCCGGTCAATCAACTGAATACAAGGACGTTCTGTACGCACTGAGGGCACCGGCCCCGGTCAATCCACTGAATACAACGACGTTCTGTACGTACTGAGGGCACCAGTCCCGGTCAAAAAACTGAATACAACGACGTACTGTACGCACTGAGGGCACCGGCCACGGTCAATCAACTGAATACAACGACGTTCTGTACGCACTGAGGGCGCCGGCCCCGGTCAATCAACTGAATACAACGACGTTCTGTATGCACTGAGGGCACCGGCCCCGGTCAATCAACTGAATGCAACGACCTTCTTTACGCACTGAGGGCACCGGCCCCGGTCAATCAACTGAATACAACGACGTTCTGTACGCACTGAGGGCACCGGCCCCGG
The DNA here is from genome assembly GCF_964019385.1 of Sycon ciliatum. Taxonomy (NCBI): domain Eukaryota; kingdom Metazoa; phylum Porifera; class Calcarea; order Leucosolenida; family Sycettidae; genus Sycon; species Sycon ciliatum. The sequence goes on from NC_088645.1 coordinate 3,620,887, forward strand.
TCAATCAACTGAATACAACGACGTTCTGTACGCACTGAGGGCACCGGCCCCGGTCAATCCACTGAATACAACGACGTTCTGTACGTACTGAGGGCAGCAGTCCCGGTCAATAAACTGAATACAACGACGTACTGTACGCACTGAGGGCGCCGGCCCCGGTCAATGAACTGAATACAACGACGTTCTGTACGCACTGAGGGTACCCGCCCCGGTCAATCAACTGAATACAACGACGTTCTGTACGCACTGAGGGCACCGGCCCCGGTCAATCAACTGAATGCAACGACGTTCTTCACGCACTGAGGGCACCGTCCCCTGGCAATCAACTGAATACAACGACGTTTTGTACGCACTGAGGGCACCGGCCCCGGTCAATCAACTGAATACAACGACGTTCTGTACGCACTGAGGGCACCGGCCCCGGTCAATGAACTGAATGCAACGACGTTCTTTACGCACTGAGGGCGCCGGCACGGTCAATCAACTGAATACAACGACGTTCTGTACGCACTTAGGGCACAGGCCCCGGTCAATCAACTGAATACAACGACGTTCTGTACGCACTGAGGGCACCGGCCCCGGTCAATCCACTGAATACAACGACGTTCTGTACGTACTGAGGGCAGCAGTCCCGGTCAATAAACTGAATACAACGACGTACTGTACGCACTGAGGGCGCCGGCCCCGGTCAATCAACTGAATACAACGACGTTCTGTACGCACTGAGGGTACCCGCCCCGGTCAATCAACTGAATACAACGACGTTCTGTACGCACTGAGGGCACCGGCCCCGGTCAATCAACTGAATGCAACGACGTTCTTCACGCACTGAGGGCACCGTCCCCGGGCAATCAACTGAATACAACGACGTTCTGTACGCACTGAGGGCACCGGCCCCGGTCAATCAACTGAATACAACGACGTTCTGTACGCACTGAGGGCACCGGCCCCGGTCAATCAACTGAATGCAACGACGTTCTTTACGCACTGAGGGCGCCGGCACGGTCAATCAACTGAATACAACGACGTTCTGTACGCACTGAGGGCACCGGCCCCGGTCAATCAACTGAATGCAACGACGTTCTTCACGCACTGAGGGCACCGTCCCCGGGCAATCAACTGAATACAACGACGTTCTGTACGCACTGAGGGCACCGGCCCCGGTCAATCAACTGAATACAACGACGTTCTGTACGCACTGAGGGCACCGGCCCCGGTCAATCAACTGAATGCAACAAACTTCTTTACGCACTGAGGGCACCGGCCCCGGTCAATCAACTGAATACAACGACGTTCTGTACGCACTTAGGGCACCGGCCCCGGTCAATCAACTGAATACGACGACGTTCTGTACGCACTGAGGGCACCGGCCCCGGTCAATCAACTGAATGCAACGACGTTCTTCACGCACTGAGGGCACCGTCCCCGGGCAATCAACTGAATACAACGACGTTCTGTACGCACTGAGGGCACCGGCCCCGGTCAATCAACTGAATACAACGACGTTCTGTACGCACTGAGGGCACCGGCCCCGGTCAATCAACTGAATGCAACGACGTTCTTCACGCACTGAGGGCACCGTCCCCGGGCAATCAACTGAATACAACGACGTTCTGTACGCACTGAGGGCACCGGCCCCGGTCAATCAACTGAATGCAACGACGTTCTTCACGCACTGAGGGCACCGTCCCCGGGCAATCAACTGAATACAACGACGTTTTGTACGCACTGAGGGCACCGGCCCCGGTCAATCAACTGAATACAACGACGTTCTGTACGCACTGAGGGCGCCGGCGCCGGTCAATCAACTGAATGCAACGACGTTCTTTACGCACTGAGGGCGCCGGCACGGTCAATCAACTGAATACAACGACGTTCTGTACGCACTTAGGGCACAGGCCCCGGTCAATCAACTGAATACAACGACGTTCCTCACGCACTGAGGGCACCGTCCCCGGGCAATCAACTGAATACAACGACGTTCTGTACGCACTGAGGGCACCGGCCCCGGTCAATCAACTGAATACAACGACGTTCTGTACGCACTGAGGGCACCGGCCCCGGTCAATCAACTGAATGCAACAAACTTCTTTACGCACTGAGGGCACCGGCCCCGGTCAATCAACTGAATACAACGACGTTCTGTACGCACTTAGGGCACCGGCCCCGGTCAATCAACTGAATACAACGACGTTCTGTACGCACTGAGGGCACCGGCCCCAGTCAATCAACTGAATGCAACGACGTTCTTCACGCACTGAGGGCACCGTCCCCGGGCAATCAACTGAATACAACGACGTTCTGTACGCACTGAGGGCACCGGCCCCGGTCAATCAACTGAATGCAACGACGTTCTTCACGCACTGAGGGCACCGTCCCCGGGCAATCAACTGAATACAACGACGTTTTGTACGCACTGAGGGCACCGGCCCCGGTCAATCAACTGAATACAACGACGTTCTGTACGCACTGAGGGCACCGGCCCCGGTCAATCAACTGAATGCAACAAACTTCTTTACGCACTGAGGGCACCGGCCCCGGTCAATCAACTGAATACAACGACGTTCTGTACGCACTGAGGGTACCCGCCCCGGTCAATCAACTGAATACAACGACGTTCTGTACGCACTGAGGGCACCGGCCCCGGTCAATCAACTGAATGCAACGACGTTCTTCACGCACTGAGGGCACCGTCCCCGGGCAATCAACTGAATACAACGACGTTCTGTACGCACTGAGGGCACCGGCCCCGGTCAATCAACTGAATACAACGACGTTCTGTACGCACTGAGGGCACCGGCCCCGGTCAATCAACTGAATGCAACGACGTTCTTTACGCACTGAGGGCGCCGGCACGGTCAATCAACTGAATACAACGACGTTCTGTACGCACTGAGGGCACCGGCCCCGGTCAATCAACTGAATGCAACGACGTTCTTCACGCACTGAGGGCACCGTCCCCGGGCAATCAACTGAATACAACGACGTTCTGTACGCACTGAGGGCACCGGCCCCGGTCAATCAACTGAATACAACGACGTTCTGTACGCACTGAGGGCACCGGCCCCGGTCAATCAACTGAATGCAACAAACTTCTTTACGCACTGAGGGCACCGGCCCCGGTCAATCAACTGAATACAACGACGTTCTGTACGCACTTAGGGCACCGGCCCCGGTCAATCAACTGAATACGACGACGTTCTGTACGCACTGAGGGCACCGGCCCCGGTCAATCAACTGAATGCAACGACGTTCTTCACGCACTGAGGGCACCGTCCCCGGGCAATCAACTGAATACAACGACGTTCTGTACGCACTGAGGGCACCGGCCCCGGTCAATCAACTGAATACAACGACGTTCTGTACGCACTGAGGGCACCGGCCCCGGTCAATCAACTGAATGCAACGACGTTCTTCACGCACTGAGGGCACCGTCCCCGGGCAATCAACTGAATACAACGACGTTCTGTACGCACTGAGGGCACCGGCCCCGGTCAATCAACTGAATGCAACGACGTTCTTCACGCACTGAGGGCACCGTCCCCGGGCAATCAACTGAATACAACGACGTTTTGTACGCACTGAGGGCACCGGCCCCGGTCAATCAACTGAATACAACGACGTTCTGTACGCACTGAGGGCGCCGGCGCCGGTCAATCAACTGAATGCAACGACGTTCTTTACGCACTGAGGGCGCCGGCACGGTCAATCAACTGAATACAACGACGTTCTGTACGCACTTAGGGCACAGGCCCCGGTCAATCAACTGAATACAACGACGTTCCTCACGCACTGAGGGCACCGTCCCCGGGCAATCAACTGAATACAACGACGTTCTGTACGCACTGAGGGCACCGGCCCCGGTCAATCAACTGAATACAACGACGTTCTGTACGCACTGAGGGCACCGGCCCCGGTCAATCAACTGAATGCAACAAACTTCTTTACGCACTGAGGGCACCGGCCCCGGTCAATCAACTGAATACAACGACGTTCTGTACGCACTTAGGGCACCGGCCCCGGTCAATCAACTGAATACAACGACGTTCTGTACGCACTGAGGGCACCGGCCCCAGTCAATCAACTGAATGCAACGACGTTCTTCACGCACTGAGGGCACCGTCCCCGGGCAATCAACTGAATACAACGACGTTCTGTACGCACTGAGGGCACCGGCCCCGGTCAATCAACTGAATGCAACGACGTTCTTCACGCACTGAGGGCACCGTCCCCGGGCAATCAACTGAATACAACGACGTTTTGTACGCACTGAGGGCACCGGCCCCGGTCAATCAACTGAATACAACGACGTTCTGTACGCACTGAGGGCACCGGCCCCGGTCAATCAACTGAATGCAACAAACTTCTTTACGCACTGAGGGCACCGGCCCCGGTCAATCAACTGAATACAACGACGTTCTGTACGCACTTAGGGCACCGGCCCCGGTCAATCAACTGAATACGACGACGTTCTGTACGCACTGAGGGCACCGGCCCCGGTCAATCAACTGAATGCAACGACGTTCTTCACGCACTGAGGGCACCGGCCCCGGTCAATCAACTGAATACAACAACGTTCTGTACGCACTGAGGGCGCCGGCCTCGGTCAATCAACTGAATACAATGACGTTCTGTACGCGCTGAGGGCACCAGCCCCGGTCAATCAACTGAATACAACGACGTTCTGTACGCACTGAGGGCGCCGGCCCCGGTCAATCAACAGCACACAACGACGTTCTGTACGCACTGAGGGTACCAGAACCGATCAATGAACTGAACACAACGACGTTCTGTACGCACTGAGGGCACCGTCCTCGGCCAATCAAATGAATACAACGACGTTCTGTACGAACTGAGGGCACCAGCCCCGGTCAATCAACTGAATACAACGACGTTCTGTACAAACTAAGGGCACCAGCCCCGGTCAATCAACTGAATACAACGACGTTCTGTACGCACTGAGGGCACCAGCCCCGGTCAATCAACTGAATGCAACGACGTTCTGTACGCACTGAGGGCACCCGCCCCGGTCAATCAACTGAATACAACGACGTTCTGTACGCACTGAGGGCACCGGCCCCGGTCAATCAACTGAATACAAAGACGTTCTGTACGCACTGAGGGCACCGGCCCCGGTCAATCAACTGAATGCAACGACGTTCTTTACGCACTGAGGGCACCGGCCCCGTTCAATCAACTGAATGCAACGACGTTCCGTACGCGCTCAGGGCACCGGCCCCGGTCAATCAACTGAATACAAGGACGTTCTGTACGTACTGAGGGCACCGGCCCCGGTCAATCCACTGAATACAACGACGTTCTGTACGTACTGAGGGCACCAGTCCCGGTCAAAAAACTGAATACAACGACGTACTGTACGCACTGAGGGCACCGGCCACGGTCAATCAACTGAATACAACGTCGTTCTGTACGCACTGAGGGCGCCGGCCCCGGTCAATCAACTGAATACAACGACGTTCTGTATGCACTGAGGGCACCGGCCCCGGTCAATCAACTGAATGCAACGACCTTCTTTACGCACTGAGGGCACCGGCCCCGGTCAATCAACTGAATACAACGACGTTCTGTACGCACTTAGGGCACCGGCCCCGGTCAATCAACTGAATACAACGACGTTCTGTACGCACTTAGGGCACCGGCCCCGGTCAATCCACTGAATACAACGACGTTCTGTACGTACTGAGGGCAGCAGTCCCGGTCAATAAACTGAATACAACGACGTACTGTACGCACTGAGGGCGCCGGCCCCGGTCAATCAACTGAATACAACGACGTTCTGTACGCACTGAGGGTACCCGCCCCGGTCAATCAACTGAATACAACGACGTTCTGTACGCACTGAGGGCACCGGCCCCGGTCAATCAACTGAATGCAACGACGTTCTTCACGCACTGAGGGCACCGTCCCCGGGCAATCAACTGAATACAACGACGTTTTGTACGCACTGAGGGCACCGCCCCGGTCAATCAACTGAATACAACGACGTTCTGTACGCACTGAGGGCACCGGCCCCGGTCAATCAACTGAATGCAACGACGTTCTTTACGCACTGAGGGCGCCGGCACGGTCAATCAACTGAATACAACGACGTTCTGTACGCACTTAGGGCACAGGCCCCGGTCAATCAACTGAATACAACGACGTTCTGTACGCACTGAGGGCACCGGCCCCAGTCAATTAACTGAATGCAACGACGTTCCTCACGCACTGAGGGCACCGTCCCCGGGCAATCAACTGAATACAACGACGTTCTGTACGCACTGAGGGCACCGGCCCCGGTCAATCAACTGAATACAACGACGTTCTGTACGCACTGAGGGCACCGGCCCCGGTCAATCAACTGAATGCAACAAACTTCTTTACGCACTGAGGGCACCGGCCCCGGTCAATCAACTGAATACAACGACGTTCTGTACGCACTTAGGGCACCGGCCCCGGTCAATCAACTGAATGCAACGACGTTCTTCACGCACTGAGGGCACCGTCCCCGGGCAATCAACTGAATACAACTACGTTCTGTACGCACTGAGGGCACCGGCCCCGGTCAATCCACTGAATACAACGACGTTCTGTACGTACTGAGGGCAGCAGTCCCGGTCAATAAACTGAATACAACGACGTACTGTACGCACTGAGGGCGCCGGCCCCGGTCAATCAACTGAATACAACGACGTTCTGTACGCACTGAGGGTACCCGCCCCGGTCAATCCACTGAATACAACGACGTTCTGTACGCACTGAGGGCACCGGCCCCGGTCAATCAACTGAATGCAACGACGTTCTTCACGCACTGAGGGCACCGTCCCCGGGCAATCAACTGAATACAACGACGTTCTGTACGCACTGAGGGCACCGGCCCCGGTCAATCAACTGAATACAACGACGTTCTGTACGCACTGAGGGCACCGGCCCCGGTCAATCAACTGAATACAACGACGTTCTGTACGCACTGAGGGCACCGGCCCCGGTCAATCAACTGAATGCAACAAACTTCTTTACGCACTGAGGGCACCGGCCCCGGTCAATCAACTGAATACAACGACGTTCTGTACGCACTTAGGGCACCGGCCCCGGTCAATCAACTGAATACGACGACGTTCTGTACGCACTGAGGGCACCGGCCCCGGTCAATCAACTGAATGCAACGACGTTCTTCACGCACTGAGGGCACCGTCCCCGGGCAATCAACTGAATACAACGACGTTCTGTACGCACTGAGGGCACCGGCCCCGGTCAATCAACTGAATGCAACGACGTTCTTCACGCACTGAGGGCACCGTCCCCGGGCAATCAACTGAATACAACGACGTTCTGTACGCACTGAGGGCACGGGCCCCGGTCAATCAACTGAATACAACGACGTTCTGTACGCACTGAGGGCACCGGCCCCGGTCAATCAAATGAATGCAACAAACTTCTTTACGCACTGAGGGCACCGGCCCCGGTCAATCAACTGAATACAACGACGTTCTGTACGCACTTAGGGCACCGGCCCCGGTCAATCAACTGAATACGACGACGTTCTGTACGCACTGAGGGCACCGGCCCCGGTCAATCAACTGAATGCAACGACGTTCTTCACGCACTGAGGGCACCGTCCCCGGGCAATCAACTGAATACAACGACGTTCTGTACGCACTGAGGGCACCGGCCCCGGTCAATCAACTGAATACAACGACGTTCTGTACGCACTGAGGGCACCGGCCCCGGTCAATCAACTGAATGCAACGACGTTCTTCACGCACTGAGGGCACCGTCCCCGGGCAATCAACTGAATACAACGACGTTTTGTACGCACTGAGGGCACCGGCCCCGGTCAATCAACTGAATACAACGACGTTCTGTACAAACTAAGGGCACCAGCCCCGGTCAATCAACTGAATGCAACGACGTTCTTTACGCACTGAGGGCGCCGGCACGGTCAATCAACTGAATACAACGACGTTCTGTACGCACTTAGGGCACAGGCCCCGGTCAATCAACTGAATACAACGACGTTCTGTACGCACTGAGGGCACCGGCCCCGGTCAATTAACTGAATGCAACGACGTTCCTCACGCACTGAGGGCACCGTCCCCGGGCAATGAACTGAATACAACGACGTTCTGTACGCACTGAGGGCACCGGCCCCGGTCAATCAACTGAATACAACGACGTTCTGTACGCACTGAGGGCACCGGCCCCGGTCAATCAACTGAATGCAACAAACTTCTTTACGCACTGAGGGCACCGGCCCCGGTCAATCAACTGAATACAACGACGTTCTGTACGCACTTAGGGCACCGGCCCCGGTCAATCAACTGAATACAACGACGTTCTGTACGCACTGAGGGCACCGGCCCCAGTCAATCAACTGAATGCAACGACGTTCTTCACGCACTGAGGGCACCGTCCCCGGGCAATCAACTGAATACAACGACGTTCTGTACGCACTGAGGGCACCGGCCCCGGTCAATCCACTGAATACAACGACGTTCTGTACGTACTGAGGGCAGCAGTCCCGGTCAATAAACTGAATACAACGACGTACTGTACGCACTGAGGGCGCCGGCCCCGGTCAATCAACTGAATACAACGACGTTCTGTACGCACTGAGGGTACCCGCCCCGGTCAATCAACTGAATACAACGACGTTCTGTACGCACTGAGGGCACCGGCCCCGGTCAATCAACTGAATGCAACGACGTTCTTCACGCACTGAGGGCACCGTCCCCGGGCAATCAACTGAATACAACGACGTTCTGTACGCACTGAGGGCACCGGCCCCGGTCAATCAACTGAATACAACGACGTTCTGTACGCACTGAGGGCACCGGCCCCGGTCAATCAACTGAATGCAACGACGTTCTTTACGCACTGAGGGCGCCGGCACGGTCAATCAACTGAATACAACGACGTTCTGTACGCACTGAGGGCACCGGCCCCGGTCAATCAACTGAATGCAACGACGTTCTTCACGCACTGAGGGCACCGTCCCCGGGCAATCAACTGAATACAACGACGTTCTGTACGCACTGAGGGCACCGGCCCCGGTCAATCAACTGAATACAACGACGTTCTGTACGCACTGAGGGCACCGGCCCCGGTCAATCAACTGAATGCAACGACGTTCTTCACGCACTGAGGGCACCGTCCCCGGGCAATCAACTGAATACAACGACGTTTTGTACGCACTGAGGGCACCGGCCCCGGTCAATCAACTGAATACAACGACGTTCTGTACAAACTAAGGGCACCAGCCCCGGTCAATCAACTGAATGCAACGACGTTCTTTACGCACTGAGGGCGCCGGCACGGTCAATCAACTGAATACAACGACGTTCTGTACGCACTTAGGGCACAGGCCCCGGTCAATCAACTGAATACAACGACGTTCTGTACGCACTGAGGGCACCGGCCCCGGTCAATTAACTGAATGCAACGACGTTCCTCACGCACTGAGGGCACCGTCCCCGGGCAATGAACTGAATACAACGACGTTCTGTACGCACTGAGGGCACCGGCCCCGGTCAATCAACTGAATACAACGACGTTCTGTACGCACTGAGGGCACCGGCCCCGGTCAATCAACTGAATGCAACAAACTTCTTTACGCACTGAGGGCACCGGCCCCGGTCAATCAACTGAATACAACGACGTTCTGTACGCACTTAGGGCACCGGCCCCGGTCAATCAACTGAATACAACGACGTTCTGTACGCACTGAGGGCACCGGCCCCAGTCAATCAACTGAATGCAACGACGTTCTTCACGCACTGAGGGCACCGTCCCCGGGCAATCAACTGAATACAACGACGTTCTGTACGCACTGAGGGCACCGGCCCCGGTCAATCCACTGAATACAACGACGTTCTGTACGTACTGAGGGCAGCAGTCCCGGTCAATAAACTGAATACAACGACGTACTGTACGCACTGAGGGCGCCGGCCCCGGTCAATCAACTGAATACAACGACGTTCTGTACGCACTGAGGGTACCCGCCCCGGTCAATCAACTGAATACAACGACGTTCTGTACGCACTGAGGGCACCGGCCCCGGTCAATCAACTGAATGCAACGACGTTCTTCACGCACTGAGGGCACCGTCCCCGGGCAATCAACTGAATACAACGACGTTCTGTACGCACTGAGAGCACCGGCCCCGGTCAATCAACTGAATACAACGACGTTCTGTACGCACTGAGGGCACCGGCCCCGGTCAATCAACTGAATGCAACGACGTTCTTTACGCACTGAGGGCGCCGGCACGGTCAATCAACTGAATACAACGACGTTCTGTACGCACTGAGGGCACCGGCCCCGGTCAATCAACTGAATGCAACGACGTTCTTCACGCACTGAGGGCACCGTCCCCGGGCAATCAACTGAATACAACGACGTTCTGTACGCACTGAGGGCACCGGCCCCGGTCAATCAACTGAATACAACGACGTTCTGTACGCACTGAGGGCACCGGCCCCGGTCAATCAACTGAATGCAACAAACTTCTTTACGCACTGAGGGCACCGGCCCCGGTCAATCAACTGAATACAACGACGTTCTGTACGCACTTAGGGCACCGGCCCCGGTCAATCAACTGAATACGACGACGTTCTGTACGCACTGAGGGCACCGGCCCCGGTCAATCAACTGAATGCAACGACGTTCTTCACGCACTGAGGGCACCGTCCCCGGGCAATCAACTGAATACAACGACGTTCTGTACGCACTGAGGGCACCGGCCCCGGTCAATCAACTGAATACAACGACGTTCTGTACGCACTGAGGGCACCGGCCCCGGTCAATCAACTGAATGCAACGACGTTCTTTACGCACTGAGGGCGCCGGCACGGTCAATCAACTGAATACAACGACGTTCTGTACGCACTTAGGGCACAGGCCCCGGTCAATCAACTGAATTCAACGACGTTCTGTACGCACTGAGGGCACCGGCCCCGGTCAATCAACTGAATGCAACGACGTTCTTCACGCACTGAGGGCACCGTCCCCGGGCAATCAACTGAATACAACGACGTTCTGTACGCACTGAGGGCACCGGCCCCGGTCAATCAACTGAATACAACGACGTTCTGTACGCACTGAGGGCACCGGCCCCGGTCAATCAACTGAATGCAACGACGTTCTTTACGCACTGAGGGCACCGGCCCCGGTCAATCAACTGAATGCAACGACGTTCTGTACGCACTGAGGGCGCCGGCACGGTCAATCAACTGAATACAACGACGTTCTGTACGCACTGAGAGCACCGTTCTCGGTCAATCAACAGCACACAACGATGTTCTGTACGCACTGAGGGCACCAGAACCGGTCAATCAACTAAATACAACGACGTTCTTTACGCACTGTGGGCACCGGCCCCGGCCAATCAACTGAATACAACGACGTTCTGTACGCACTTAGGGCACCGGCCCCGGTCAATCAACTGAATACGACGACGTTCTGTACGCACTGAGGGCACCGGCCCCGGTCAATCAACTGAATGCAACGACGTTCTTCACGCACTGAGGGCACCGTCCCCGGGCAATCAACTGAATACAACGACGTTCTGTACGCACTGAGGGCACCGGCCCCGGTCAATCAACTGAATACAACGACGTTCTGTACGCACTGAGGGCACCGGCCCCGGTCAATCAACTGAATGCAACGACGTTCTTCACGCACTGAGGGCACCGTCCCCGGGCAATCAACTGAATACAACGACGTTTTGTACGCACTGAGGGCACCGGCCCCGGTCAATCAACTGAATACAACGACGTTCTGTACAAACTAAGGGCACCAGCCCCGGTCAATCAACTGAATGCAACGACGTTCTTTACGCACTGAGGGCGCCGGCACGGTCAATCAACTGAATACAACGACGTTCTGTACGCACTTAGGGCACAGGCCCCGGTCAATCAACTGAATACAACGACGTTCTGTACGCACTGAGGGCACCGGCCCCGGTCAATTAACTGAATGCAACGACGTTCCTCACGCACTGAGGGCACCGTCCCCGGGCAATCAACTGAATACAACGACGTTCTGTACGCACTGAGGGCACCGGCCCCGGTCAATCAACTGAATACAACGACGTTCTGTACGCACTGAGGGCACCGGCCCCGGTCAATCAACTGAATGCAACAAACTTCTTTACGCACTGAGGGCACCGGCCCCGGTCAATCAACTGAATACAACGACGTTCTGTACGCACTTAGGGCACCGGCCCCGGTCAATCAACTGAATACAACGACGTTCTGTACGCACTGAGGGCACCGGCCCCAGTCAATCAACTGAATGCAACGACGTTCTTCACGCACTGAGGGCACCGTCCCCGGGCAATCAACTGAATACAACGACGTTCTGTACGCACTGAGGGCACCGGCCCCGGTCAATCCACTGAATACAACGACGTTCTGTACGTACTGAGGGCAGCAGTCCCGGTCAATAAACTGAATACAACGACGTACTGTACGCACTGAGGGCGCCGGCCCCGGTCAATCAACTGAATACAACGACGTTCTGTACGCACTGAGGGTACCCGCCCCGGTCAATCAACTGAATACAACGACGTTCTGTACGCACTGAGGGCACCGGCCCCGGTCAATCAACTGAATGCAACGACGTTCTTCACGCACTGAGGGCACCGTCCCCGGGCAATCAACTGAATACAACGACGTTCTGTACGCACTGAGGGCACCGGCCCCGGTCAATCAACTGAATACAACGACGTTCTGTACGCACTGAGGGCACCGGCCCCGGTCAATCAACTGAATGCAACGACGTTCTTCACGCACTGAGGGCACCGTCCCCGGGCAATCAACTGAATACAACGACGTTCTGTACGCACTGAGGGCACCGGCCCCGGTCAATCAACTGAATACAACGACGTTCTGTACGCACTGAGGGCACCGGCCCCGGTCAATCAACTGAATGCAACAAACTTCTTTACGCACTGAGGGCACCGGCCCCGGTCAATCAACTGAATACAACGACGTTCTGTACGCACTTAGGGCACCGGCCCCGGTCAATCAACTGAATACAACGACGTTCTGTACGCACTGAGGGCACCGGCCCCGGTCAATCAACTGAATGCAACGACGTTCTTTACGCACTGAGGGCGCCGGCACGGTCAATCAACTGAATACAACGACGTTCTGTACGCACTTAGGGCACAGGCCCCGGTCAATCAACTGAATACAACGACGTTCTGTACGCACTGAGGGCACCGGCCCCGGTCAATCAACTGAATGCAACGACGTTCTGTACGCACTGAGGGCACCGGCCCCGGTCAATCAACTGAATGCAACGACGTTCTTTACGCACTGAGGGCGCCGGCACGGTCAATCAACTGAATACAACGACGTTCTGTACGCACTTAGGGCACAGGCCCCGGTCAATCAACTGAATACAACGACGTTCTGTACGCACTGAGGGCACCGGCCCCGGTCAATCAACTGAATGCAACGACGTTCTTCACGCACTGAGGGCACCGTCCCCGGGCAATCAACTGAATACAACGACGTTCTGTACGCACTGAGGGCACCGGCCCCGGTCAATCAACTGAATACAACGACGTTCTGTACGCACTGAGGGCACCGGCCCCGGTCAATCAACTGAATGCAACAAACTTCTTTACGCACTGAGGGCACCGGCCCCGGTCAATCAACTGAATACAACGACGTTCTGTACGCACTTAGGGCACCGGCCCCGGTCAATCAACTGAATACAACGACGTTCTGTACGCACTGAGGGCACCGGCCCCAGTCAATCAACTGAATGCAACGACGTTCTTCACGCACTGAGGGCACCGTCCCCGGGCAATCAACTGAATACAACGACGTTCTGTACGCACTGAGGGCACCGGCCCCGGTCAATCCACTGAATACAACGACGTTCTGTACGTACTGAGGGCAGCAGTCCCGGTCAATAAACTGAATACAACGACGTACTGTACGCACTGAGGGCGCCGGCCCCGGTCAATCAACTGAATACAACGACGTTCTGTACGCACTGAGGGTACCCGCCCCGGTCAATCAACTGAATACAACGACGTTCTGTACGCACTGAGGGCACCGGCCCCGGTCAATCAACTGAATGCAACGACGTTCTTCACGCACTGAGGGCACCGTCCCCGGGCAATCAACTGAATACAACGACGTTCTGTACGCACTGAGGGCACCGGCCCCGGTCAATCAACTGAATACAACGACGTTCTGTACGCACTGAGGGCACCGGCCCCGGTCAATCAACTGAATGCAACGACGTTCTTCACGCACTGAGGGCACCGTCCCCGGGCAATCAACTGAATACAACGACGTTCTGTACGCACTGAGGGCACCGGCCCCGGTCAATCAACTGAATACAACGACGTTCTGTACGCACTGAGGGCACCGGCCCCGGTCAATCAACTGAATGCAACAAACTTCTTTACGCACTGAGGGCACCGGCCCCGGTCAATCAACTGAATACAACGACGTTCTGTACGCACTTAGGGCACCGGCCCCGGTCAATCAACTGAATACAACGACGTTCTGTACGCACTGAGGGCACCGGCCCCGGTCAATCAACTGAATGCAACGACGTTCTTTACGCACTGAGGGCGCCGGCACGGTCAATCAACTGAATACAACGACGTTCTGTACGCACTTAGGGCACAGGCCCCGGTCAATCAACTGAATACAACGACGTTCTGTACGCACTGAGGGCACCGGCCCCGGTCAATCAACTGAATGCAACGACGTTCTTCACGCACTGAGGGCACCGTCCCCGGGCAATCAACTGAATACAACGACGTTCTGTACGCACTGAGGGCACCGGCCCCGGTCAATCAACTGAATACAACGACGTTCTGTACGCACTGAGGGCACCGGCCCCGGTCAATCAACTGAATGCAACGACGTTCTTTACGCACTGAGGGCACCGGCCCCGGTCAATCAACTGAATGCAACGACGTTCTGTACGCACTGAGGGCGCCGGCACGGTCAATCAACTGAATACAACGACGTTCTGTACGCACTGAGAGCACCGTTCTCGGTCAATCAACAGCACACAACGATGTTCTGTACGCACTGAGGGCACCAGAACCGGTCAATCAACTAAATACAACGACGTTCTTTACGCACTGTGGGCACCGGCCCCGGCCAATCAACTGAATACAACGACGTTCTGTACCCGCTGAGGGCGCCGGCCCCGGTCAATCAACTGAATGCAACGACGTTCTTTACGCACTGAGGGCACCGGCCCCGGTCAATCAACTGAATGCAACGACGTTCTGTACATGCTAAGGGCACCGACCCCGGTCAATCAACTGAATACAACGACGTTCTGTATGCACTGAGGGCACCGGCCCCTGTCAATCAACTGAATACAACGACGTTCTGTACGCAATGAGGGCACCGGCCCCGGTCAATCAACTGACTTGAACGACATTCTTTACGCACTGAGGGCACCGGCCCCGGTCAATCAACTGAATACAACGACGTTCTTAACGCACTGAGGGCGCCGGCCCCGGTCAATCAACTGAATACAACGTCAATCTGTACGCACTGAGGGCACTGGCCCCGGTCAATCCACTGAATACAACGACGTTCTGTACGTACTGAGGGCACCAGTCCCGGTCGATCAACTGAATACAACGACGTTCTGTACGCACTGAGGGCACCGGCCCCGGTCAATCAACTGAATGCAACGACGTTCTTCACGCACTGAGGGCACCGTCCCCGGGCAATCAACTGAATGCAACGACGTTCTTTACGCACTGAGGGCACCGGCCCTGGTCAATCAACTGAATACAACGACGTTCTGTACGCACTGTGGGCACCGGCCCCTGTCAATCAACTGAATACAACGACGTTCTGTATGCACTGAGGGCACCGGCCCCGGTCAATCAACTGACTTGAACGACATTCTTTACGCACTGAGGGCACCGGCCCCGGTCAATCAACTGAATACAACGACGTTCTTAACGCACTGAGGGCGCCGGCCCCGGTCAATCAACTGAATACAACGTCAATCTGTACGCACTGAGGGCACTGGCCCCGGTCAATCCACTGAATACAACGACGTTCTGTACGTACTGAGGGCACCGGCCCCGGTCAATCAACTGACTTGAACGACATTCTTTACGCACTGAGGGCACCGGCCCCGGTCAATCAACTGAATACAACGACGTTCTTAACGCACTGAGGGCGCCGGCCCCGGTCAATCAACTGAATACAACGTCAATCTGTACGCACTGAGGGCACTGGCCCCGGTCAATCCACTGAATACAACGACGTTCTGTACGTACTGAGGGCACCAGTCCCGGTCAATCAACTGAATACAACAACGTTCTGTACGCACTGAGGGCACCGGCCCCGGTCAATCAACTGAATGCAACGACGTTCTTCACGCACTGAGGGCACCGTCCCCGGGCAATCAACTGAATACAACGACGTTCTGTACGCACTGAGGGCACCGGCCCCGGTCAATCAACTGAATACAACGACGTTCTGTACGCACTGAGGGCACCGGCCCCGGTCAATCAACTGAATGCAACGACGTTCTTTACGCACTGAGGGCACCGGCCCCGGTCAATCAACTGAATGCAACGACGTTCTGTACGCACTGAGGGCGCCGGCACGGTCAATCAACTGAATACAACGACGTTCTGTACGCACTGAGGGCACCGGTCTCGGTCAATCAACAGCTCACAACGATGTTCTGTACGCACTGAGGGCACCAGAACCGGTCAATCAACTAAATACAATGACGTTCTTTACGCACTGTGGGCACCGGCCCCGGCCAATCAACTGAATACAACGACGTTCTTTACGCACTGAGGGCACCGGCCCCGGTCAATCAACTGAATGCAACGACGTTCTGTACGTGCTAAGGGCACCGACCCCGGTCAATCAACTGAATACAACGACGTTCTGTATGCACTGAGGGCACCGGCCCCTGTCAATCAACTGAATACAACGACGTTCTGTACGCACTGAGGGCACCGGCCCCGGTCAATCAACTGAATACAACGACGTTCTTTACGCACTGAGGGCACCGGCCCCGGTCAATCAACTGAATGCAACGACGTTCTGTACGTGCTAAGGGCACCGACCCCGGTCAATCAACTGAATACAACGACGTTCTGTATGCACTGAGGGCACCGGCCCCTGTCAATCAACTGAATACAACGACGTTCTGTACGCACTGAGGGCACCGGCCCCGGTCAATCAACTGACTTGAACGACATTCTTTACGCACTGAGGGCACCGGCCCCGGTCAATCAACTGAATACAACGACGTTCTTAACGCACTGAGGGCGCCGGCCCCGGTCAATCAACTGAATACAACGTCAATCTGTACGCACTGAGGGCACCGGCCCCGGTCAATCCACTGAATACAACGACGTTCTGTACGTACTGAGGGCACCAGTCCCGGTCAATAAACTGAATACAACGACGTACTGTACGCACTGAGGGCACCGGCCCCTGTCAATCAACTGAATACAACGACGTTCTGTACGCACTTAGGGCGCCGGCCCCGGTCAATCAACTGAATACAACGTCAATCTGTACGCACTGATGGCACCGTCCTCGGTCAATCAAATGAATACGACGACGTTCTGTACGAACTGAGGGCACCAGCCCCGGTCAATCAACTGAATACAACGACGTTCTGTACAAACTAAGGGCACCAGCCCCGGTCAATCAACTGAATACAACGACGCTCTGTACGCACTGAGGGCACCAGCCCCGGTCAATCAACTGAATGCAACGACGTTCTGTACGCACTGAGGGCGCCGGCCCCGGTCAGCCCACTGAATACAACGACGTTCTGTACGCACTGAGGGCGCCGGCCCCGGTCAATCAACTTATTACAACGACGTTCTGTACGCACTGAGGGCACCGGCCCCGGTCAATCAACTGAATACAACGACGTTCTGTACGCACTGAGGGCACCCGCCCCGGTCAATCAACTGAATACAACGACGTTCTGTACGCACTGAGGGCACCGGCCCCGGTCAATCAACGGAATACAACGACGTTCTGTACGCACTAAGGGCACCGGCCCCGGTCAATCAACTGAATGCAACGACATTCCGTACGCGCTCAGGGCACCGGCCCCGGTCAATCAACTGAATACAACGACGTTCTGTACGCACTGAGGGCACCGGCCCCAGGTCAATCAACTGAATGCAACGAGGTTCTTTACGCACTGAGGGCACCGTCCCCGGTCAATCAGCTGAATACAACGACGTTCTGTACGCACTGAGGGTACCCGCCCCGGTCAATCAACTGAATACAACGACGTTCTGTACGCACTTAGGGCACCGGCCCCAGTCAATCAACTGAATACAACGACGTTCTGTACGCACTGAGGGCACCGGCCCCGGTCAATCAACTGAATGCAACGACGTTCTTTACGCAATGAGGGCACCGTCCCCGGGCAATCAACTGAATACAACGACGTTCTGTACGCACTGAGGGCACCCGCCCCGGTCAATCAACTGAATACAACGACGTTCTGTATGCACTGAGGGCACCGGCCCCGGTCAATCAACTGAATACAACGACGTTCTGTACCCGCTGAGGGCGCCGGCCAGGTCAATCAACTGAATACAACGACGTTCTGTACCCGCTGAGGGCGCCGGCCAGGTCAATCAACTGAATACAACGACGTTCTGTACGCACTGAGGGCACCGGTCACGGTCAATCAACAGCACACAACGACGTTCTGTACGCACTGAGGGCACCAGAACCGGTCAATAAACTAAATACAATGACGTTCTGTACGCACTGTGGGCACCGGCCCCGGTCAATCAATTGAATACAACGACGTTCTGTACACACTGAGGGCACCGGCCCTGGTCAATCAACTGAATACAACGACGTTCTGTACGCACTGAGGGTACCGGCCCCGGTCAATCAACTGAATACAACGACGTTCTGTACGCCCTGAGGTCACCGGCGGCTGTCAATCAACTGAATACAACGACGTTCTGTACGCACGGAGGGCACCGGCCGCGGTCAATCAACTGAATACAACGACGTTCTGTACGCACTGAGGGCGCCGGCCCCGGTCAATCAACTGAATAAAACGACGTTCTGTACGTACTGAGGGCACCGGCCCCGGTCAATCAACTGAATACAACGACGTTCTGTACGCACTGAGGGTACCCGCCCCGGTCAATCAACTGAATACAACGACGTTCTGTACGCGCTGAGGGCACCGGCTCCGGTCAATCCGCTGAATACAACGACGTTCTGTACGCACTGAGGCCACCGGCCCCGTTCAATCAACTGAATGCAACGACGTTCTGTACGCACTGAGGACACCGGCCCCGTTCAATCAACTGAATGCAACGACGTTCTGTACGCACTCAGGGCACCGGCCCCGGTCAATCAACTGAATACATCGACGTTCTGTATGCACTAACGGCACCGGCCTCGGTCAAGCAACTGAATACAACGACGTTCTGTACGCACTGAGGGCACCCGCCCCGGTCAATCAACTGAATACAACGACGTTCTGTATGCGCTGAGGGCACCGGCCCCGGTCAATCAACTGAATACAACGACGTTCTGTACGCACTGAGAGCACGGGCCCCGGTCAATCAACTGAATACAACGACGTTCTGTACACGCTGAGGGCACCGGCCCCGGTCAATCAACTGAATGCAACGACGTTCTTTACGCACTGAGGGCACCGGCCCCGGTCAATCAACTGAATACAACGACGTTCTGTACGCACTGAGGGCACCGGCCGCGGTCAATCAACTGAATACAACGACGTTCTGTACGCACTGAGGGCACCGGCCGCGGTAAATCAACTGTATACAACGTCAATTTGTACATATTAAGGGCACCGGCCCTGGTCAATCCACTGAATACAACGACGTTCTGTACGTACTGAGGGCACCAGTCCCGGTCAATCGACTTGTTGTGGAATTTCCCCCCCCCCCCCCCCCCCCCGCTCCCCGCCACACAACCACTCTCCGACTCATGCACGCGGGCAAGAGGACGACACAGTTTCTTGAATAAGATCTCTTCGAATAAATAACTA
The DNA here is from genome assembly GCF_964019385.1 of Sycon ciliatum. Lineage (NCBI taxonomy): Eukaryota > Metazoa > Porifera > Calcarea > Leucosolenida > Sycettidae > Sycon > Sycon ciliatum. Next base: position 3,640,930 of record NC_088645.1, read on the forward strand.
ACTGGTGGGCGGGAGAACGGGGGAGAAAAGAGAAAGAAATAATAAACAACCAACAGTTATAAACACAGAGAAAAGGGCGAACACATCGAAACGACCAATCAGGGACTGATACGTACAGAACACATGGCCAAGGCCAAGACAACCAGACCACGGACAAATCACACATGACTCTCATTCCCAGACCCAACTAGCACTGCGCATGTACAGCATTTACTTGACAGTCACTCTCACACAGACGGAAGCACATCCTCACACTCTGAAAGCGCGTACTCTTGCATGCACCACATACCATAAACGTCACACATCACACCATACTCGCGCGTACACCTAGACCATATATGACATCAGACACTGGACTCCACAAGACAAGAACCAAATACAACGACATGCGTAAATCATAGTCGTAATACAAATTCGTAACAAACTGAATACAACGACGTTCTGTACGCACTGAGGGCACCGGCCCCGGTCAATCAACTGAATACAACGACGTTCTGTACGCGCTGAGGGCACGGGCCCCGGTCAATCAACTGAATACAACGACGTTCTGTACGCGCCGAGGGCACCGGCTCCGGTCAATCCGCTGAATACAACGACGTTCTGTACGCACTGAGGCCACCGGCCCCGTTCAATCAACTGAATGCAACGACGTTCTGTACGCACTAAGGGCACCGGACCCGGTCAATCAACTGAATGCAACGACGTTCTGTACGCACTAACGGCACCGGCCCCGGTCAATCAACTGAATACATCGACGTTCTGTATGCACTAACGGCACGGGCCTCGGTTAATCAACTGAATACAACGACGTTCTGTACGCACTGAGGGCACCGGCACCGGTCAATCAACTGAATACAACGACGTTCTGTACGCACTGAGGGCACCTGCCCAGGTCAATCAACTGAATACAACGACGTTCTGTACGCACTGAGGGCACCCGCCCCGGTCAATCAACTGAATACAACGACGTTCTGTATGCGCTGAGGGCACCGGCCCCGGTCAATGAACTGAATACCACGACGTTCTGTACACACTGAGGGCACCGGCCCCGGTCAATCAACTGAATACAACGACGTTCTGTACGCGCTGAGGGCACCGGCCCCGGTCAATCAACTGAATACAATGACGTTCTGTACGCACAGAGGGCACCGGCCCCGGTCAATCAACTGAATACGACGTTCTGTACGCGCTGAGGGCACCTGCCCCGGTCAATGAACTGAAAGCAACGACGTTCTGTACGCGCCGAGGGCACCGGCCCCAGTCAATCAACTGATTACAACGACGTTCTTTTCGCACTGAGGGCACCGGCCCCGGTCAATCAACTGAATACAACGACGTTCTGTTCGCACTGAGGGCACCGGCCTCCGTCAATCAACTAAATACAACGACGTTCTGTACACGCTGAGGGCACCGGCCCCGGTCAATCAACTGAATACAACGACGTTCTGTACGCACTGAGGGCACGGGCCCCGGTCACTCAACTGAATACAACGATGTTCTGTACGCGCTGAGGGCACCGGCCCCGGTCAATCAACAGCACACAACGACGTTCTGTACACACTGAGCGCACCAGCCCCGGTCAATGAACTGAAAACAACGACGTTCTGTATGCACTGAGGGCACCGGCCACGGTCAATCAACTGAATACAACGACGTTCTGTACGCACTGAGGCCACCGGCCCCGGTCAATCAACTGAATACAACGACGTTCTGTACGCACTGAGGGCACGGGCCCCGGTCACTCAACTGAATACAACGACGTTCTGTACGCACTGAGGGCACCGGCCCCGGTCAATCAACTGAATACAACGACGTTCTGTACGCACTGAGGACACCGGCCCCGGTCAATCAACTGAATACAACGACGTTCTGTACGCACTGAGGACACCGGCCCCGTTGAATCAACTGAATGCAACGACGTTCTGTACGCACTGAGGGCACCGGCCCCGGCCAATCAACTGAATACAACGACGTTCTGTACGCACTAACGGCACCGGCCTCGGTCAATCAACTGAATACAACAACGTTCTGTACGCAATGAGGGCACCGGCCCCGGTCAATCAACCGAATACAACGACGTTCTGTACGCACTGTTTGCGCCGGCCCCGGTCAATCAACTGAATACAAGGACGTTCTGTACGCACTGAGGGCACCGGCCCCGGTCAATCAACTGAATACAACGACGTTTTGTACGCACTGAGGGCACCAGCCCCGGTCAATCAACTGAATACAACGACGTTCTGTACACGCTGAGGGCACCGGCCCCGGTCAATCAACTGAATGCAACGACGTTCTGTACGCGCTGAGGGCACGGGCCCCGGTCAATCAACTGAATACAACGACGTTCTGTACGCGCTGAGGGCACCGGCCCCGGTCAATCAACTGAATGCAACGACGTTCTTTACGCACTGAGGGCACCGTCCCCGGTCAATCAGCTGAATACAACGACGTTCTGTACGCACGGAGGGTACCCGCCCCGGTCAATCAACTGAAAACAACGACGTTCTGTACGCACTGAGGGCACCAGCCCCGGTCAATCAACTGAATACAACGACGTTCTGTACACGCTGAGGGCACCGGCCCCGGTCAATCAACTGAATGCAACGACGTTCTGTACGCGCTAAGGGCACGGGCCTTGGTCAATCAACTGAATACAACGACGTTCTGTACGCGCTGAGGGCACCGGCCCCGGTCAATCAACTGAATGCAACGACGTTCTTTACGCACTGAGGGCACCGTCCCCGGTCAATCAACTGAATACAACGACGTTCTGTACGCGCTGAGGGCACTGGCCCGGCACAATCAACTGAATACAACGACGTTCTGTACGCGCTGAGGGCACCGGCCCCGGTCAATCAGCTGAATGCCACGACGTTCTGTACGCCCTGAGGCCACCGGCCCCGTTCAGTCAACTGAATGCAACGACGTTCTGTACGTACTGAGAACACCGGCCCCGTTGAATCAACTGAATGCAACGACGTTCTGTACGCACTCAGGGCACCGGCCCCGGTAAATCAACAGCAAACAACGACGTTCTGTACGCACTGAGCGCACCAGCCCCGGTCAATGAACTGAAAACAACGACGTTCTGTACGCACTGAGGGCACCGGCCCCGGTCAATCAACTGAATACAACGACGTTTTGTACGCACTGAGGGCACCAGCCCCGGTCAATCAACTGAATACAACGACGTTCTGTACACGCTGAGGGCACCGGCCCCGGTCAATCAACTGAATGCAACGACGTTCTTTATGCACTGGCGGCACCGGCCCCGGTCAATAAACTGAATACAACGACGTTCAGTACGCGCTGAGGGCACAGGCCCGGTCAATCAATTGAATACAACGACGTTCTGTACGCGCTAAGGGCGCCGGCCCCGGTCAATCAACTGAATACAACGACGTTCTGTTCGCACTGAGGGCACGGGCCCGGCACAATCAACTGAATACAACAACGTTCTGTACTCACTGAGGGCGCCGGCACAGGTCAATCAACTGAAAACAACGACGTTCTGTACGCACTGAGGGCACCGGCCCCGGTCAATCAAATGAATACAACGACGTTCTGTACCCGCTTAGGGCACGGGCCCCGGTCAATCAACTGAATGCAACGACGTTCTGTACGCGCTGAGGACACGGGCCCCGGTCAATCAACTGAATGCAACGACGTTCTTTACGCACTGAGGGCACCGTCCCCGGTCAATCAGCTGAATACAACGACGTTCTGTACGCACTGAGGGCACCCGCCCCGGTCAATCAACTGAATACAACGACGTTCTGTACGCACTGAGGGCACCGGCCCCGGTCAATCAACGGAATACAACGACGTTCTGTACGCACTAAGGGCACCGGCCCCGGTCAATCAACTGAATGCAACGACATTCCGTACGCGCTCAGGGCACCGGCCCCGGTCAATCAACTGAATACAACGACGTTCTGTACGCACTGAGGGCACCGGCCCCAGGTCAATCAACTGAATGCAACGAGGTTCTTTACGCACTGAGGGCACCGTCCCCGGTCAATCAGCTGAATACAACGACGTTCTGTACGCACTGAGGGTACCCGCCCCGGTCAATCAACTGAATACAACGACGTTCTGTACGCACTTAGGGCACCGGCCCCAGTCAATCAACTGAATACAACGACGTTCTGTACGCACTGAGGGCACCGGCCCCGGTCAATCAACTGAATGCAACGACGTTCTTTACGCAATGAGGGCACCGTCCCCGGGCAATCAACTGAATACAACGACGTTCTGTACGCACTGAGGGCACCCGCCCCGGTCAATCAACTGAATACAACGACGTTCTGTATGCACTGAGGGCACCGGCCCCGGTCAATCAACTGAATACAACGACGTTCTGTACCCGCTGAGGGCGCCGGCCAGGTCAATCAACTGAATACAACGACGTTCTGTACCCGCTGAGGGCGCCGGCCAGGTCAATCAACTGAATACAACGACGTTCTGTACGCACTGAGGGCACCGGTCACGGTCAATCAACAGCACACAACGACGTTCTGTACGCACTGAGGGCACCAGAACCGGTCAATAAACTAAATACAATGACGTTCTGTACGCACTGTGGGCACCGGCCCCGGTCAATCAATTGAATACAACGACGTTCTGTACACACTGAGGGCACCGGCCCTGGTCAATCAACTGAATACAACGACGTTCTGTACGCACTGAGGGTACCGGCCCCGGTCAATCAACTGAATACAACGACGTTCTGTACGCCCTGAGGTCACCGGCGGCTGTCAATCAACTGAATACAACGACGTTCTGTACGCACGGAGGGCACCGGCCGCGGTCAATCAACTGAATACAACGACGTTCTGTACGCACTGAGGGCGCCGGCCCCGGTCAATCAACTGAATAAAACGACGTTCTGTACGTACTGAGGGCACCGGCCCCGGTCAATCAACTGAATACAACGACGTTCTGTACGCACTGAGGGTACCCGCCCCGGTCAATCAACTGAATACAACGACGTTCTGTACGCGCTGAGGGCACCGGCTCCGGTCAATCCGCTGAATACAACGACGTTCTGTACGCACTGAGGCCACCGGCCCCGTTCAATCAACTGAATGCAACGACGTTCTGTACGCACTGAGGACACCGGCCCCGTTCAATCAACTGAATGCAACGACGTTCTGTACGCACTCAGGGCACCGGCCCCGGTCAATCAACTGAATACATCGACGTTCTGTATGCACTAACGGCACCGGCCTCGGTCAAGCAACTGAATACAACGACGTTCTGTACGCACTGAGGGCACCCGCCCCGGTCAATCAACTGAATACAACGACGTTCTGTATGCGCTGAGGGCACCGGCCCCGGTCAATCAACTGAATACAACGACGTTCTGTACGCACTGAGAGCACGGGCCCCGGTCAATCAACTGAATACAACGACGTTCTGTACACGCTGAGGGCACCGGCCCCGGTCAATCAACTGAATGCAACGACGTTCTTTACGCACTGAGGGCACCGGCCCCGGTCAATCAACTGAATACAACGACGTTCTGTACGCACTGAGGGCACCGGCCGCGGTCAATCAACTGAATACAACGACGTTCTGTACGCACTGAGGGCACCGGCCGCGGTAAATCAACTGTATACAACGTCAATTTGTACATATTAAGGGCACCGGCCCTGGTCAATCCACTGAATACAACGACGTTCTGTACGTACTGAGGGCACCAGTCCCGGTCAATCGACTTGTTGTGGAATTTCCCCCCCCCCCCCCCCCCCCCGCTCCCCGCCACACAACCACTCTCCGACTCATGCACGCGGGCAAGAGGACGACACAGTTTCTTGAATAAGATCTCTTCGAATAAATAACTAACTGGTGGGCGGGAGAACGGGGGAGAAAAGAGAAAGAAATAATAAACAACCAACAGTTATAAACACAGAGAAAAGGGCGAACACATCGAAACGACCAATCAGGGACTGATACGTACAGAACACATGGCCAAGGCCAAGACAACCAGACCACGGACAAATCACACATGACTCTCATTCCCAGACCCAACTAGCACTGCGCATGTACAGCATTTACTTGACAGTCACTCTCACACAGACGGAAGCACATCCTCACACTCTGAAAGCGCGTACTCTTGCATGCACCACATACCATAAACGTCACACATCACACCATACTCGCGCGTACACCTAGACCATATATGACATCAGACACTGGACTCCACAAGACAAGAACCAAATACAACGACATGCGTAAATCATAGTCGTAATACAAATTCGTAACAAACTGAATACAACGACGTTCTGTACGCACTGAGGGCACCGGCCCCGGTCAATCAACTGAATACAACGACGTTCTGTACGCGCTGAGGGCACGGGCCCCGGTCAATCAACTGAATACAACGACGTTCTGTACGCGCCGAGGGCACCGGCTCCGGTCAATCCGCTGAATACAACGACGTTCTGTACGCACTGAGGCCACCGGCCCCGTTCAATCAACTGAATGCAACGACGTTCTGTACGCACTAAGGGCACCGGACCCGGTCAATCAACTGAATGCAACGACGTTCTGTACGCACTAACGGCACCGGCCCCGGTCAATCAACTGAATACATCGACGTTCTGTATGCACTAACGGCACGGGCCTCGGTTAATCAACTGAATACAACGACGTTCTGTACGCACTGAGGGCACCGGCACCGGTCAATCAACTGAATACAACGACGTTCTGTACGCACTGAGGGCACCTGCCCAGGTCAATCAACTGAATACAACGACGTTCTGTACGCACTGAGGGCACCCGCCCCGGTCAATCAACTGAATACAACGACGTTCTGTATGCGCTGAGGGCACCGGCCCCGGTCAATGAACTGAATACCACGACGTTCTGTACACACTGAGGGCACCGGCCCCGGTCAATCAACTGAATACAACGACGTTCTGTACGCGCTGAGGGCACCGGCCCCGGTCAATCAACTGAATACAATGACGTTCTGTACGCACAGAGGGCACCGGCCCCGGTCAATCAACTGAATACGACGTTCTGTACGCGCTGAGGGCACCTGCCCCGGTCAATGAACTGAAAGCAACGACGTTCTGTACGCGCCGAGGGCACCGGCCCCAGTCAATCAACTGATTACAACGACGTTCTTTTCGCACTGAGGGCACCGGCCCCGGTCAATCAACTGAATACAACGACGTTCTGTTCGCACTGAGGGCACCGGCCTCCGTCAATCAACTAAATACAACGACGTTCTGTACACGCTGAGGGCACCGGCCCCGGTCAATCAACTGAATACAACGACGTTCTGTACGCACTGAGGGCACGGGCCCCGGTCACTCAACTGAATACAACGATGTTCTGTACGCGCTGAGGGCACCGGCCCCGGTCAATCAACAGCACACAACGACGTTCTGTACACACTGAGCGCACCAGCCCCGGTCAATGAACTGAAAACAACGACGTTCTGTATGCACTGAGGGCACCGGCCACGGTCAATCAACTGAATACAACGACGTTCTGTACGCACTGAGGCCACCGGCCCCGGTCAATCAACTGAATACAACGACGTTCTGTACGCACTGAGGGCACGGGCCCCGGTCACTCAACTGAATACAACGACGTTCTGTACGCACTGAGGGCACCGGCCCCGGTCAATCAACTGAATACAACGACGTTCTGTACGCACTGAGGACACCGGCCCCGGTCAATCAACTGAATACAACGACGTTCTGTACGCACTGAGGACACCGGCCCCGTTGAATCAACTGAATGCAACGACGTTCTGTACGCACTGAGGGCACCGGCCCCGGCCAATCAACTGAATACAACGACGTTCTGTACGCACTAACGGCACCGGCCTCGGTCAATCAACTGAATACAACAACGTTCTGTACGCAATGAGGGCACCGGCCCCGGTCAATCAACCGAATACAACGACGTTCTGTACGCACTGTTTGCGCCGGCCCCGGTCAATCAACTGAATACAAGGACGTTCTGTACGCACTGAGGGCACCGGCCCCGGTCAATCAACTGAATACAACGACGTTTTGTACGCACTGAGGGCACCAGCCCCGGTCAATCAACTGAATACAACGACGTTCTGTACACGCTGAGGGCACCGGCCCCGGTCAATCAACTGAATGCAACGACGTTCTGTACGCGCTGAGGGCACGGGCCCCGGTCAATCAACTGAATACAACGACGTTCTGTACGCGCTGAGGGCACCGGCCCCGGTCAATCAACTGAATGCAACGACGTTCTTTACGCACTGAGGGCACCGTCCCCGGTCAATCAGCTGAATACAACGACGTTCTGTACGCACGGAGGGTACCCGCCCCGGTCAATCAACTGAAAACAACGACGTTCTGTACGCACTGAGGGCACCAGCCCCGGTCAATCAACTGAATACAACGACGTTCTGTACACGCTGAGGGCACCGGCCCCGGTCAATCAACTGAATGCAACGACGTTCTGTACGCGCTAAGGGCACGGGCCTTGGTCAATCAACTGAATACAACGACGTTCTGTACGCGCTGAGGGCACCGGCCCCGGTCAATCAACTGAATGCAACGACGTTCTTTACGCACTGAGGGCACCGTCCCCGGTCAATCAACTGAATACAACGACGTTCTGTACGCGCTGAGGGCACTGGCCCGGCACAATCAACTGAATACAACGACGTTCTGTACGCGCTGAGGGCACCGGCCCCGGTCAATCAGCTGAATGCCACGACGTTCTGTACGCCCTGAGGCCACCGGCCCCGTTCAGTCAACTGAATGCAACGACGTTCTGTACGTACTGAGAACACCGGCCCCGTTGAATCAACTGAATGCAACGACGTTCTGTACGCACTCAGGGCACCGGCCCCGGTAAATCAACAGCAAACAACGACGTTCTGTACGCACTGAGCGCACCAGCCCCGGTCAATGAACTGAAAACAACGACGTTCTGTACGCACTGAGGGCACCGGCCCCGGTCAATCAACTGAATACAACGACGTTTTGTACGCACTGAGGGCACCAGCCCCGGTCAATCAACTGAATACAACGACGTTCTGTACACGCTGAGGGCACCGGCCCCGGTCAATCAACTGAATGCAACGACGTTCTTTATGCACTGGCGGCACCGGCCCCGGTCAATAAACTGAATACAACGACGTTCAGTACGCGCTGAGGGCACAGGCCCGGTCAATCAATTGAATACAACGACGTTCTGTACGCGCTAAGGGCGCCGGCCCCGGTCAATCAACTGAATACAACGACGTTCTGTTCGCACTGAGGGCACGGGCCCGGCACAATCAACTGAATACAACAACGTTCTGTACTCACTGAGGGCGCCGGCACAGGTCAATCAACTGAAAACAACGACGTTCTGTACGCACTGAGGGCACCGGCCCCGGTCAATCAAATGAATACAACGACGTTCTGTACCCGCTTAGGGCACGGGCCCCGGTCAATCAACTGAATGCAACGACGTTCTGTACGCGCTGAGGACACGGGCCCCGGTCAATCAACTGAATGCAACGACGTTCTTTACGCACTGAGGGCACCGTCCCCGGTCAATCAGCTGAATACAACGACGTTCTGTACGCACGGAGGGTACCCGCCCCGGTCAATCAACTGAAAACAACGACGTTCTGTACGCACTGAGGGCACCAGCCCCGGTCAATCAACTGAATACAACGATGTTCTGTACACGCTGAGGGCACCGGCCCCGGTCAATCAACTGAATGCAACGACTTTCTGTACGCGCTAAGGGCACGGGCCCCGGTCAATCAACTGAATACAACGACGTTCTGTACGCGCTGAGGGCACCGGCCCCGGTCAATCAACTGAATGCAACGACGTTCTTTACGCACTGAGGGCACCGTCCCCGGTCAATCAGCTGAATACAACGACGTTCTGTACTCACGGAGGGTACCCGCCCCGGTCAATCAACTGAAAACAACGACGTTCTGTACGCACTGAGGGCACCGGCCCCGGTCAATAAACTGAATACAACGACGTTCTGCACTAACTGAGAGCACCGGCCCCGGTCAATCAACTGAATACTGTGATATCTGAGCAAGCGTTGTACAAACGCGTCATAAGTTGTTATCTTATTACTTACGTTTCCTGCATGCATATGCGCATGCCTGTTGTTTTGTTGTCTTGTCTTGCTCTGAACGAGTGATATACAAGTCTTGAGTTTTTCCCTATCTGACAAGTTTGTCTTGGTCTTGTGTAGTGCCTGGGTTGCATGTAACAATTTGGCGACGAAGACAACGTCCTGCGCGATGGAGGGAGATCGTGACCGTCTTCCACCATTCGACACGTCCGGACCCCCATCTCAAGTGGCTCTGAGGTGGACAAAATTGGTTCGAGCCTTTGACTATTATTTGACGGGAAAGGACATTACGAACAAGAAGCGTTCAAAAGCACTGCTCTTGCACTTCGCGGGTCTAGAAGTTCAGGATTTATTCGAGGACCTATCCGACCCAGATGACAGCCTTCCACCAGATCAGAGAACACAGAATGACAATGAGTTCCTCAAGTGCAAGCGTACCTTGCAAGCTCATTTCGGTGCTCCTGCAAACCCTACGTATGAGAGGCACGTCTTCCGTCAACTCACTCGCCGGCAGGGAGAGTCCACAGTGCAGTACTGCACCAAGCTTCGGCAGCAAGCTCGGCTTTGTTCTTTCGAGAATGAAGGACAAACTGCGGAAGCTATACGTGACCAGATCGTAGCCACAGTCGACAGCAGTGAGCTGAAGAAGAAGCTCCTGTCAGAACCAGCCCTGACTCTGCCACGAGCGTTGGAAATGTGCAGAATTTGGGAGGACGCCCAGTTCCAGTCGGAAGGAATGTCCTCAACCACTTCTACTTCGTCTGGTACCGGTTATACCGGGAGTAGTAGTATGCTTGTCAATGCCGTGCACCACCGAGACCAGAGTCACAGGCAAGCGGGACGGGGTGGATTTGTGCAGTCATCGCGTGGCCAGTCACGTAAATGCAGTGGATGTGGAGACCAGTGGCACGAGAAGCGCGAGTCATGCCCAGCTTGGGGCAAGTCGTGCCGGAAGTGTAGGAAGCCAAACCACTTCGCCAAAGTTTGCCGTTCACAGCAGTCCAGCACTGGTGGCAGTGTACACATGGTTGGCCAGTCTCAAGAAGTACATGGAACGTCGCCAGTCAACCCTGCTCCTGCTCCAAGTCATAGTGCAAGTGCTGGTACTGGTGCGAGTGTTGCATCCGGTCCTACAACTGCAAGTCCGTACAGCAGCGGCCTGGACGAGTACTATTCGTTGTACCGCACGCAGAGTGACAAGGACCGCGTGGACAGGTACTGTTGTACCCTCCAGTTATGTAAACAGCCAGTCGTGTTTGAAATCGACACGGGTGCAGCCGTGACGGTGATGTCTGAAAACGAATTTCATCGGCTGGCATCCAAGGTCAATTTGTCGCTCGACACAAGTGATCTGCCGAAGCTGCGTACTTACTCCGGCGGAATTCTGAATGTCGTCGGTCGCTTTAGTGCTTCTGCGACCCATGCTTCTCGTAAATCAGCAGAATTGTCGATCGTCGTTGTCCAAGAAAACGGACCAAATCTCCTGGGTCGAGACGCGTTGCAACTGCTGAGGTTGAATTGGAACTTCGTGTTCAACGTGTCACGCGAGCACTCGATATTGTCAGAGTTCCCGCAGCTCTTCCAACGTAGCATGGGCACCTGGAAACATGGAAAAGTCAAATTGTCCGTGGCAGACAGCGCCAGACCCCGGTTCCTGAAGGCACGCTCTGTTCCTTATGCGTTACAAGCAGCAGTGGAAAAAGAGCTGAGTCGACTGGAGGAAGCTGGCATCATTAGTCCTGTCCAGTATTCGGAGTGGGCAGCTCCAATCGTACCCGTTCTCAAGCGGAACGGTAGCATACGAATCTGTGGCGATTATAAATGTACTATCAACCAGTCGGCAAGAGTAGACAAGTACCCCTTGCCCAACATCGACGACTTGTATCAGAAGTTATCGCAAGGCGCATTCTTCTCCAAGCTTGACCTGAAACATGCTTATCAACAACTGTTGCTCGACGACGAGTCTAAGCTGCTGACGACAATCAACACCTCCAAAGGATTGTTCGTCTACAACCGCCTACCCTTTGGCGTGTCGGCGGCCCCGGCAATATTTCAGCGCACGATGGAACAATTGTTAGCAGGTCTGTCCTTTGTCGTAGTGTATCTCGACGACATTGTTGTTTCTGGAAAGACTCGTGCGGAGCATGATGAGAATCTGAGGCTGGTCCTGGATCGTCTAGCGTCCGCGGGTCTCAGGTTGAATCGTGAGAAGTGTCTCGTTGCTCAGCAGTCTATTGAGTTCCTGGGCCATGTTATTGATTCAGTCGGCATTAGGCCATCGGCTGAGAAAGTGGATGACCTTGTGAAGGCCTCACAGCCCAAGAATGTCCCTGAACTGAGAAGCTTTCTGGGACTCATAAACTATTACCACAAGTTCATCGAGAACCTAAGCTCAGTGTTAGCTCCATTGTATGAATTGTTATCATCAAAGTCGTGGTGTTGGTCTGATAGTCACCAGAAAGCGTTTGATACAGGCAAGTCTCTGCTGCTTTCTGAGCCGATACGTATTCATTATGATCCTAGTTTACCTATTGTCGTGTCCTGTGACGCTTCCCCGTATGGTGTTGGCGCAGTTCTGTCGCATGTTCTGCCAGATGGGTCTGATCGGCCAGTAGCCTTTGCATCTAGAACGCTGTCGTCTTGTGAGAAGAATTACTCGCAGCTTGACCGTGAGGCCTTGGCAATGGTATTTGGCGTCTCCAAGTTCCACAAGTACATCTTCGGTCGCAACTTTACACTACAAACAGATCATAAGCCACTGCTGGGATTGTTTGATCCTGCTAGACCCATTCCTGTTCAGTCTAGTGGTCGTATTCAGCGATGGGCACTCAAACTAGCCAATTATGAATTTGTTCTGGAGTACAAGCCTGGGAAACAGAACGGTTGCGCTGATGGGTTGAGTCGCCTCCCCAATCCGGCGCTGGTACCGGAACCGCCGCAGCCAGCCGAGGCTGTACTATCGCTATCCGTCTTGAACACTACACCGGTTACGTCTGCATCGGTTGCTCGCTGGACGAGCAAAGATCCGTCCCTGGCATTAGTATACAAGTTCGTGTCTGAGGGCTGGCCCCAAGACATTCCAGAGGGATTAGAGCCATATTCCCGTCGTCGTAGTGAGCTGTCTGTCTTGAATAACTGTATCCTAATTGGTTCCAGGGTAGTTATTCCTTCACCGGGTCGTGCACCATTGCTGGACGAGTTGCACGCCGGTCATCCCGGTATCGCTAGAATGAAAGCCCTGGCACGCAGCTATGTCTGGTGGCCGTCTCTCGATGCAGAAATCGAACAGACCGTCCGTGGTTGCACGCAGTGCCAGACCGTCACCAAGTCGCCGCATCGCCAGCAAGTCCACCCATGGGAATGGCCTGGTAAGCCTTGGTTACGTGTCCATGTCGACTTTGCTGGACCCATCGCTGGTAAGATGCTCTTCATTATTGTCGATAGTCATAGTAAATTTATTGAAGCACATGTTTGCTCTGGCTCATCTGCAGCTGTCGCAATTCGCAAGCTGGAGCAGACCTTTGCTCTGCTTGGCTTACCTTATAATATTGTTTCTGACAATGGCCCTGCTTTTGCAAGTAGTGAATTTCGTGAGTTTTGCTCATCTAATGGCATACGTCACACTCTCGTTTCACCATATCATCCGTCTAGTAATGGCTTAGCCGAGCGCGCAGTACAGACGGTGAAGTCTGGCTTGGCCAAGATGTCTGGCCCTGATTTGGAAACCCGCCTTGCCAGGTTCCTGTTCCAATACAGAATGACGCCGCAGTCAACAACAGGTCGTTCTCCGTTTGAGCTACTTTGGAAGGAACATCGTCCCCGCTCACGTCTGGATCTCGTGTTCCCGGACAGCGGCAAGAAAGTCTTGGACAAACAGTGCACTGTCCATGATCGTGGTGGTGCAAATGCATACCAGTTCTATTGTGGTGATGCCGTCTGGGCAATGAATTTCAACTCCTCACCGAAGTGGATAGCTGGCACCGTGGAAGAACAGCTTGGTCCTCTAACATTCACGGTTCGTCTTGTTGATAACAGAGTCTGGAAGCGTCACTCTGACCACCTGAAGAAACGCCTTCCTGCTGAGTCGGTGCAAGATGCTTCAACTGCTACGTCAGCACCACAGCTTCCATATTCCAGAGCTTTACCTTCTACCACAGCTCTACCGTCTTCAACTGCTCTACCTAGTGTTCCGCCGAATGAGTCTATGTCACTGCCTGGCTCAATTGTACATAATGAGATCCGTGAGAATGCTGATTTATCTGTTCCTGAATCTACTCCTAACCAGTCTAGTGGTTCTAGTCCTGTCGTGTCTATGCGCAGTTCTTCTCGTTCTGTAAAGGCTCCTGTCCGCCTTGATCTGTAGTTCGTCTTATCAGATTATTTGCTGTCACGACACAGTCTATGTATTTCTGTTATTCTGGTCGTTTCCATCTGATGGTGGAGGGATGTGATATCTGAGCAAGCGTTGTACAAACGCGTCATAAGTTGTTATCTTATTACTTACGTTTCCTGCATGCATATGCGCATGCCTGTTGTTTTGTTGTCTTGTCTTGCTCTGAACGAGTGATATACAAGTCTTGAGTTTTTCCCTATCTGACAAGTTTGTCTTGGTCTTGTGTAGTGCCTGGGTTGCATGTAACAAATACAACGACGTTCTGTACGCGCAGAGGGCACAGGCCTCGGTCAATCAACTGAATACAACGACGTTCTGTACGCGCTGAGGGCACTGGCCCGGCACAATCAACTGAATACAACGACGTTCTGTACGCGCTGAGAGCACCGGCCCCGGTCAATCAGCTGAATACCACGACGTTCTGTACGCCCTGAGGCCACCGGCCCCGTTCAGTCAACTGAATGCAACGACGTTCTGTACATACTGAGAACACCGGCCCCGTTGAATCAACTGAATGCAACGACGTTCTGTACGCACTCAGGGCACCGGCCCCGGTCAATCAACAGCAAACAACGACGTTCTGTACGCACTGAGCGCACCAGCCCCGGTCAATGAACTGAAAACAATGACGTTCTGTACGCACTGAGGGCACCGGCCCCGGTCAATCAACTGAATACAACGACGTTTTGTACGCACTGAGGGCACCAGCCCCGGTCAATCAACTGAATACAACGACGTTCTGTACATGCTGAGGGCACCGGCCCCGGTCAATCAACTGAATGCAACGACGTTCTTTACGCACTGGCGGCACCGGCCCCGGTCAATAAACTGAATACAACGACGCTCAGTACGCGCTGAGGGCACAGGCCCGGTCAATCAATTGAATACAACGACGTTCTGTACGCGCTAAGGGCGCCGGCCCCGGTCAATCAACTGATTACAACGACGTTCTGTTCGCACTGAGGGCACGGGCCCGGCACAATCAACTGAATACAACAACGTTCTGTACTCACTGAGGGCACCGGCCCCGGTCAATCAAATGAATACAACGACGTTCTGTACCCGCTTAGGGCACGGGCCCCGGTCAATCAACTGAATACAACGACGTTCTGTACGCGTTGAGGGCACTGGCCCCGGTCAATCCGCTGAATACAACGACGTTCTGTACGCACTGAGGCCACCGGCCCCGTTCAATCAACTGAATGCAACGACGTTCTGTACGCACTCAGGGCACCGGCCTCGGTCAATAAACTGAATACAACGACGTTCTGTTTGTGCTGAGGGCACCGGCCCCGGTCAATCAACTGAATACAACGACGTTCTGTACGCACTGAGGCCACCGGCCCCGGTCAATCAGCTGAGTACAACGACGTTCTGTACGCCCTGAGGCCACCGGCCCCGTTCAGTCAACTGAATGCAACGACGTTCTGTACGCACTGAGAACACCGGCCCCGTTCAGTCAACTGAATGCAACGACGTTCTGTACGCACTCAGGGCACCGGCCTCGGTCAATCAACTGAATACAACCACGTTCTGTACGCGCTGAGTGCACAGGCCCCGGTCAATCAACTGAATACAACGACGTTCTGTACGCGCTGAGGGCACCGGCCCCGGTCAATCAACTGAATACAACGACGTTCTGTACGCGCTGAGGGCACCGGCCCCGGTCAATCAGCTGAGTACACTGACGTTCTGTACGCACTGAGGCCACCGGCCCCGTTCAGTCAACTGAATGCAACGACGTTCTGTACGCATTGAGGACACCGGCACCGTTGAATCCACTGAATGCCACGACGTTCTGTACGCACTACGGGCACCGGCCCCGGTCAATCAACTGAATACAACGACGTTCTGTACGCACTGAGGGCACCGGCCCCGGTCAATCAACTGAATACAACGACGTTTTGTACGCACTGAGGGCACCAGCCCCGGTCAATCAACTGAATACAACGACGTTCTGTACATGCTGAGGGCACCGGCCCCGGTCAATCAACTGAATGCAACGACGTTCTTTACGCACTGGCGGCACCGGCCCCGGTCAATAAACTGAATACAACGACGCTCAGTACGCGCTGAGGGCACAGGCCCGGTCAATCAATTGAATACAACGACGTTCTGTACGCGCTAAGGGCGCCGGCCCCGGTCAATCAACTGATTACAACGACGTTCTGTTCGCACTGAGGGCACGGGCCCGGCACAATCAACTGAATACAACAACGTTCTGTACTCACTGAGGGCACCGGCCCCGGTCAATCAAATGAATACAACGACGTTCTGTACCCGCTTAGGGCACGGGCCCCGGTCAATCAACTGAATACAACGACGTTCTGTACGCGTTGAGGGCACTGGCCCCGGTCAATCCGCTGAATACAACGACGTTCTGTACGCACTGAGGCCACCGGCCCCGTTCAATCAACTGAATGCAACGACGTTCTGTACGCACTCAGGGCACCGGCCTCGGTCAATAAACTGAATACAACGACGTTCTGTTTGTGCTGAGGGCACCGGCCCCGGTCAATCAACTGAATACAACGACGTTCTGTACGCACTGAGGCCACCGGCCCCGGTCAATCAGCTGAGTACAACGACGTTCTGTACGCCCTGAGGCCACCGGCCCCGTTCAGTCAACTGAATGCAACGACGTTCTGTACGCACTGAGAACACCGGCCCCGTTCAGTCAACTGAATGCAACGACGTTCTGTACGCACTCAGGGCACCGGCCTCGGTCAATCAACTGAATACAACCACGTTCTGTACGCGCTGAGTGCACAGGCCCCGGTCAATCAACTGAATACAACGACGTTCTGTACGCGCTGAGGGCACCGGCCCCGGTCAATCAACTGAATACAACGACGTTCTGTACGCGCTGAGGGCACCGGCCCCGGTCAATCAGCTGAGTACACTGACGTTCTGTACGCACTGAGGCCACCGGCCCCGTTCAGTCAACTGAATGCAACGACGTTCTGTACGCATTGAGGACACCGGCACCGTTGAATCCACTGAATGCCACGACGTTCTGTACGCACTACGGGCACCGGCCCCGGTCAATCAACTGAATACAACGACGTTCTGTACGCACTAACGGTACCGGCCTCGGTCAATCAACTGAATGCAACGACGTTCTGTACGCACGGAGGGCGCCGGACCCGGTCAATCAACAACACACAACGACGTTCTGTACGCACTGAGCGCACCAGCCCCGGTTAATGACCTGAATACAACGACGTTCTGTACGAACTGAGGGCACCGGCCCCGGTCAATCAACTGAATACAACGACGTTCTGAATGCACTGAGGGCACCGGCCCCGGTCAATCAACTGAATACAACGACGTTCTGTACGCACTGAGGGCACCGGCCCCGGTCAATCATCTGAATACAACGACGTTCTGTACGCACTGAGGGCACCAGCCCCGGTCAATCAACTGAATACAACGACGTTTTGTACGCGCTGAGGGCACCAGCCCCGGTCAATCAACTGAATGCAACGACGTTCTTTACGCACTGAGGGCACCGGCCCCGGTCAATCAACTGAATACAACGACGTTCTGTACGCGCTGAGGGCACAGGCCCCGATCAATCAACTGAATTCAACGACGTTCTGTACGCGCTGAGGGCACCAGCCCCGGTCAATCAACTGAATACAACGACGTTCTGTACGCGCTGAGGGCACGGGCCCGGGTCAATCAACTGAATACCACGACGTTTTGTATGCGCTGAGGGCACCGGCCCCGGTCAATCAGCTGAATACAACGAAGTTCTGTACGCCTTGAGGCCACCGGCCCCGTTCAGTCAACTGAATGCAACGACGTTCTGTACGCACTGAGGACACCGGCCCCGTTGAAACAACTGAATGCAACGACGTTCTGTACGCACTCAGGGCACCGGCCCCGGTCAATCAACAGAGTACAACAACGTTCTGTACGCACTAACGGCACCGGCCTCGGTCAATCAACTGAATACAACGACGTTCTGTACGCACTGAGGGCGCCGGCCCCGGTCAGTCAACAGCACACAACGACGTTCTGTACGCACTGAGAGCACCAGCCCCGGTCAATGAACTGAATACAACAACGTTCTGTATGCACTGAGGGCACCGGCCCCGGTCAATCAAGTGAATACAACGACGTTCTGTACGCTCTGAGGGCACGGGCCCCGGTCAATCAACTGAATACAACTACGTTCTGTACTCACTGAGGGCGCCGGCCCCGGTCAATCAACTGAATACAACGACGTTCTGTACGCACTGAGGGCGCCGGCCCCGGTCAATCAACAGCACACAACGACGTTCTGTACGCGCTAAGCGCACCAGCCCCGGTCAATGAACTGAATACAACGACGTTCTGTACGCACTGAGGGCGCCGGCTCCGGTCAATCAACTGAATACAACGTCAATCTGTACGCACTGAGGGCACCGGCCCCGGTCAATCAACTGAATTTCCATGTCCACGACAGTACATGTAATCTGCTGTTGGGGATGGGCGGAGGGGGGGGGGGGGGGGGTGGAGTGTTGGTAATGGATGCGTGGGTCCAGGAGGTCGTGGGGGTTGGCAAGAGTTGTGTTTGGGGAGAGGGGGGCAGGGAGGGGGGGGGGGATAATTGACAAGTACATGCGATATGTCTGTTGGGGGGGGGGGGGGGGCGAGTGGGATAGTTGGCAATGGATGCATGGGTTGGTCCAGCAGGGAGGGGGGGGGGATGGGGGGGGGGGGGTGTGTTAGAAAGAGTTGTGTGTTTTTATGTAGTAGGGGAAGTATTGGCAAGCAATGTGTGCGCTGGAGATAGGTAGGGGGGGGGGGGGAAGAGCTGGGAAGTGATGCGAGTGTGGGTCCGGGGGAGGGGGGGAGAGTGTTGGGAAGCGATGTGTGTGTGTGTTTGGAAACGGGGGGGGGGGGGGGAGGGGGGAGGAGGTGTGGACAGGTACCGAAGCAGTGGGTTGATGCTACTCTCGTACCCATCCCCAATAAAGGCGACCTATAGCTGTATGGCAATTGGCGTAGCATTGCTATTTTCGATGTTGTGGGGAAGGTGTTGGCTGCCATCATACAGACACTTCTCCAGTGGCTGGCGGAGACCCTGTTGCCAGACTCGTAGTGTGGTTTTAGGCGTGGGCGGTCCTGCTCGGACATGATTTTCTCTGTGCGCCGACTTGTGGAGAAATCTCTCGAGCATGACACGAAAGAGAGTGTATGTGGCGTGTACTTGCTTGTGCTGGGGTACCGGACACCCTTCTCGCTGTCATCAAGTCCTTTCGCACATCTATGCCACAATCCGCACATCCCAGGGACACACTCAACCCATCAACATCATCAACGGCTTGAGGCGGGGGTGCTCTATGGCCCCTTGCTTTTCAATCTATTCCCGTGGACCGTTTTCACTGTTTGGTCCCGGAGAGTGTCGACAGTTCCTGGCGTCGGCATGGAGGTTCGCTACTGGATTGACGGCGACTTTTTCGGCAAGCCCAGGACGCGAAAAACATCGACCGAGTTTGGGGAATGCCAGTTCGCCGACGATTCAGCCTTGTTGGCGACTACGCGTGACAGTCAGTCTGTCTGTGCCACTTTCAGCTTGTTGCCAGCAGCACTGCCCAACATGTCAGCGATGCTTCCGTTCTGCGGCCGGGTTCAAGCGTCACAACTGCAATCGTGGTGCGAGACCATCTGCTGCTGAGAGAGCAGCTCTGCCCCTCAGCTGCCCACATTGTAAACGCAATTTCCGCCGGCAGCAGGACCTAGCCAGACATTCGCGGTTCTGCTTGTGATCCGACTCCCGTTTTCTGGTCTCCTTTTCATAGGGGTGACACTTGCCCATCTGGGCAGTCATGCTGCTAGTAGTAGTAGTAGTAGTAGTAGTAGTAGTAGTAGTAGTAGTAGTAGTAGTAGTAGTAGTATGTGTATGTGTATGTGTGTGTGTGTGTGTCTGTGTGTGTGTGTGTGTGTGTGTGTGGGTGTGTGTGTGTGTATGTGTGTGTGTGTGTGTGTGTGTGTGTGTGTGTGTGTGTGTGTGTGTGTGTGTGTGTGTGCGTGCGTGCATGTGTGGGTGTGTGTATGTGTGTGTGTGTGTGTGTGTGTGTGTGTGTATGTGTGTGTGTGTGTGTGTGTGTGTGTGTGTGTGTGTGTGTGTGTATGTGTGTGTGTATGTGTATGATAAGTTATAGATATTATAACATTGTTCTATCGCCACTGCCTACTTACTTCCTAGCTTGCATTTGCTATTGTGTTGCATTGTATTAGATTTCCCGTCACTACAAGCAACATGCGCTCCTTCACCAGGACTTACCAACACCTGAACAACAAACCGGGGTCATTGATCAACTGAAGACGGAAGTAGAGAAGGTTCAGCATGATGTGGATGCAATGCAGGTTAGTTGAAAGTGTGTTGATTTGATTTGCTTATACTCCATCTCTGCATACCTGTATGTATGTATACTTCAGAGGTGTATGTACACTAGTGCTGAAACGATTATGTCGATTACTCGTTACTTACTCCATAAGAAATAGATCGAGCGATGATTTCAATTTTATCCGCTAAACGAGTAGAATGGTACTTACGCTCGGTACGGGATTTCCCCTCTTTTGGGGCTCGAACAAAGCGTTTCTTTAAAGCATGCATTCATCGAAACTGTTGCAAGTACGACACGGATATGTACATGACTGCACACGGATATGTACATGACTGCACACGGATATGTACATGACTGCACACGGATATGTACATGACTGCACACGGATATGTACATGACTGCACACGGATATGTACATGACTGCACACGGATATGTACATGACTGCACACGGATATGTACATCACTGCACACGGATATGTACATGACTGCACACGGATATGTACATGACTGCACACGGATATGTACATGACTGCACACGGATATGTACATCACTGCACACGGATATGTACATGACTGCACACGGATATGTACATGACTGCACACGGATATGTACATGACTGCACACGGATATGTACATGACTGCACACGGATATGTACATGACTGCACACGGATATGTACATCACTGCACACGGATATGTACATGACTGCACACGGATATGTACATGACTGCACACGGATATGTACATGACTGCACACGGATATGTACATGATTGCACACGGATATGTACATGACTGTACACGGATATGTACATGACTACACACGGATATGTACATGACTGCACACGGATATGTACATGACTGCACACGGATATGTACATGACTGCACACGGATATGTACATGACTGTACACGGATATGTACATGACTGCACACGGATATGTACATGACTGCACACGGATATGTACATGACTACACACGGATATGTACATGACTGCACACGGATATGTACATGACTGCACACGGATATGTACATGACTGCACACGGATATGTACATGACTGCACACGGATATGTACATGACTGCACACGGATATGTACATGACTGCACACGGATATGTACATGACTGCACACGGATATGTACATGACTGTACACGGATATGTACATGACTGCACACGGATATGTACATGACTACACACGGATATGTACATGACTGCACACGGATATGTACATGACTGCACACGGATATGTACATGACTGCACACGGATATGTACATGACTGCACACGGATATGTACATGACTACACACGGATATGTACATGACTACACACGGATATGTACATGACTGCACACGGATATGTACATGACTGCACACGGATATGTACATGACTGCACACGGATATGTACATGACTGCACACGGATATGTACATGACTGCACACGGATATGTACATGACTGCACACGGATATGTACATGACTGTACACGGATATGTACATGACTGTACACGGATATGTACATGACTGTACACGGATATGTACATGACTGCACACGGATATGTACATGACTACACACGGATATGTACATGACTGCACACTTGAAACATCGATGAACTTGTAAAAGTACAAGCGCGATCTGAGAAACATCGACGCAATCACCGCAGCCGTTTTTTCAGCCGACTACTTTTCTTACATACAGCATGCAGGACTGACAGGCTCAGTATGTGTCTACACTAGTTGCAGGGGCTGGAGTTCCCTCCAAGTGCGAGTAGTCTTGAGCTAAAGACAGTAAAGTGGTCTTCAGTTTCGTGTTTTCCGTTCCGTCGATGGTTCCCGAGCCAGTTTGCTCGACGATGAGCTAGGCCTGGCGTCTGGGCCTATTTTTGAGCATAGACAGAAATAAAGCAACTAGTTACTTGTCGGTGCGCCTCCAGTCAGCTTATCCGTTGAAATCCGCCGATCTACACCCCAGGCCGACTTCTCTGACTTCATCGTCGGAGTCAGCGAAGTCACAGGTGAAGGGCACCATCAGCTCTTGGGTTGCAACCAGCGCTCCCCATCCGTCTTGTCTGTACTTGTCTGGCCAGTCCGAGCAAGGTGGGTGGGTGGGTGGGTGGGTGGGTGCGTGTGTGCATGCGTGCGTGCGTGTGTGCATGCGTGTGTATGCATATGGGCCGCGGTCAGCTAAACATGTCTTTGGGTTTTCGTAAAAGAAGTTGAAAAATGACGGAATGAAAACATGTTATTGTCGAGCGTGTTCACGCTGCGCTTCGGTCATGAACCGGGATGTGCGCTGGCCGGCGGCCATTTTCTCAAATTTTGTTCAAACAGTTGTTTGGTGGTCTAACAAATTGATAGTTCAAGTAGCTCGCTTGCATAGATTAGTCAATGTCCATATCTGGTAATACTAGAGCAGCTTGCAGGGCCAGACGATCGCTGTGCATGGCGCAGGTTTGGTCAGGTGTCAGCAAGTCCGTGGCGGCGGGTCTGCAGAGCAATGATGAGAAATGTTTGGGGATCTCAGAGATGTTGATGTTGCCAAAGGAGCTAAATCGCCCCCGTCGTCCCCAGTAGGCTAAGAGGTACAAGTTGTGGGCGAGTACATTAGAGGACGGACTACCTTACGACGTTACGTGCCGTTCAGCTCTCAACAGTCGTCGTCTGACACACTCTCGAAAGTGCACGTGACAACCAAAGGTGTCACTGCCAGAATCGAAAGAGTATGCAAGTGCAACGCCGCCCAGAGGATCATAGTCCTTTCCAGTAAGAAGTAGGTCCGTGACTTGGAACTGATGTCGTTGACATGCTCAAGTCTGCGTCATCAACTTCAGTTCCTTTGTATTGTGCTACTCCACAAAAGCCTCTAAGTCTGTCTGTGCGTCAGACTGTGCGAAAACTGTCATTTTCTATTCCAAAGTGTATATTTTAAAAGCGGTGCTTGTGTCACTTTTAGACTACTTTGGAGCCCTGTACCACCTTCAAGAGGTCAAGTAAGGTTCCAAAAACTGTTTTCTGGAGGAAAACAAAATTTGAACAATTTCACTGTAAGACATGTTTTAGCTGATTGTGGCCCATAATGTGAATTGCTCAGTCATTCACAATGCTGTCACGTCCAAACCAGCCAACCAGCTAGTCGCTAGCCCGCGCTGGCCATAACAGTACGAAATAATGGTTGTGACTTTGGCGATGATTTTTTTAGGAATGGGTTTGCTCCCACAATGGAGCTCGCGCTATTCCGCCGACGACTTGACACTTGACTGACTCACGACTGCCATCCAGAGAACACGAAAAGTCCATCGAGCCTTCGACTCGGCAAACCTGCAAGAAAGGACCACTCACGGCTCAATACACAGCGCTTCGGGGAATTCACCACTCATCAGTTGAGCTTGAGTAGGCTGAGGAAGATTTTGCCTGAAGAGCACCACTTTTATAGTGCTCACCAGGCACAAACATCACCAGGGATACAAACTTACAGAGACGCTCCGTTTCCAGCGAGACAAACACCTCGTGAACACCGGTTACTGTGTTGAAGTGTTGACTTTTTCTTTCTTTTTTATTATAGTGGTTAAAAAAGAGAAGAAACACATGAGAACGAGTTATGAAGCAACTTTCCACGACTGTAACAAGATGATAAACGGTCAGGAAGTGCGATAATAGGGCACAAAACTGACAGGCTACTGAGACATTCAGCGACCCAAGACCTAGCTCTAACACATCACCAGAGCGCAAATCAACAGCCTTTAAATTTGAAGGTTCATGGTTACGTAGGACCGAAGAGGGGAAGGTGAGCACAGCGAAAATGTGCACAAGCTAAGTCCCGCGGCAACAAAGAATGCCGACTGTTACAGGACGATGACGAGACCAGTTAATAACATGACAATGCGGTCTAACTACAATTCGAAGCAGCAAAGCAACACACCACCCAATTTGGGTGGCTCAGTAATATTCCAAGTTGAAAGGCTGTAGGTTTGCGCACTGGAGATGTGTTTTTTTAAAAATTTTTTTTACTATGTTCACATACCCAACTCATAAATAATACAGAAGACAATGGTACTGAGACAAGGACAAACGTGACAACTACTGAGAAGGGGCTGCACCGAGGTGCAGCAGTGATGGTGGGGCATTGATGGCTCTGCCGACCTGAGGTCTCGGCATCACGGCCAGAAACACGCACCAAAAACAAAAGATAGAGCTGTAAGGGTCAGCAAAAATAAAAATAAAGCAAGGGCAAACAACAGCTAGTACTAGTGTGCAGCGCATTCGTAGCAATGGGAGTCATTGACGGGGCACTTGAATGTAGGTGGGTCGACAGGCAGAATGTCCGTGGACCATCGCCAATCCTGTCGGCGGAGGTATTCGTTGACGTTGCACTTAAACTTTTGAAGATTTTTGCGAGTTGGGGCGGAGTCTAGAATAGCTGGCGGCAGGGAATTCCACAGCTGGATTGCACAATGTGGGAAGCTGCGGAGAATGGTGTCTGGTGCTTGACGCTGTAGCGGATTTCGTAGCTGGTAACTGTGGCCGGCGGCCATGCGGAGATCGTTTCGAGTGCGAGTGGCGTCACGGGGCTCAAGCCTTGGTGGGAGGACTGCTAGCAATTGAGTCGGACCGGTGATGAAATGCAGTTTGTAAGCGTATGTTAATGCAGCAACGTATCGCCGTAGGCTGAGGCTCTGGAGCTCCGTCCCGGGACCAATGATGCGCAATGCACGGCGTTGGATGCTATCTAGGCGTGATAGATGGGAGGAAGCAGCTCCCATCCAGACGAGCGGAGCACACTCCAAAACGGGCCGTACAAACCCCTTGTACACCGTGAGGCGGCCTTCTCGGGAGAGATAGTGCGCAGCTCGCCGCAGGAGGCCCAAGCGCTGTTTGACACGTATAGACACTGCGCTCATGTGCTCCGCGAAGGACAGCTTCGGATCAAAAGTCACCCCCAAGAGCTTTATTGTGGATGACTCTGGCACAGGGTTGCCTCCAAAGAGGAGAGAGGGCAAGGCTAGCTGCGCTCTTTGCAGCGTGACTGTCATCGCCTGGGATTTCGACGGCTCAAACGCTACACGCCATTCCTTGCCCCAGTCTGACAGACGATTGACGGTGTCCTGAAGCAAGGCAGCAGCAGTGGGGAGGTCGTTACGGAGAAGAGTGTACAATGTCGTATCGTCAGCATAGGCTTCCAGCTGCGTGTTCCCAGCAAGGCATGTTGATACGTCGTTAATGTATATGAGAAACATGGTTGGCCCCAAGATGCTGCCTTGTGGGACTCCCGCCTTGATGGGGTATGGACGGGAGGTTGCACCACCGACAACACACTGTATGCTTCGGTTAGACAGGTACGATGTCAGCCATGCAAGGAGGATTCCTTGGATGCCACATTGCTGTAGCTTGAAGAGGACACCTGCGTGAGAGACCTTGTCAAAGGCTCCAGCGATGTCAACTGCAAGTACGCGTGCTGCGCCCCCGTGTCCGATAGAGGATGCCCAGGAGTGGTGTAGTGCAGTAAGAGCGTCGGCTGTACCCAGATTCCGTCTGAAGCCAAACTGATTCGCTGCAAGCAGTGAGTTACCCTCGAGGTAGTTCGTAATTTGCATGTTGATAATGGTCTCCATTACCTTGGATATCACACTAAGGAGGGATACGGGGCGGTAGTTCTTGAGCTGTGAGCGAGATGAGCGTTTATGCACAGGAACAACATTGGCAAGCTTCCAGGCCTGAGGTTGGTGTCCATGCCGGAAGCACAATGAGAAAAGCTTGGTCAGGACCGGTGCGAGCACCGAAGCGCATTCTTTCAGGACACGGGGGGAGATGCTGTCCGGCCCCGTGGCTTTCGACGCGTCGAGACGGCGCAGGAGGCGGTGAACATTCTGGATGCGGAAGTGGACGTGGGTGAGTGGGGGATGTGGGTGAGCAGGCCCTGGGGTTCCAAGGGAGGCACGATGTAGGTCCCTGTCACCCAGGCTGCACTTGCCAGCAAAGAAGTGACCAAAGCAGTCAGCCTTCTCCTTGCTTGTAATGTGTTCCTTCCCGGCATTGTCGAGGAGGAGGGGGGTGTCAGAGTTTCGGCCAAGACCGCATGCTCCTTTCAGGTTGCACCACCATGCCTTGTCGCAAAGCGAGCCGCAGGTGAGTCGGGCCCGAAGATGCCGTTCCTTCTCCTGCCTGGAGTGCTGAAGTGTGGTGGTAGCGCGGGTAACAGAGTCGATGAAGGATTGCTTCTTGACGTCATTGCCGAGGTCGTGCCGCCATTTCCTCCATTCTCTGTCCTTGATACGCATCACTTGTGTGCACTCAGGGGTCCACCACTTGGGATCAGATGAGCGGATGACGAGAGTCTTATGGGGAATGAAATGTTAGAGCTAGGTCTCGGGTCGCTGAATGTCTCAGTAGCTTGTCAGTTTTGTGCCCTATTATCGCACTTTCTGACCGTTTATCATCTTGTTGCAGTCGTTGATAGTTGCTGCATAACTCGTTCTCATGTGTTTCTTCTCTTTTTATAGTTATGTTTTTTTCGAATTTACAACATTCCCTGTAGTATCCTGAAGAGAAGGTAAAGAAAACGTTTGATAGAAGGCAGAGACTACTGAATTGTTTGGATCTGCGTCGTTGCATGCGAATACTGATTACGAAACAATTTCACTGTGAGACGTGTTTTAGCTGATTGTGGCCCATAATGTGAATTGCTTCTTTTCACCACAGCATGCAGAGCAGCTGAAGTCTGTTGCAACTAAAGGTGAACTTGATGCCAATCGTCAACATTCAACACAGTGTGTACTTGAGTTGAAACATGAGATGAGCGCAGCAATGGAGGACAACAATGCAGTTTTGACTCAGGTACTACACACTATACACACTGCCTTTATAACCTTTCAGCGGCCGCCTTGAAATAACCCACTTCAATTGTCTACCAAATCTTTAAACCAGATTTATGGAATATAATAATAGTACTAGGGGTCAAACGGGTGTACCGGTTACCCGGGTACCCGCCCGTTAATCCCACGTGCCGTTAGTAAACGGGTACCCGTTTGTAAAAAAAGAAAAGAAAAAAAGGTTGGATTTCGATGATCCTATCGTATGCCAAGACTCAAAAAAGGAGTGCGGATACTCTTATCCTTTTTCCTGTGCATTCCCGCTTTCGACTTTGTCAGGCAGGAGCAGCCTGAAAGATGTCGTTCTCTCCACTCTAGTGAAAGTAAAAATCCTCGTACTGGAGGTTTTTGATAGTGAGGTGAGAAAATGCGAGACTTGAACTCGTTCGAGGTGGCAGCTGAGTTACTAGAAAGTTACGATGGTTCTCCGACATCGAACCTGCCACAGTACTTGAAAATGAAGTAGTGTAACCAGTCTGAGTGACCAGTCGGAGTGTCACACACGGTGATGTCCGTAGGTGGTAGCTATGATATTCATGGTTGTAGTTTGTTCCTTCAATCGACGAGCTTGGCTTAGTTGGAAAGTAGGTAAAAATATTGCATACAAGATAACGGATTTATGAAGATTCGTTTCACGAGTTCAACGAGCAGCTAGCTGGCCAGCAGCACATCAGCTGTGTCAGGCAGCCCAGCTAGCTATGGGTGCGAACATCTTCTGAATGCGAAGAGTACCAGTTCTCTGCGAAAATAGCAAAACAGGATTGCGCGAGATCACGGAAGTTTTGCTAAACTACTCTGTCCTTGCATGTCTTGAATCCCATCGATGTGCAGTTGATTTTCGTACATGTATTTTGATACATGTTACATGGTCCTAGTGATATATGTAACACGTATCACTAGGACCATGTACGATTGCAACTGCCTGTGAAGTTATGTACATGGGCAAATGTACGGATGACATTCATTTCGAACCTTCATTGCCATAATATTATTATGAGACAGGAATCAATTGCGAATCATAATCAGGGATCGGTTTATCCGGGTTCGCATCGCAGTTTGGGAATCAAAATTCACTGGCTGCGATTCGCTTTTTGTTTTTTATCGCCCAAAACTGCGATGCACTGGTCATGCATACCGGTATGTACAAAGACCATTCTGTACTCTTTGTGTGCAGTTCGCATGCTACTGCTGTACACCACTGCTGACTAGGGAGTAATATTTTACTACTCCAAACTGACCTGTCCTGCTCAGTCCGCGCGCGGGTCGCGGATCGCGCTTTGTTTGATTTTTGACACTGCACTAGCCACACTGCACTGGTCGTACAAGACTGCAGACTGCAGTACATGGCGGCGACTTTCCCTGAAAAGGCTAAAGTTCTCCTTTCTTCGTTCACTATCAAGCACAATTTAGTTTGTTTCTGTTCGACAAGACACAGTTGAAGTAGATAGTTCTAAGTCTCGTGTAGCCAACATGTCAGTGAATCTGATCACTGTCCAGAAGCGGGAAAAAGAACTGGACGCGCCAGGAGTGTCGATTCGTTTCAATGAAGAAAAGGAGAAAAGCGAAAATTCAGTGCGCTTTGACCGAAGTGTCACGATCGTTTGAGCGCTTTCCTGCGCTTTATTTGCCGACGGAATCAGTGGAACCGCCCTGTTGAAGGACATTGTGTTGTGAAGAACTCGAAGTCAGATGGACGCTGAACATGATTGTAATAAGCCCAAGCGAAAACCCTGACGTAAAATATTCAGGTCAACCGTTCGTTTGGAAAAGCAAATAGCAACTGCAGCTATTGTCCTCTTCTGTACAAAATCCTGCTATTGTACAGATATACATGTAAACTTTCGATGAAGGAAAACTGCTAATCAATACTGGGAGTTGCTAGTCAATTGTAAAACTATGTAGCAGTGACTGCTATGCAAAAAAATCAAAGTAAATCGATCCCTGATAATGATTAAAAAAAAAGTAAAAGTAAATGATCGTGTCCGTTCCCGAAGGGAACTCACGACGGCCGCTAACACCCGGTAAACCCTAGCGGCAGATGCAGCGCCTAACCGTGGGGTGAGTGGATAAGTCTTACAACCACTGGCACAAGTGCTGAGAACGACCCCATTAGCTGCATCCATGTACCCCTTGTGCCTGGACACAAGTTCCCAGTTGACTGTGGGTAGCAGCACGGCTGGAAAAACCGCTTCCAGGCAGGACTTGAACCAGGTAGATTTCGATGATTGTGGTATCAAAATACAACCTGAGAATATACAAATTTAAATCATGATTAACCCACATGCATGCACGCATACACACAATACAACTTAAAACAAACAAAACATCAATATGCACATTTATCCACACACGCTCTCACATACACACGCACGCATGTGCGTGCCAAACGTACAAAACGTGGACACATGTACACCAAGCAGATAGAATACAAGGAAGTGGGGTTTGCCATGGTTTTTTTTTTCAATTTTGTCTGATAAATATTTACGAGACTTTGCATCGAGCGACACCGTGGATAACATTGAGCCAAGAATTATGCAATAAACCAGAAGAGATATCTCTTCACAAGTAGGCAAATAAATGCGTAGGTGCCCGGCAACAGCAATCGGGCGAGTCACAGCAATGTACGTATTGCAACTTCAATGATACACATACACGGTTGACCACCCATGCCTCCATTTTCGGCGGGTCAAGCACATGGTGGCCCGGCAACTTCAAACGGGAACACACCGATACAACAGACACAGTTGACCACCCATGCCTCCATTTTCGGCGGGTCAACCACATGGTGGCCCGGCAACTTCAAACGGGAACACACCGATAAAACAGACACAGTTGACCACCCATGCCTCCATTTTCGGCGGGTCAACCACATGGTGGCCCGGCAACTTCAAACGGGAACACACCGATACAACAGACACAGTTGACCACCCATGCCTCCAGTTTCGGCGGGTCAACCACATGGTGGCCCGGCAACTTCAAACGGGAACACACCGATACAACAGACACAGTTGACCACCCATGCCTCAAACCGGCGGGTCAACCACATGGTGGCCCGGCAACTTCAAACGGGAACACACCGATACAACATACACAGTTGACCACCCATGCCTCAAACCGGCGGGTCAACCACACAACAACATACAGGTATCACAACACTGAGACAGTACAGCACAACACTGAGAGGCAAATGCATTTGACCCTCCTTGGGGCCTCGTCACGTGGCACAAGATACCGACGTGTCATGTCTAAAGGGAGGGAGGGAGGGGAGAAAACACAACCTTGAGTCACTTTGGCTAACTGGATGACAGAAATTGTTGACAAGGAAGTTGCTTTGCTGACACGAGGCAGGGCAAAGCGGCCACGCAAGATTTATTTTTTCATCCACCATTTTCGGAAAAAATATTTTTTATTCATGTGCCGCGTGACGAACCTGTGACAAAACACGTGCATGCGTGGGCTAACTTGGCTTTGCTGCTCAAAGCCGTCATTTAACCCACATGCATGCACGCATACACACAATACAACTTAAAACAAACAAAACATCAATATGCACATTTATCCACACACGCTCTCACATACACACGCACGCATGTGCGTGCCAAACGTACAAAACGTGGACACATGTACACCAAGCAGATAGAATACAAGGAAGTGGGGTTTGCCATGGTTTTTTTTTTCAATTTTGTCTGATAAATATTTACGAGACTTTGCATCGAGCGACACCGTGGATAACATTGAGCCAAGAATTATGCAATAAACCAGAAGAGATATCTCTTCACAAGTAGGCAAATAAATGCGTAGGTGCCCGGCAACAGCAATCGGGCGAGTCACAGCAATGTACGTATTGCAACTTCAATGATACACATACACGGTTGACCACCCATGCCTCCATTTTCGGCGGGTCAAGCACATGGTGGCCCGGCAACTTCAAACGGGAACACACCGATACAACAGACACAGTTGACCACCCATGCCTCCATTTTCGGCGGGTCAACCACATGGTGGCCCGGCAACTTCAAACGGGAACACACCGATAAAACAGACACAGTTGACCACCCATGCCTCCATTTTCGGCGGGTCAACCACATGGTGGCCCGGCAACTTCAAACGGGAACACACCGATACAACAGACACAGTTGACCACCCATGCCTCCAGTTTCGGCGGGTCAACCACATGGTGGCCCGGCAACTTCAAACGGGAACACACCGATACAACAGACACAGTTGACCACCCATGCCTCAAACCGGCGGGTCAACCACATGGTGGCCCGGCAACTTCAAACGGGAACACACCGATACAACATACACAGTTGACCACCCATGCCTCAAACCGGCGGGTCAACCACACAACAACATACAGGTATCACAACACTGAGACAGTACAGCACAACACTGAGAGGCAAATGCATTTGACCCTCCCAAAAACCAGGGTTTACGACCAAGCATTTCTCACGGCATCGCTCATTAGCATAACTTCCTGCAAGTAACCATGGCAAACCCCTAAGTGATACCCACAGAGCCACACCGGCACAAGGACTGCACAACAAGCGGGCGGCACAACACTTTACAACACTACAAATGTACCTCACTTCTGTTCTCAACACCACATGGGCGTGGGCTGTTCCAGTCTTTGCTGCTAGCCATTGCACAGAGGGTATACCGGCTGCACGCCTGACATAGTGATCGGATGCTGCACTTCGCCAGCAGCCTGCACGGCATATGGCTGCTTCACAGACACTTGTACTCCGGTGAGCCATGAGTGTGGCCCCGCCAATGCGCACAGAATGGGAGTTCATCCGGTTGCAGTTGAGGATCCTAGTCGAGCAAACTCGGGAGAAGTAGCCGCCGTCGACGAACACAAACACTGGCCGTGAGCTGCCGGCAGTAGCGGTCAGGGACCGGAACTCGGCCATAGCCGAAACTGGGTACATCAGATTATGTGTGCGCAAATACCGGGCTGAAAGGTCTGAGTCGCTCATGAGATCACTGCTGGCAGCAATCAGAGCGGCGAGTTCAGTGGAGGAGTTGGCACCAGGCATTGGTTGGCTGTGGAAGCCAGTTCTCGGAAGCGAGTAATCACAATAGGTTCATGCTGCATCTCAGCGGCCCATTGCCCCAAAAACGATTGTCCTTGATAGAAACCGCAGAAGCCAACATCAGAGGCATCCGTGAATCGCTCAAGGTCAGGGGACTTTGAACACTCGACATCGTAGAAGAAGGATTGGCCATTCCAGTTTGCGGCAAAGGAGCGCGACCATTCGATGTCCAAGTGAGCTTCTGTGTCGATGTTGACTACTGACTGAAGAGACTGAGAGAGTTGTCCAGCTAAGATACAGGAGTTGACGGATGAAGGTCCTGTCAGGAGGAACCACCTTTGCGGCAAGGACAAGGTTCCGATCAGCGACAGCAGTTCCCGCGTTGTGTAGCTAGTGCGCGTGGACTACTCACTCAAAGCCGCTAGAAAGGCAAATAACGTCTTGTCAGATAGCCGCATCACCTGGTCCTCGCTGTCGACTTCTATGCCAAGTGCCGTCACCACTGTTGCTGGGCCGATCACCTTGCTGAGGTTGTCGAAGACCTGCGGAACCGTTGCTTTCAGTTGAACTCATTCCATTGACCATCAAGCACACGAACATAAGCACCTTGTTTAGTGCAGCGTACTGGTTCTTGTGCTGGCCTGCACAGCTATCAGGAATAGTTTTACCCAGAATGACTGGGTTGATGATTTCTCCCTGAGATAGGGTAATGCCACGTGCACAGCAGATGTGGTGCATAACGAACGCACAGTGGGCATAAAATCTTCATATCCACATCAAAGGCCACAAGCGTTTGACAACCACACCTGATACGTATATGATCAACGATCGTCCCTGCACTCAACGTCGCTCCAGCAGTAGTAGCATGTTGCAAACCACCATCGTACGTTGTCCATGTAAATGCCTCTGCTCCTTGTCTACTTCTTTGGCTAGATTTTTGACAGGTAATCACAGCCATTTCTGAGTTGGCGTCAACGCCACTCGCCATGTCGAGGCCTAAATAACTGGTCCTCTGCTTCGAGTACTAGTAGTTCTTGCTTGGCCTCATGAACTCCAGGAAATTCACTACTGCGACCATGAGCTACTCTATCTGCCCACGCAACAAATAAATATTTCAACCAAGCGCGATCGATCGCTGTTTGAAGTTGTGAATTTTCAAGCGCTTCCAGCTCACACGAGTCAGCGCTTGTCTACGCAGACTAGCACAACTAATACTCTTGTACAGCTTGGCGGAGAGACAAAGGAGAAAACACAACCTTGAGTCACTTTGGCTAACTGGATGACAGAAATTGTTGACAAGGAAGTTGCTTTGCTGACACGAGGCAGGGCAAAGCGGCCACGCAAGATTTATTTTTTCATCCACCATTTTCGGAAAAAATATTTTTTATTCATGTGCCGCGTGACGAACCTGTGACAAAACACGTGCATGCGTGGGCTAACTTGGCTTTGCTGCTCAAAGCCGTCATTTTATGTAAGAAATGCTCAAAAAATTAATATGGCTGCTAAAGGGTACTAGTACCCGTTAACTAGCCCGTTAAGAAAATTACCCGTTCATTAGTTAAAGGTACACCCGTCTGACCCCTAAATAATACTGCATGTTCCCAGAAAGGAATACTAAGAAAAAGTGGTAAGAATTTCTGGTTTTTGGCGAGGACACAACAATTTTAATCCTTTACGAACCGTACATAGGGCGTATGCGTCTACATCGACGCATTCGTTTTTCGCTCTGTAAACCATGGTCTTTTACCGCACCGCGCTCGGGAAAATCCCAAACTACTGCTGAAAACCTAAGAAATCACCTACCATCAAGAAAACCGTGTGCTGCACATCATTTTTTTCTCGAGAAAATCATGATTGAATGAGCGTTGTCATAAAGCGCATTGTGCGTGTACTTTGGCACTTTTGTAAAATACTGAAAATTTGAAGAAGAAGTTATCATGGCCAGGTGCCTGGACGTGCAGTCTGCTGTCGATTTATTGTTTACACTTCCACCTGAGGATGACAGCTGCTCTAATAGTGAGTCTGCTGCTGATTCCAGTGGCCCTGAGAGCGGGAATAGCTCGGACAAGCAAGACAAATTTGAATCTGAAGACGTCAATTTTGAATTTTTGGAGCCAGAGAGTGATGGCAATCAAGGCGAGTCTGCGAGTACTTTGGAGGAAAGCAGTGAAACGGATGATGGTGATGAAGACTATGGTGTGGCCCATCGACAATGAGTAGCGGCAGCAAGAGCGTTGAGGACGAGGACGTGCTGCCAGATTCCACCCATACACACGTGGTGCTTCACGTGGAACACGAAGAAATAGAGGAGCCACATGAGCTCCGCATGGTCGTGGACATGGACGAGGTGCAGGCGCTGCTGTGAACATGGCTGAGTGGGATAGAATTGATCCAATTCGCCAACCTGCTGATCTCTTACCATCCCGAACCAAGGGCCTACATCTACCTGACAATATGAACCTGAGAACGAATTTTTTTCAATTTATTTTTATCCAAAGATATGATGGATTCTCTGGTGAACTTTACTAATCAGTATGCATGACAGCACATTCTGTCCAAGCCATCATATGCACAGGACGATGGCAGTTGGCAGGAAACCAGCACTGACGAGCTACGCCGTTTCTTAGCTCTACTACCGTATTATCTCCCTGATAAACACAGGTCTCCATTATAAGCACAGGTCGGAGGGCTGTTGAGAATACAAACGCACAGTCTCCAACATAGTCACAGTTATAATACTGGAATGCAGCTGTGCGCATGCGCTTACCTTGAAATGACGTAGGCGGGCGGACGCGTTCACGTACTTGGTCCGCGTCAGGGATATTGTCGCTTATCTTTCAGCTTTGTTTATATGTCGCCAATGCTTATTTGGCAGCCCATTTCATCCCAGTTTTGGTTAGGAAGTTAGTTTGCTAGTACTTAAAAGGTCTAGCTAGAGTTCGAGTAGATTTCGAGAGCGACAGGTGGGTGATTCTGATTGATACAGCGCCGCATCAAAAAGATTATCTTGTTACGCTGTGCAGGCAAGAGCAGCGCAAGCCACAAGAAAGTAATCGGCTACTCGGAATCAGCTCCATTTTGCTGAACGGCCGAGATCGCTCACCTCAGGGATCGCTCATCAAGCTGAGATCGCAGGTCCCTTACCTCCAGCTCCTCGCTCGGAGTATCCAGCGCGTCGTGGAGATTTGCAAGTACATGTACTGTACGCGTCGTCGTCGTTCAAAATAAAATCTTGCAAAGAACGGCGTCTGATTTGAACCACACAGGCTGTCGCGCTGCCCAGGCGAAGTCCTTTAGAGAAGGCGACCGTCACGATCGACTTCTCTTTAGAAAATAGCCAGGCAGCGGAGAGGAAGAGAGATGAGATTGCAAAAGCAAGAGAGTCGATCCCGAGCAAAAATATTTGTCGCCAGAGCCAAGAGCAGTGATGAGGAGGACCGAAAAAAGTAGGAACCCTTCCTTGGACAATAAATTCCTCGCAGCTAGTTGTCATTCTATACCTTACCGTCCATCGTACCAAGTTTTATCACTTCAAGTGCACGCGTTCATGTCCAAAGTCTAAGTTCAAATTGTCGAAAGATAAGCGACAATATTGCTGCCGCGGACCAAGTACGTACTAGAACGCGTACTCCAGCCCTAAAAAGCGTGCGTGACTTCCACTTCTGCATCATTCTTTTTTCGTCTCTCTGTTCTCTAATCATGAAATCTGAGTTAAATTCCAATTTGAGTGTGTTACCTGTATGCAGCTTTCTTGACTTTTTCATGGTTGAAAAATATAAACACGGTCTCCAGGACTATCACGGTCTCCTCTATAAGCACGGGTGCGAGGCTGAAAAATATAAGTACCGTGTTTATAAGGGAGATATTACGGTACTGTACTTCGGTATAATACGCTTACCTGATGTTGAGAAGTATTGGAGTACACGCACACTATATCATGGCCTGTGGGCACTTGAAATGCTCACCCGTCTGCAATTTCGTTCCATCCCAGCCTTCTTTCAATGTTCCTTCTCGGCCGACCCGGATGATCGACTGCAAAAAGGTTTGTTACCTTCACGATGTCTTTCGTGCTAAATCCATGCAGTTTTGGCAGCCCGGCCAAAAGGTGTCGCTCGATGAGAGAATTATACGCTTCAAGGGTCGCCAGCGCATGAAGGTGTATGTGAAAAATAAACTGGTCAAATGGGGATTCAAATCTTACACACTCTGCGACTCCCACACAGCCTTCAACTGCAATTTCGAGATGTACACCGGTGGTGCAATGGATGTCAGTCAACATGGCCTTACGTACGACCTCGTCATGTGTTGCAAACCACCAGTTCTCAATTGGGAAAGGCAATCGTGCTTATGGCATTGTATTCGTCGCAATGTTGTCTTTCGACTCCGCCGTACCGCTGATGTTGCTGCATGGCATACGCTATATGCGCTGTGTGTGTTTTGCTGTATACGCTGTTATGTCCAGTTTTATATGCGTATGTTTTTGCATGTACGCTGTTTTTGCATGCTATAAATAGCGGGTGTTATTAGTGTTCATTGTTAATTATTCGATGAAGTGAAATATACTGTGTAAAGGAAAAGAGTTGTCCTCGTGCCGTGTGGTCGTACGATCCTGACAATTTAGAGAATCTTAGAGGGTTCATAACATTTGGCGACCACGCCAGGATAGGAGCGAGCATGGCAGAGGAACTATGGAACAATTTGGAAGCCAGCTTTATCGACAATGGAGAGCGGTTAGGGTTAGAAGGCGAGTTGTTGAAGGTACATGTGGAGCAGAGGCTCCAACAGTACGCGGAGCGTGAGGAGCGCAGTGCCAGATGGCGAGAGGAGGCGCTCCGCACCGAGTTTGCCAAAACACTAAAGGAGATTAACGAGCGCATCGCCAATGCGCATGAGGGTGAGGGTAAAGCCGCGATGGGAGGTACAGAGGAATCTCCCAGTCACAGCGGTGGGCGTCAACCGTTGATGAAAATCCCCTCATATGATGGAACGCAGCCATTGGAGCGTTATCTTGACCTGTTCGAGGACATCAGTTCCAAGAACGAGTTCGAAGAATGCGAATGGCTGCTGCGACTCCGCATCGCGCTAGCGGGTAGCAAAGCGGAGAGAATATGTATTGGATGCAACAATTACGAGAAAGCAAAGCGAGAGTTGCTTGCCTCGCTCGGAAAGACTCCGGATAAAGCGTGGAAGACATTGCTGACAGGCAAGCAGCGGTCAGATGAGTCGTTTCATCAATACGTTGTCCGTGTTTGCCGAGAGGTAGAGGTGTGGGCCACACTCGCTATGACAGAAGATGGCGAGGTGGACACCAAGTATAGCGCCGATATAGGTAAAATGTCCCCGGTGCTGCAAGCAATGGCAAAGCAGGTAATCTTGGAGCAATGCGGACCTGAGATGAAGACGTACCTGGTCGAACGGCAGTGCTACGGGATGTCACTGTGCCAGGTACAGGAGTACGGCGCGTCTTACCAGGTCGCGCACGGACGACAGGGTGATTCTGCCAGGAAGCCAGTAGAACGATCCGTGCCCAGGCCCACGGCGTCGGCACAGTGCATGGCGATATCGGTCGCAGATGCAGAGAAGCAGCTAAAGTCGCTGCCACAGGAAGGGAG
This sequence comes from Sycon ciliatum, assembly GCF_964019385.1. NCBI lineage: Eukaryota > Metazoa > Porifera > Calcarea > Leucosolenida > Sycettidae > Sycon > Sycon ciliatum. The sequence continues at coordinate 3,679,266 of NC_088645.1, forward strand.
AAAGGGTTTTCTGCAGCTAGAGAGACTCTGCTGGAACTGCCTTAAGTATGGCCATATGGCCAGAGAATGTCGGTCAGGCTCGAGATGCACGAAATGCCAGAGGAAACACCACCTGCTAATACATGATGTGTTGGATAGAGCAGGTTACAGCCGGGAGAAACCGACTGAGATAGTTAAGGAGAAGAATGTTGGGTCGTGCTGTCTACACTCGCCAAGTGTGCGGCTGATGACCGGAGTGGCACGAGTTGAGGGAAGAACTCGAAACGCGAAGGTTCTCGTGTTCCTGGACTCGGGTGCTGAGGCGTCATTCGTGACTGCAGCGTTGGTGTCAGCAATCGATGCAGAACACGTGGGGGTTGAAAATGTAGAGGTGAAGCCGTTCGGCGCGGAACCAACCCAACGGCGCATGGATAAGTACGCCATCACGATCCAGGGTAGCGCCGCTAGCATTCGGGTACGCGCGTTCGTGAAACCAACGCTTGAGCTGGACTTGAAGTGCGCAAGTCCGCAGACCATTGCGCAGTGGCACAGTTGGGGAGTAGAGCTGAGTGACAAGCCTCAACAAGGGACATCAGACGAAATACATATGCTGATTGGTGCAGACTATATCAACGCGGTACTGCACAGCAAGAAGGAAGTTAATGGTGAGACGGTGTGGAACACAGAGATAGGTAATGTATTATCTGGTCCAGCGTCTGCACCAAGTCGAAACAGTCAGCCGGTGACCGTGTCATGTGTCACAGCCCAAATTGAACAACTATGGCAATTGGATGAACCTCCAGAACAACATCAGCACCTGCCATCGTTCCCGCTATGTCGCCAGGGCAGCGGGTACCAAGTGGGTCTCTTGTGGCGAAATGAGCGTCGCCCAACGGATAACTTTGCTCAAGCTAGAGTCATCGCAACGCGGCTTCTTGAAAAGCTGAAGAGGAATGGGAAGCGTGCGCTCTATGATGATGTGCTGATCAGGGAGTACCGCGAGCTTGGAGCAATTGAGCTGGAGCCATGTGAGAGTGATGCCGGGTACTATGTACCACATCATGGTGTATTCCGCGAGCACGCTGCAACCACGAAGTTAAGAGTGGTGTTCAATGCCTCGACGACGGCTCCAGATGGCAAGCCGTTGAACGACATGGTTGACCCTGGACCGTCGCTATCGCCGAGTCTCGCAGGTATGCTATTACGGTTCCGCGAATATAAGAGCGCGCTGCAAGCGGACATCCGTAAGGCTTTCTTCATGGTCGCGGTTAATCCCGAAGACCGTCCGTACCTGCGTTTCTTGTGGCCCGGTCGAAGCGACAGCGATGAACTGTTAACCTGGAGGCTAACGAAACTGCCATTTGGCGTAAACTGCTCGCCGTACATGCTTACTGCGGTGATTCAGCATCACTTGAAGGAGCTACGGGCGTTGTCTGCACCCAAAGAGCGAGATCGTATTGATCTCTTGCTCACGAGTTTCTACGTTGACGATTTGGTCTCTAGTGTCTCAAATGCCTCGGAAGCCAAGGAGATGCAAGAGTTCAGCGTGCGTGTGCTTACGGATGCTGGCATGGAGTTGCGCAAGTGGCGAGGCAACGAAATCCCGTGCGATCCAGAGGCCGGAGATAAAGTCCTCGGTCTGAAATGGAAAACCAGTGATGACTTGCTCAGCATAGCAGCGCTAGGCGAGTCCGATAGGCCGTCTGTTTGGACCCGGCGATCCCTCCTCAAGTGTGTTGCATCAGTGTTTGATCCGCTAGGTCTAGCAGCACCGGCAGTTGTGCCGGAAAAGATACTGCTACAGCAAGCCTGGAAAGTCGGAGGCGACTGGGATGATAGGTTGCCTGATGGCATCGCAGCCGCATGTGCGCATTGGTGGGGACAGTTGGCCGAAGTGGTGAGCATTGACATACCACGTTGGATTTGCTGCAATCTTGACACGCCGATTGCGCTTCATGCCTTCGCCGATGCCAGTGAGAAAGCGTTTGGATGTTGTTTGTGTGCAGTCGTCAATGGACAGTCGCACTTGGTATTTGCCAAGGCCAAAGTGGCACCTGTGTCTCCGCCCACGTTAGCCCGCCTTGAGTTACAAGCAGTATGTCTAGCGGCTCGCTACGCTGAGTTTGTGGTGAAGGAGCTGCGTGTGACCGTCACGCAAGTCTATGGCTGGACTGACAGTCTCACTACCGTTCATTGGATCAGTAATCCATCGTACAAATGGAAAACATTTGTGGCTAACCGCGTCAGTCAAGTCCAAGAGATATCGAAGAAGGTCGGCATTGTGTGGAACCATTGCCCGGGCCTTCACAACCCAGCAGATTTACCGTCGCGTGGGAGTAGTGCACAGCAGATCCGTAGTCCGTTCTGGAGGGGCGGACCAACCTGGATCACGGAGCCCAATGACTGGCCCACCGCATCCTCAACCGCAGCTACAGATGAGTCCAGTGTAGAAGTACGAGTGTCCGTCACCACCTGTAGTCGAGAATCTGATAAGGAATGGTGGCTCCGATTCAGTAAATGGTCGAGGGCACAGGGCATGGTGACTCGGATGTTGCAGTGGAAGCACACTGAGCCTCGTGCTGAACTCTATGTTGCAGCAGACAACGTATTGTACCGCATCGTTCAAGCCGCATGTTTCGCTGAGGATCTTGAGCTGATCAAGCAAGGTCAACCAGTGAAGCCTGGGTCGAAGGTGTATCAGCTTGCACCGTTTCTGGATGAGCATGGAGTGCTCAGAGCCGGGGGACGACTTCAGCACAGCGAGTTGGCGTATGGAGCCAAGCACCCAGTCCTGTTAGGCAAACATCATCTGACCGAATTGCTGTTGGAGAAAATGCATGTTGAAAGGATGCACCAAGGTGTAGAAGGAGTCTTGTCGTTCATCCGTCAGACATTTTGGATTATCGGTGGTCGACGGGCGCTACGCAACATTACTCAGCGATGTGTTACATGCCGCCGCTACAAGGCTAAGGCTGCCTCAGAAGTCTGCCCGCCGCTGCCGGAAGACCGAGTTGTTCACGAGAGGCCGTTCGCAACTACCGGCATCGACTATGCTGGTCCGTTGTACGTGCGCTGTGGTGAGTCATCTCCGAAGGTATGGATAGCATTGTTTGTGTGTGCCACCACCAGAGCAGTTCACTTGGAGGTGGTCGATAGTTTAAGTATTGAGTCATTCTTGATAGCATTTCGGAAGTTTGTCGCGAGACGTAGTTTGCCGTCTCGGATCAGGTCTGACAACGCTACAACGTTCAAGGCGGCATCTGACAAACTGAGTGTGCCATGGATGTTCAATCCTCCAGCTGCACCATGGCATGGAGGCTTCTATGAGAGAATGGTTGGTACAGTGAAGAGTGCCTTGAAAAAGGTAATGGGAACAGCGTTTCTGAAGGTCCAGGAGCTTGAGACCCTCTTGTATGAGGTTGAAGCAGTGGTGAATAGTCGTCCGCTAACTTATGTGTCTGATAGCCTGGATGAGCCACCAGTAACCCCTGCAATGATGATGGGTGACATCTGGATGTCGTCAGAGAAGCCAGCAGGTACCCTGGACGCTGCGCAGATGTCATCGAGATTGCGTTACCTCAGTCGGACACTGGAGCATGTCAAGAATCGTTGGGAGGTGGAGTACCTAAGTCAGCTGAACAAACACCAACAGACCATGTCGCGCCCTTTAGCTGTGGGTGATGTGGTCTTTGTTCTCGATGATACCAAGCGCAAACAGTTCTGGCGTTTGGGAGGGATCATCGAGTTATTCCCTGGTCGAGATGGTAAGCGTTGTGTTGCCAAGGTTAAGTTGAGTACCAGTACCCTGTTGAGGCCGATCCAAAGGTTAGTGCCGTTAGAAGTATCGTCACAGGACGTGGCTCCTGGGCCTGCAGATACCGCTCAACCTGCTATCGTCCCTCAGCAGCCAGCGTATGAACCGTCAGCACTGTTACCACCACCACGGCAGCAGGAGATGACACGTTCTGGGCGCATAGTCAGAGCCCCGGATCGTTTTTGACTTGTGTGCATTGTTGTACGGCGGTGAGAAGCCCTTTGGTGGTGAGAATGTTGCAAACCACCAGTTCTCAATTGGGAAAGGCCTTCGCGCTTATGGCATTGTATTCGTCGCAATGTTGTCTTTCGACTCCGCCGTACCGCTGATGTTGCTGCATGGCATACGCTATATGTGCTGTGTGTGTTTTGCTGTATACGCTGTTATGTCCAGTTTTATATGCGTATGTTTTTGCATGTACGCTGTTTTTGCATGCTATAAATAGCTGGTGTTATTAGTGTTCATTGTTAATTATTCGATGAAGTGAAATATACTGTGTAAAGGAAAAGAGTTGTCCTCGTGCCGTGTGGTCGTACGATCCTGACAATTTAGAGAATCTTAGAGGGTTCATAACATCATGCGACTCATGACTCCGTACCTGAAGCAAGGCTATCAGCTTTTGACCGACAACTACTATACGTCCCACAGCCTTGCTCAAGAACTGAAGGCCAATGACTCTGAGCTAGTCGGAACAGTGCGCAGTAACCGGCGTGCATCTCCTGATCGCCTGAAAAGCACGAAACCGTTCGAGAAAAAAGGATCGTAGGGAGACAAGCGCTATGAACATGACGGCGACATCGTTTATATGCAGTGGTTGGACAAAAGAGTTGTAAGTGTGCTGTCCACCATGCACTCTGCCACTAAGTACACAGAGAAAACAAGAAAAAGAAGAGTCAAAACAGAGTTACAGGATGTGACATGTCGCAAGCCGGTTGCCATCGCAAGCCGGTTGCCATCAAACACTACAACGCAAACATGGGAGGATTTGATATATTTGATCAACTGGCTAGTAGCTACTGTATTCTCCGCAGATCAAAGAAGTTCAAGAAAGTGATCTTCTATGATATCCTCCAGATAGCCACCATCAATGCCTTTAAACTGTTTGCTCCTTGGAGAGAAGCCAATCCAGGTGCAATCAAGAGGCCCGTACGCTATTCGCAATACCAGTTTCGAGAGCAGCTGGTTAGTCAACTCGTCAATCTGCCAATGCATTCAGCACCACCAGCTCTGGAGCGTGCTATACCAGCACCAGCAGCTAACTACAGACAAGTGGACTCTGTACACATTCCCGACTGTGCTGGTGAGTCTGGAAGAGCCAACTGTGCTGTCTGCTGGAAGCAGGATCACAAGAGAAGCAAGACTGCTTTCTTCTGCTCTAACTGCACCAACAGAGAAAGTCATCCGGTGCACCTGTGCATTGGAAAAGGCAAGAATTGCTTCAGGGTGTTTCATTCACCGGAGTATGATGCTCACAGATGAACTGGTGCATGAGCTGAAGCTGAACAGAGTACACATTCTCATGTTCCTCGAATTTGCTAATTCGGCCGCATTGCTTGAATTATTATTCGCCATGAATGGCATCCATTCACCTACCACATGCTGGGAATCGACATGAGTCGTGCTTTTGACACTATCAACAGGCAGCGGCTATTGGAAGTGATGGATGGAGTAGTTGGCCCAGACGAACGCAAACTCTTGCGACTGCTCCTGGAGAGAACAACCCTCGTGGTCCGTGTTGGACAGGCGACCTCAGAGTCGTTCAGTAACACAGTTGGAACACCACAGGGCGATGGCCTAAGCCCAGTCCTGTTCACCTGTTATCTCGAGGCGGCCCTGAGGGATGTCCTGTCCCATCTGCCACCCCGTCCAGAAAGCGATAGACTACTACCCCATGAGAGCAGGTATGCTGACGATGTCAACTACTACAGCACAAGTCTAGACTGGTTACGAGCTGCACTGCCGATCATTGCGAAGGTCCTTGAATCCTGGTCGCTGTACGTAAACACCCAGAAGACGGAATGGGTCACAGTATCGTCAACAACAGAAAATTGGAAAACAGTAAAGCAGCTGGGATCACTCATGGCAACTAACGAAGACATCCAAAGGCGAAAGCAGCGGGCAACGATTGCCTTCAAGAACATGTACACTCTGTGGCTGCGGAGGGAGCATGTCTCAGAAGCTCGCAGAGTTCGCCTCTACAACGCATATGTTCTGCCGACCCTATTGTACAATTGCTGTACGTGGGGATCAACAAAGGCAGTCAGTGACAAGCTGGACGTGTTCCACAGGCAACAGCTTCGCTCGCTACTGGGCATACATTACCCCAATCGTATCACAAACATCGAGTTATACCGGAGATGTCAGAGCCAGTCCATCTCCGAGGAAGTCCACAGACGAAGAATGACCATGCTGGGACATGTCCTACGCCTACCCGAAGACACACCACCGCAACAAGCCATGGCACTCTACTTCAATCCACCGAACACAGCCAAGCCAGGAAGACCTCTGACTACTTTAGTCACCCAGATCCAGCAAGACTGCGTCCACAGACAAACGCCACTCAAGAGGAGCCCGCATCTGCAGAGCCTCCGGCAGAAGGCATCCGACAGGCAAGTGTGGAAGGCCTTCGTAAAAAACGCACAGTGAACACTGACGAAACAGAAGTTGCCCATCCTTCTCAGTGCTATTTGCTTATTGTCGATTTGTAAACCGTACCTTGCAGTCCATGTCTTCCCTTGTCATCATCATAATAGTATAGTTTTGTCTCTCTCCTTCTATTGCTCAGGAACACAGAGGCGGAAAGAGGCTGGTCCTCAAGTACGCGAAACTGTTCATAATAATAATAATTAACAACCACACAAGCCGACCTGTTTGGGAGCTATTACGCGTTGTATTATCAGGGCATAGGCAACAATTGCCGCATGCAGTATGCAATACTATGGACCAATGCCGTAGTATCGCAGGCAACAATTGCCGCATGCAGTATGCAATACTATGGACCAATGCCGTAGTATCGCAAGCACCAATGTGCGTTAGACTGGCCAATGCCAGGGCTAATGGGGGCAACAATTGCCCGGCGTGTCAATACACGCATACGGTAGGGATGCACTTGTGAGCACATGTAGGCGCACTTGGCTCAATGCCGGCCTGACCCACGATCCCTACCGTTCTCCCAAAATACAACATGACCCAAACAGGAATTATCGGCATTACTATAGTTATAGTAGCGTTACTATAGTTATAGTATAATAGGTATATCATATGTACACTACAGCTGTTGCTAGGGCCGTCCAATGCGGCTACCCATTAGCATAACGAGCAGAGACTAGAACAATGCCGCTGGCAATGCTCTGTCTGCGACAGGGGTGCGGACATAGCGGAGGTAGGCAGAGCTTTGCCACCTGCCGGCGGTCTTCAGCACGTACTCAGGCACGCCAGCTTTGCCTGCCAGCGTTGCAGCGCCTCGTCTGAGGCTGTGGCTGCGCACGTCTTTGTTAGGCAAGGCTGTTTGTAGAAGCCTGTTGATGTTATGCGGCTTCAGGGGCGTGCCGTCATCATAGCGATAGAGCGGGCCAGGTGCCGAGCCACGGGCTGCTAGGTAGCTGGTGGCTGCCGTGTGCGGGCATGTCGGCGAGCCTGTCCTCCTGACGCTAATGTCCTGGCCGCTGCCGTATTGGCTCGTCTTTGTCACACGCAGGCGCAGCTCCACGCGGTCTGGGTACATGGTCGCATCGCTGTACTCAAGGCCGGCGCCCCGTGCCGTGAAGGTGTACTCGTTGACTCTGAGCAGCCCGTGGAAGGCCAGAGTCACGGCGCTCCAGAGCATGGCGCGGTTGTGCGGGCTAGGCACGGTGGACTGCAGGTAGTGCTGTACGCCAGCCAGATCGTCCAAAGTTGCGGCCCGCGTCGTCAACTGCTGAAGGGTGGACTGCGCTGGTTGTGTCGGCACTGCGTCGGCAGTTGGGCTGCGAGTCCAGAAGCGTCGACAACCTGACCCAAAAAGGATTTATCTACATTACTATTACACTACAATTGATGTGAGTGCCGTCCAATGCGGCTGCCCATTAGCATAGTGGGCAATGCGCTCAACGTACCGGATATGGAACAATGCTGCTGGCACTGATCAGTCACTGGGTATGGCTTGCCCTAGTGCGGGGTGACAAGCGTTCGGAGCGCTGCAGCGAAGCGTATGTTGTGCTGGAGCTGCCCGCCAGGCCCTGGCGGATGAGGTCCATGGTTGCGTCATCGACTGCTGAAGGGTGGACTGCGCTGGTTGTGCCGGCACCGCTTCGGCAGTTGGGCTGCAAGTCCAGACGCGCTGACAACCGGACCCAGACAGGATTTATCTGCATTACTATTACACTGCAATTTATGTGAGTGCCGTCCAATGCGGCTGCCCATTAGCATAGTGGGCGATGTGCTCGAAGTACAGGATCTGGAACAATGCTGCCGGCACTGATCAGTCCCTGAGGTTGGCTTGCCCTGGCGCAGGGCGACAAGCGTTCGGAGTGCTGCGGCGAAGCGCATGCCATGCTGGAGCTGTCCGCCAGGCCCTGGCGGATGAGGTCCATGGTTGCGTCGTCAACTGCTGGAGGGTGGACTGCGCTGGTTGTGTCGGCACCACTTCGGCAGTTGGGATGCGAGTCCGGCAGCGCTGACAACCTGACCCAAACAGGATTTATCTGCATTACTATTACACTGCATTTGATGTGAGTGCCGTCCAATGCGGCTAGCCATTAGCACAGTGGGCAATGCACTCAAAGTACAGGATCTGGAACAATGCTGCCGGCACTGATCAGTCCCTGAGTGTGGCTTGCCCTGGCGCAGGGCGACAAGTGTTCGGAGCGCGGCAGCGAAGCGCATGTTATGCTGGAACTGGCCGCCAGGCCCTGGCGGATGAGGTCCATGGTTGCGTCGTCAACTGCTGGAGGGTGGACTGTGCAGGGTGTGTCAGCACTGCGTCGGTAGATGGGCTGAGAGTCCGGAAGCGCTGCACTCGAAGACGAGTAAGAGACTTAGCAGGATCATTGCAGAGTCGCTGTTGGGCTGAGAGTCCACATCAGCTGGTCTGTTGAACGGAAGGGGGGGAGGATCTAAGGCCAAATGGTGGTGCCTTATCTACATGGTACGAACCTTCCCAAAAATGCCAAGCCGGGGCCAGACATGAGGGGAAACAGGCCAAAGCCGCCAGGCATACTTCGTGTCAGCTTTAGAGAGAAGAGCTCAGCATCAGGGACCTAAATTTCCGAGCCATCTTCAAGATTATGGGCTGGTGCGAAAACAGCTCCGGGGGCCCTGGAGGGGTGTGCTGCTGCGTCAGTCGCACAATACGTGCTCCAAGCGTCGCGAACCTCCTCCCGACTAAAGTCTCCCAGGCCAGGGATGGGGCTGCAGTTGCCTCGGCTAGGTTCTGCTCCGCTGCCGGAGCGGCCAAGTCCTCGCGTACAGTAGTCTGGAGCCAACTTCAACTCGAGCAGGCGAGTCCGCGGAGTAGGTTTTGTTCCTGTCGGGTCTAAATAATTGCGGGATGCCAGTGCGTTTCGCAGCTCAGCAGAGCGCATTTTGGCTGGACATCGCTCACTGACAGAGACATGGTTGATCGGATATTGATCAGAAACTGGCCGTGATTGTCAAACAATTTGACCGTCAAGGCAGCAAAGCAAAGAGCGTTATGGCTGGACATCGCTCACTGACAGAGACATGGTTGATCGGATATTGATCAGAAACTGACCGCGATTGTCAAACAATTTGACCGTCACTGCGTCAGCGCAGCAAAGCAAACGGAGCGTTTTGGCTGGACATCGCTCACTGACAGAGACCTGGTTGATCGGATATTGATCAGAAACTGGCCGCGATAGTCAAACAATTTGACCGTCAGCACAGCAAAGCGAAGAGCAAGCTCAAAAACTGGCCAAGGTTGTCAAGCGATCTGACTGTTGGCGCAGCAAGGATGAAGAAGAAACAGCATCGAGAGCCGGAGTAATGCGCATGCTCCGCGTGGTCCCGTGCCGGGGCGCGGGAGTTCGGAGTGCGTGTTCTGCGCGGGCACGTGATGCGCTATGGCAAGTACGTGCAAATTATGTTAGGAATGTAATTGTTGGTGGGTTGCTAACTTCACTTACCGTGCCATGCAAGGAAACTTATATTCATAATGAATGGCAACGATGCTTCATGTTATCAGCTTAGTTTTAGTCTCATATGAAAGGTGATTCTACCAGCTTTCCAGAATTACAAAGGTGTCCATAAAGTTTTGTTTACCGTTTAGTCTCTATTCTCAGTCTAGTGGACACGGTCATGTTCCTCGAAGTTGCTAATTCGGCCGCATTGCTTGAATTATTGTTCGCCATGACTGGCAACGACGCTACATGTTATCAGCTTGTTTCTAGTCTCGTATTCTACCAGCTTTCCAGAACTATAAAGGTGTCAATACATAATTATTCACCGTTTAGTCTCTATTCTCAGTCTAGTGGACAACGTTATTTACATACAAATCCTGCGGCTGGTAAAGGGTTAGTATTGCAATAAAGAGGACGAGCTGAAGTGACATTGGATTACTTTATTAAACAATGCCAAGCGATGGAGACGAATTTTTGAAGAAAAAACAATATTAATTCTCACACTGGAGCTGAGGGTTTTCCTCTGACTAGACTTGCTTGACTCACGGCTGTTATGCCTAGCATTGGCTTATAGGGTCAGTGTATCATGTGTTGTCATAATACCACTGGGTCATGTGTTGCCATGGTATCATAGGATCATGTGTTGTCATGGTATCACTGGGTCATGTGTTGTCATGGTATCACTGGGTCATGTGTTATCATGGTATTACTGGGTCATGTGTTGTCATGGTATTACTGGGTTATGTGTTGTCATGGTGTCATTGGATCATGTGTTGTCATGGTATCATTGATTGTGCCTTGTGGAAACACACAATTTAAATACACTATGCAGAATTTGAAGAAAACTGCTACTAAAGACGAACTGGCTGCTGTTCGCAAGGAGGCAACTCGTGTCAGCAAGTCGGTGCTTGCAGCTAAACATGGCGCAGCTGCAGCAATGGAGAGGAGCAACGAAGCCTTAGCTCAGGTACAGATATCTTGATGTACATACTAGATATGATAGTGAGAGTTCCCAGATTGCCTAGAGTTCTCAACACCACAAGGATGGAGCATTACCACAAAGGCACAAGAGAACAGAGACAGCCGGCTAGGTCATTGTTGTAACGCTGCGTTTCATGCACATAGCAAAGCTAAGGCAATCCTCAGACAACTGATAACCTGTACATCATCTGGGTCCAAATTTATACCCAGGCAGGTAGCTAAAACAGGGCGCCGCAAAGTGAGTGAAGCGCGAAAAAGCAGGTGGCATAGCACGCAAAGGTGGCAAAAACGCGACATTAGTGTGACATTTCAAGTGATGCGTTAGTTAGGAAGACATGGTGCGGATGGTGTCGGTTATTAAATGGGAGGTGAGAAAAGGAGGGAGAGAAGGAGGGGTGACAGTCAAGTTACAGCGACGACGGGCAGGCAGGCAGGCCCTGACCTGGGCGTGGTGGCGGCAGGCATTTGCCGGCGTCGGCATGCAGGTTGAGGAGCGTGGCTGCGTCAGCGCGGATGATTATGACCTTTTCCGCTAAGCACAGACCGCATCATTTTGAGATGTTGCTGTAGGTCTTTGCTCTGTCGGCAATGGACCACCTGATGTCGTACTCTTCACCCTGGTCCTGCAGTGCCCACAGGTGCTTCGACAGCTGCGTGCTTTTGCGGTACTTTTCGTATCTCATAGTCGTGAGGTGGTTGCCATAGCGGGTCTTGAACGGTGTCTTGCAAAGCCCGAAGTACCGCCTCTCGTCACCTGAGCTCCGAGCCGTGACGTTCGCTTGATAGACCAACCTTTCCTGCAAACACCGGCCGTCCAGAGGGCAAGAGGGTTTAGCTCGGCAGTTGCATTCCTCTACTGGTTTTCGCACGTCGGCCGGGGCCAGCACTTTCTGGTTGTACCCCTTGATTATGCAGGCCATGTTGGGCATACACGAGTAGCTGACCTTGACCTCCCGGCATCGTCACCTCTTAGTAAAATTTTCAACATAAATACGGTCAAGGTCAGCTACTCGTGTATGCCCAACATGGCCTGCATAATGGCGCGCTATGCCACCTGCTTTTTCGCGCTTCACTCACTTTGCGCACCCTGTTTTATCTACCTGCCTGGGTATAAATTTGGACCCAAATGATGTACAGGTTATGAGTTGTCTGAGGATTGCCTTAGCTTTGCTATGTACATGAAACGCAGCGTTACAACAATGACCTAGCCGGCTGTCTCTGATCTCTTCTGCCTTTGTACATACTATATACATGTGTGTGGGGGCAAGCGGAGTATTGTGTGTGTGTGTGTGGGGGGGGGGGGAGTTAGAAAGAGAGGGTGGACGGTAGAGTTGTCTGCTCGTTGTTTGGCAGAGATGATGGGGGGGGGGGGGGGGGGTGACTTAGAGGGCAGATTCAGCTGGAAAGTTTCTTTACTGGAGAGCCTTTATTCTAACGAGGCGCATATATGGCCCGCTATCTGAGACTTTCGACCTTCGGGGCTACGCGATTTTTTAAGTTTGTTCGCAAAAAATCGATTCCGTCAAAGCAAAGTGCAGAGGCGGAAGAAAATTGAAGGCGATTCTTCTATCAGTTGGTTATTGGGCTCATGGAGGACAGCAGCCGCGATCCCATGGACGGCGATAAATCGTTCTTTGTGGGTATCCTGTCAAGCGTCGACAGGGCTTCTAGTTCTGAGAGCGCATGTCAGGCGAATCGATTGCAAGTGACACGCGGTACTTACCTGTCGGCGATGATGAGGACTTGGCCTGGATGAGTATGATCAAGGCCAAACACAGTCTGCCTCAGCGATAGCTGCTACAGCTCCAGGCAAGGACAACCAGGTTAATTCATGAGGGTACGCCGCTTGCAAGGTTGCTGGCTGCCCTTGCGCGGGTAGCGGAACTGTTTCCTGACCTGATTGTCACGACAGACCTGCTAAAACAGCACAATATGATGCGAGTTTTCTTCGCGACGATGATCCTAAAATGTTTTGGATGGCAGGCTCGATACTCGAGCTAATAATAGCGAATCAGACCATCGCGGAGCACATGAGGCTGGGCAATCTCGAGTCACATTCTGTTACTTTTGAGTTGGTGGTGTGAAACGCTTGTCAGGCTGTGTTACTGATGTTTGGAAATAATTCCGTCAGTCTCTACAAAGTGCAACAAGGCGAATCTGGACGCATTTGCTCTATTTGACTCCTTCACAATAATTATGTGAATGCTGTTATCATGGTGTTCCGTCAAAATTTGTTGCAGACTATCCTGTCAAGCATGTCCATCACCAGGAGAGCAGATAAATCACCTCTCCTTCTAATGCTGCTATTGTTGCTGTTGCAACTACACAGCCACAATAAACCCACGGAATGCTGGAAATGAAGTACCTGAACAGTCAAAACAATCTACTATATTAGTTGGCTATTGATATCACATGGAAACAATTTTTGATGGCTCCAAACACACTGATCAGAAATTCTAAAAAAACCCATTAACATGACTCCTGACTGTAAAATGTATTTCTACATGGTCAATATCGGTCTGATGGCTGTAAAACGAAGTCACAATACTCTACACAGGCTCGACATCAATTTGCAATAAAAAAAATCAATTTCATCAAAACAGCCCAGAAGGTCAATTTTCTCAGATATTGGGCCATTATAACGATTTCCCAAAATTGACTACTCTCAAACGAGAAAGTCTAATGAGTCACAAAGTCTAACGTTTTACGACAAATTTATTTTCGTTATTTGAAAAAACGTTAACGCTAGATGTCTGTGTGTAGATGCTCATACAGATGGGTGGCCAGGTAGCCATCGTTAAACTTTCTGCACGTTATCATGCCAAAATTACAAAAATGTTAAACGTTTTGGTCGTTAGACTTTCCGGGTTTACAGGAGTTAACGTGTCCCAAAGGTAACGATTCTCATTCATTTTCAACGCTCAATAGGACAGTATATGTATCGATTTCTGTATAACCATGTCTATTTTAACGACAGATCTCTCCTCGTTAACTTGTTAGAGTTAGCACTTCGTTATATGAGCCCGAGGGCGCTAAAACATGACCACAGCTTTTTTTTGAAAAAGTCGAGATAATCGCGATTTGAATTCCGCGGCAAAAAATACGAAGTGCAGTGCAACGCGAGTCACTGTTGTTGTTCTCCTCGGTCGACTGGACTGTTCCGGATGCAATTCTTTGTTGCAAGTAAGTCTATTTGTTTGAGTTTGTATTCCATGTTGCGCTGAGTCGCCTAAAACTGATCGTCATCGATGTATCGACAGAAGAGCCTAGTAGTAGTAATGTACTGCGGAGCGGAAGAAGACGACATCATCGCACTCCATGCGCAGGATAAAATATTTTGAGGATTCGGGTCGGAAAGGGAAGGAAGGCAATGATGGCTACAGCGACGAGTCATTTGAGGGCGACACTTTCATCGAGCGTAAAAAGAATTGATGCTGGTAGTCCCACGATCTGCAGTGACGAGGAATTCTACTCTGATGACAACCTGGCAAGCGATTGGCATCGACACTGACTTGGGAGGTGAGTCGGCCGATGATTTGGCCAGAATGGACATCGCTGCACATATCCGGGACAATGCCAGTATTGGTTGCAAGTGCAAAAACAATCAATGGACTCTGCTGCTCCCTCAACTTGCTCAAGTCGATAATTTGAGTACCCTCATGCGGAACATCGTTAGCACGAGCAGTATGCAGCGAAAGCAGTACTCACTGGCGAGCGGAGAAAACCGTGTGCAGATGGGCTTCAGTGTGGGGAATATGAGTGTGACGTATAGCATGTTGAGGAAGACTGTGTGCAGCAGTGTATACTGTATATCTGAAAGTACAGGTGGAGTGTGATGGAGAGGACATGGAGTGCCAACTTCTTCGGCAATCTACAGATGTTGACCGTGTTTTCGCTGGCGGTTCTCCAGTGGTGCTCCGAACAGGAGGTATTTCGGACACCCAGCTCAGCTGCATAGACAATTAAATATTTTGATGTGGCTGAGTACCTGTCAGCTCATGCTATAAGACCCTGGACAGAGGAGCTGACCCGGAAAGGATAAACCAGGGGCATATCAATTGTGTGCAAAAATGACAATCCCATTGCTGTACATAGAAGTTCACCATTTCAATGGTGCTGCATATAATACCATTGTAGCAACACTTAGACATGTCCGATCAATCCAAAACTTTCAGACAGTGAACATTAGGTGTGTTAGATCATTTTTGAACAAAAAGTGAAAATCGAATTTTTGGTCTGAGGTCATTATTTTAGCGTGCTCTGGCTCATATTATGGCTTTTACAGTAGTTGACCAAACAACACCCAAGATTTAAAAACCTTTTTTTTCTAATTATAGAGTGTGCGTTTGCGTAATGCATCGGACTGCATAGAGCTAAAGATGACGATGAAATATTTTTAACTTAGGCCAGGGGTCAAATCTGGTTTAGCAGTTAGAGCTGCATAACTCATTAGTACCTGACTCTGACCTTGTTTCTAAGTTCAGAATTATGTTACTGCTGCCTCACTTTCGTCTCACTGTTATGTTACTGCCTGCTCACTATGATGTCACTGTGATGTCACTGTGATGTCATTGTGATGTCACTGTTATACTGTGAAAGGGCCTGATGGCTCTGTGATTCCACTGTGATGTTGTTGGGCGCTTTCGATTTCACAGTCTGGACCCAGGTTTTTAAATCCGGATTCGTCAGGCAAAATAGCACGTCATAGTACATTTGAGATCAGCGGAAGAAGATGACGACGTCCACTAATTTAGTATCTGTGCACACGAATCTGCTGCGTGTGTGACTCTGTGTGTCAGCTATGATATCATCCCCTGTGGTTCCATGCCTAGCATGTACGTCTGAACCATCCTGCAAAGTTTGAATGACGTAGGTTGAGCGATCGCTCCGCGAAACATACTTTTTGAAATTCTCTTCATAGTACATCTTCCACCATTGAAATTTCGAATTTTTTGCTGGGCTGGGTGGCTTGCAACCTCGGTATGGCTTGTTTCACGCATGCTTTGGAGCCATCCCCAGTTGAAGTAGTGGCGGGGATCCGCCCTGCAACTGCTACAACAAAAAATGATTCGATCTGAGAAAGGGTGAGACCGCGAATCTCGGTTGAATATTGAGTATTTCAAGCCTTTTCACGACGAAGATGGAGTTCTTTTTGGAGATGGACGTCGCGGCAAAGGACATGGTGTCCGACTTCTGGCATCTGGTGAAGCCAGGGATCATTTGTCCAGTCAGGTCGGCAGCCTAACCGTCGGTAAAATTGTGTTTGGATCTCGTTCTGCTCAATGCGGTAGATTACAAACAATTTGATATCGCACAAATTGATCTCAGCATCGTGCGTACGGTATTTTATATTCAGAAAATCTCAAAGTGTCTCTGTGTGGCCGTCCTATGTCACGAGAAACTCCAATCAGGCTCCTGTGTCCTATGCTTTCATGATTGAATGTCCACTTCGTTTGAACAACGAACACAACAATCGAGGACGGCTTTGCAATGAAAAATACAGCTATACTGGAGCTGAAAAAAAGAAGAAAAAAACGTGCTCAGGATGAGACTCGAGTACACGCATACTCTCCCTGCGAGTGAAACGCAATTTTTTTGTGAAAAATGCGTATCGCCGACTGACCAGTAATTTCGCCTGACGGCGGCCAAGTAAACAATCCACTAAACGTAAATATCGTGATAGGGGATCACCTATGATCCCGTACACCATAGCACGCACATGCTCCTATCATGGCTTGTACATGTATGTCGAGTACGTCAATTCTGGTGGGTGATTTATCAATTCCGTCCTCCCTTCAGAATTGCTGGGTTTGACGAAATTGGATTCCGTCGATTCTGACAACGGAATTAGTGTAATCAAACAGTGCATGCAACATAACTGATTACTGAAATGTGTGTGAATCAAATGTACACTTTGTGATGTCAGTGTTATGTTGCTATGCCACTTTTATGTCTCATTATTTTGTATCTGTTATCCAGTGACACTCAGTCATATCAGTATTTTCCAATGTCTTGATCAATGTACATTGTGTTTCAGATGGAAGCATTGAAGAGAGACATTCCTTCCACTGATATGACCACTGTCTTGGCTAAGTTGACAGAGATCTCATCATCAATGGCAGCACTAACTGCATCTCAACAAGCTATCACAGTTCAACAAGATAAAACACAGCAACAACTCGGTGTACTTTCGCAGAGACTGGAGAAAGGCAAGTTTACAGAAATTTAGCCCACGCCCACGGGTACACGGTATTACACACCCACGCATGCGAGCACACCTCCGCGGTATGCCCCCACATGAGCGCGACCCAAAACAGCGCCGTTGACTTCAGCGTTTTGGGTGTAAACCACCTCCGCATGCGCACATTCATGCACACACACACACACACACGCGCGCGCACGCACACACACGCACACACACACACACACACACACACACACACACACACATCCATGTGCACAAACATAGTTGCAAATACTCCCACGTCCCCTCTGTGCGTATAACGACGTACCCACACGCGCACTCACAAGCAGATGACACATAGGGTTAGGGGATTCCCCTGACTTCATCTAGATGTTCAATAATATGCTTGATCTACTGTGGCGGACATGGAAATCCAGTCGATTGACCGGGGCCGGCGCCCTCAGCTCGTACAGAAGGCTGCCTGCAGTGCACATGTTGATCCGATGGGATCAGTGCGCTGCAGAGCATAAATGCACGTGTGTACCGCTTACCGACGGCTGCATGGCCAGCACCCTGGGGCCGCTAGACTTGCGACGGGATTTCCATGTCCACAACAGTAGGTCTATTACAGTATTATGGGATGATAGAGCAGTTCCAAAAAAGCAAACGATAATAGTCGCGTCATATCATCACATTCGATCGTCAGTGATCCACACTGCCCACGGGAGGGGGGGGGGGCAGACGCATGAACCAGTGGCGTGTCCAGGATTTGGCTGAGGGGGGGGTTGCGGCCGGGATGGGGTGGGGTAGATGACATCATGCTACTGTCCCAGGTCAGCCATTTTGAAAACTGATGTCAAGGAGCCGTAAATCGGGGGGGGGGGGGGGTTGCGGCCGGGATGGGGTGGGGGTAGATGACATCATGCTACTCTCCCACGTCAGCCATTTTGAAAACCGATGTCAAGGAGCCGTAAATCTCACAAGCATCCTTTCATAAGCAGAG
>NC_088645.1:3699842-3939842 GCF_964019385.1 Sycon ciliatum
GGTGAGTTCACCCCGCACCTGTCTGAGCACGCCGCCCCGTTGCGCCCATTGCTCAAGACGTCCAACGAGTTTGTATGGGACTCAGTTCACACAGACGCAGTCAACGATGCCAAGGCTGCGCTGTTGTCACCATCAACGCTGTCATTCTTCCAACTTGACCAGCCACTCCGCCTAGAGACCGATGCATCTGCTTTGCATGGCCTTGGCTACGTTCTGTGGCAGTTGCAAGATGGCAAGTGGCGCACTCTCCAGTGTGGCAGTCGATTTCTGTCGGATCCAGAATCCAGGTATGCTGTCATCGAACTGGAGCTCCTAGCTGTCGTCTGGGCGGTGAAGAAATGTTCTCTCTACCTCGCCGGTACATTGTTTGAGCTTGTCACCGACCACCGGCCCCTCACACCAATCATCAACTCGTACTCGCTCGATCAGATTGAGAATCCCCGGCACCAACGCCTGGTCATGAAGCTTCGTCCATACCAGCTGCATGCCACTTGGCGTAAGGGTGCTGACAACGCTTTCGCCGACGCGCTGTCCCGCAATCCGGTGGATGATCCCACCCCTCACGATGAGCTCGGTGAACACCCAGCCCTTCGTACTCCTGCCATACACGCTTGCATTCGGAAAGACACCGAAGGCCAGATCGCCAATCTCCGGTTTGCCGAATTGCAAAAAGCCGCTCGAGCTGACTCGGATTATCACCACCGTCCGGAATGGATTTCCCGACGACAAACGCGACTTATGTCCTGCTGCCCAGCCGTATTGAACAGTCCGTCATCATCTTACAGTCGACCAGGACCTGGTACTGAAAGGTCCTCGCATTGTGGTCCCGCGTTCCCTCAGGCGTAGTGTGCTTGACGACTTGCATGCTGCTCATCAAGGTCTCAACCGTACCAAGGCTCATGCTCGCCAGGTGGTGTATTGGCCCCAGCTGTCCAACGACATTGACAATATCGTTCGCAGCTGCGCTGAATGCCGTCGCCACGCACCTTCTCAGGTGAAGGAACCTCTGTTGGCAACTGAGGATCGTTGTCCTGCCCTCCCGTTTGAGAGCACCAGCGCGGATCTCTTCGAATGCCAAGGCTACCAGTTCCTGGTATACGTGGACCGCAAGACCGGCTGGCCCTGTGTTGCCAAGATAGGACGCACCGCCACCTCCGCTGACGTAGTCCGTGCGCTCCGAGGCTGGTTCGCGGATCTCGGTGTCCCAGGTGTCCTGACAACTGATGGTGGTCCGCAGTTCACAGCGCAGCGTTTCTGCACCTTCTGTTAGCGTTGGCAAGTCCGCCACGTCAGATCCACTCCGCATTACCCACAATCGAATGGCCATGCGGAGGCGGCTGTCAAGGCCATCAAATCTCTCGTTTACAAGACCACTACCAACGGAGACATTAATGTCGACGCCTTCCGTCGTGGCTTATTGGAATGGCGTAACACTCTCCATAGCTCCGGTCAGAGCCCAGCGCAGGCCCTGTTTGGCCGCCCCCTGTCGTCATTCATGCTTGCCCACCGGAGCAGTTTTGCCCCAGCGTGGCAAGAAACCGCTGACGAAATCGACAGTCGTGCCTCTGCCCAGTCTGAAGCAGCCAGTCAGCACTACAACCAGTCTGCCCGTTCTCTGCCTGCCCTCCACCTTGGTTGCCCTGTGGATCTACAAGATCCCCGCAGCAAGTTGTGGAACGCCCGCGGTACCATTGTCGCAATTGGGAGCCACCGCGACTACATGGTCAAGCTTCCCAGTGGCCGAATATACTGGCGAAACCGTAGCTTTCTTCATCCTGTTGTCTTGCCCGTAGCACCTGCACAGCCGATGCCTGCTACCCCTATCACTCAGCCTGCCCCGCCAGTCCGGCGCAGTCCGTGAAGCCGCCAACCCCCGTCTAGGCTGAATATTTCGAACACTCGTGGCCAAACTTATGATAAGCTGCCTGTGCGTCTTTCTGTCTCTTGTTGAGCTCAGCTATGTTCGTATTCAGTTATCTCTATCTTCTTTGCCGTCCTTTCTGTTTGGTATTAGATGCCTTGTTGTCATCTCGGAAGGGGCGTGAGATACATGTATGTAAATGTAATTGGTTTATTTCTATCTCAGAAGGGACGTGATGTATCATGCTAGCTACTCATGTATTGCGCATGTACTTCAAGTTGTTATCACCCGTATAACGAGTATTGTTACGTTATACGCCTTGCTTCGCGTGATTACGTCATGTCTCTATTGGACGCATGCACGCATCCATATTCTGGATTCATGTGCTCCTTGCTCTTCTTCCTGACTTGAGAATGTAAATATTTAGTTTCTATTATCTTGTCACCAAACTAGTCCCTGTTGTCTAGTGGTAGTGGTGTGCATGAGAACATAACAGAATCACCTCGATCTTGAAATGAACTTTTTTTAGCCGTGGCATGCCCACAGCTCATGCAGGTAAGTGTACTATCACGTCCAGCGCGCCCTCTTTTTCAGCATCACTGGTATACCATGGTACGGCACCTGCGCGTGCATCACTAGCACTATGTGTGGAGTCTACACGTACACAGCTCTTGCACTGAGTTGCAGGTACAATCATGACTGTATTAGTACTCAGTGTCTCAGCCAGAGCCTCAAATTGTATCGCTGTTGCAGGCATTTAGTTTGCTGACCCCTCCATGTTTCTCCAAGCGCTGCCACTTGTTCCAAAAAGTCATTCTCACCCCAGCTAAGGTAAAACAGTGATGAGGCTTGAGTGAATGGCCATAAGCACGAGAAATGTGCAGGCTGCAACGCCTGACTGATCTCAGCGAGTTGAAATTACCATCGCAGCGACATCAGCGAAGAAAATGCGTCTAGTTCAAAAATTCCAGCTTCCAATAACAGAAAATAGAACTTTGCCGTCACCCTATACTGATGACTATTGCCTACGTCCGATTCCTTGCCTCTGGTACCAGTCATGGTGAGTAAATAGCCCGTTTTATATCAAAAGTCAAACTGCGACAATTTCGATGACGCGAAGGTAGTACTTCGGAATCCCGCTCGCGCCTGCGAAGGTGGAAGGCTCGTCTAGTACCCTGACATTCCCGGGCACTGTCCTGTATTGTGAGAAGATGGAAGCCCGGCTCCTTGACGACAAATTGGCTGACATGAAGCGCCTCTTGACTACAGCGAGCATCAACCCCACCATGTCCCAGCGCGAACTCGAATCTTTTCTGGGGAGACTCTCCTTCGCTGCAAGAGTCATCGTACCCGGCCGGACATTTATGCGGCATCTGTGGTCTATTTGCAGTCGCTACCAGCAGCCTAACTACCGCATCAGTCTGACTACCGAGTGCCAGGAAGATTTCCAATGGTGGCTACGGCTCCTGGAACTCCTGGAACAATGGAACGGAAAATCATTCTTCCTGTTCCCAGATTGGACACCATATCCAGACTTGGAGCTGTGAACTGATGCCAGTGGCACCCTGGGCTTGGGCGCATTCAACAGCAGCCCTTGGCTTCAAGGTACCTGGTCGCCTGAGCAACTCGCTCACAGCATTGACTGGAAGGAGCTCTACGCATTGGTCACAGCGTGCTGCACGTGGAGAAAGGAAAAGTGCCAGCTTCGTATCACAATACACTGTGACAACAATGCTGTGGTAGATTGCATCCGCTCCGGCACATCCTAGTCACTGCCAGTGATGACCCTGATCAGGGAGCTGTTCACTGAGTGCGCCCGCTTCAATTTCACTGTCACTGCTGCTCACATTACTGGCCAGTCTAACTGCATTGCCGATTCGCTGTCTCGTTTCCCCATAGAGGAATTCCGGCATCTCGCCCCAGCTGCTGAAGCACAAGCAGACCGAGCAGTGCTGCCATTCCAGTCGATGTAGTAATAGCCTTGATATACAGGTACCGATTGTCATTGCTATATTGCCGTATTGAGAACCTGCGTTGGATTTCATCCATCTGCATTCTTAATCACTTGTCCTTAGCTCTCGTGCATTTGTCGTGAACGCTTGCTGCGGTACCGTGTGCTGGTTTTCTGGGAACAGCTTCCTTCAACTGGTTACTTTGCTGTTACTATCTCTGCTTAAAATTGCATACTATTGGTCGGCTGTTTGCAACGCCAATCAGTAGTCATTGCACCCGGTCGCGGGCACTATTGTCGCTCAAGCATGAGCGATTGCTTTGGCCGCCCCAATTGCTTCACCCTGGTTGGCTATTTGCAACGTCGATCAGGACACTTTGCACCCGGTCGCAAGTACTGCTGCGGCTCAGTCATGAGCGATCACTTTTGCTGTTTGCAACGTCAATCGCTTCACCAGTTGATCGAAACCAGCACACTGGTGTACCCCAATTATCCTTAAAAGTGGTGTTGTGAGAATACGTGGGTATGCATGCAGCTTTGCTCTGTGACTTTCCATTGCATGTAGTCATTTGGCTCTCCCATTTCCTATACACTGCTCTGATGCATTCGGGTGCAAGCGCTAAATGTTGTTCTGAAGGAATCGATGAAATCCGACCAAAGTTGATGGTTGGTGCCTTCAACTTGCATACCTTTGACATCTTAGAAACGGTACGAATGCACCTCAGCTTGCACATGCACAAAATACTTAGTGGAACTGGTGCAGAGAGATGGTGTTGCAATATCTATATTGTGTGTGTAGAGATAGCATGGATATAAGAATAGCTATATTGTGTGTGTAGGGATAGTATGGATATAAGAATAGCTATATTGTGTGTGTAGAGATAGTATGGATATAAGAATATCTATATTGTGTGTGTAGAGATAGTATGGATATAAGAATAGCTATATTGTGTGTGTAGGGATAGTATGGATATAAGAATAGCTATATTGTGTGTAGGGATAGTATGGATATAAGAATAGCTATATTGTGTGTGTAGAGATAGTATGGATATAAGAATAGCTATATTGTGTGTGTGGAGATAGTATGGATATAAGAATAGCTATATTGTGTGTATAGGGATAGTATGGATATAAGAATAGCTATATTGTGTGTGTAGGGATAGTATGGATATAAGAATAGCTGTATTGTGTGTGTAGGGATAGTATGGGTATAAGAATAGCTATATTGTGTGTGTAGAGATAGTATGGATATAAGAATGGCTATATTGTGTGTGTAGGGATAGTATGGATATAAGAATAGCTATATTGTGTGTGTAGGGATAGTATGGATATAAGAATAGCTATATTGTGTGTGTAGGGATAGTATGGATATAAGAATAGCAGACTCAGCGGAGGACGTTCTGGTTGGTTGTAACTCTGAATTTCATGCCGTTAGGCAATCATCAGACAACTGATACTCGGGTCTACCCAACAGTATGCTTATAAACACATAGGGCCACAACTTGAGCATAAACAAATTTAGCGCTAAATCTGGTGTACGGTATGGCTAGAAAGCTGGCGCGGGCCAAAGCGCGACAGTAGAAGTGCTAGGAGGGTGGCGGGCAACAGGCAGATGTGAGCATGAAAGCGTGGAAAAAGGCGATGGGGAGGCAGTGTACAGTAGATGGGAGGAGGTGCCAGGAGGATGGCGGGCAATGGGCCAGTGCAAAAATTGAACCACTGTGGTGAATGGGGCCGCCGGATAATTAACCAGCCCGAAGCGGGCGGAAAAAAACCAGGATCCCGGCGAAAGCACATCCCTGAGGAAAAACCGGTTAGAATATCCCCATCAGATAAATGAAAACGTAGCCTGTAGGACCTATCCAGAAGTGGGAAAAAAGGGGAGGGAAACTACAATGAAAAGAGAAAAACCACGATGAAGAGAAAAGTTTGAGAACACTGACAAAAAACC
Organism: Sycon ciliatum; assembly: GCF_964019385.1. Lineage (NCBI taxonomy): Eukaryota > Metazoa > Porifera > Calcarea > Leucosolenida > Sycettidae > Sycon > Sycon ciliatum. The sequence continues at coordinate 3,705,606 of NC_088645.1, forward strand.
AGCTGACGCAATCCTGGTGCCGTAACTATGGTGAAAATTCTGGCAAAAAATACATGTTTCGTTTCATTCTCTACGCTCAGCCAACGAAAAATAACACTTTTTGCCAGCTAGCTGGCCTCTGCGTACACCGCAGACTCACCCACACGCAACAGAAAGATACAGATCACAGTAGTAGTGTGGTGTTTGTTCACTCACGACGGAAAGGATAGCCGACCCGACAGTCACTGGTGCAGTACAGCGTGAGACACCGACAGCATGTCCTTGAGGGAATCCTACACATACATGTTCTTACATGTGGATGACTTCTAACCCCAACCCCCTTGCCGCTGAACAAGCCGCTCTGGCTATATTATTACTGGCTATATATAGGCCAGCATTGGCTGCTGCCGTCGCTCCCCCCGAGCGGGAACTGTGCGTGCCATACCCTGTGGGGTCTTCACCTACGCGGGCGAGAGCCGTGTGGATCAATTTGCTCGCCTGGGCGTATGTCATCTTTCCCCGCAGACATGACTGGTGGGTTGCTGCGGAGACCTTGCCAAAGAGAGGTTGAGTGGGTACATGCTGTGCTCTCTCCAAGAAACCCTCTATGACCGACACAGGACATGGTGTAGTAGTCTGCTGCTCCAGCTGGCTCACCATGACCACGTCACCCTGGCGCAACTGGTCATTCTTGTGTTGGCGCAGGTGGAGGGATATATGCGTGCCGCAAATGGAGACATTCTGAGGCGTGAGGCATTGTAAATTGTCCCAGCGAAGCAGAGCAGTGAAGCCGAGGACAAACAACGCTGCGGTTTGCCAGTCCTGCAACAGGGCGGTAGGGGTAGCCAGTGTGGCGACAGCCTTGTTGAACACCACCGACCTCAAGGGTGAGCGGTGACTGATAGGTCGGCCACAAAGACGTCGCAGCAGTGAGCAATTGTCTCACCACGCCATGTTGTGTCAGATCCTGACAATCCGCCTTACAATGCACCCAGTGCAATGCCGCACAGGAGTAACGATGATTCCGAGACCTTTGGTCGGAGGAGTTACTTTTGCCCCGCCCCACTTCCATCCAATATGCCACCGCCCCCGCTGTGCAGTATCTGATGGTACTGTGGTATTCAGTAAAAAAAATGCCGCCACAAATTGATTTATTGGCAACATGGTACACAGTGACTGCGATAACTTGAAGATGTATAAGCACACGCTGGTGGGTGCCGCTGGGAATGACGAAACTTGACACGGTACGGCCCACTTTTCCCATCGGTGTAACGCGCGCTGGTACGCAGACGCAGTGGAGCTAGCAACATCCTTCCAAATCACTGTCCTTAGCAGGTCCGCCAGAGGTTTCAGGGATGGCTGTGTCACAGCGTCCACCTCGTCCCAGAACGCGGACGGGCCTGATAAGAATGACACACGGAGAAGCAAAAATAGGCAGAAACACGCAACCCAGTCAGCAAAAAAACAACAACAACAACCATGGATCCTCATTAATGGCCACCGTAAAAGGGTCCCATGAATGATAACAGCTCATTCCGTAGGCTTCCGAGCCACAAACAAACCCGACCCCCGCAGACAACAGCATCCCGTATCACATTGGCCCCTGGGGCAAACACATGAACAACCTAACCACCAAGCGGGGATGACCAACCCGCTCCCAGGGAGCTCCAGGCCTGCCTCTCATTGGCATGCAGATAACCCAGTGTCCCGTCGCACATTGTCCCCTTGGGAAAAAACATGCACAACCTGCCCACCAGGTGGGAATGACACACACGCTCCCAGGGAGCTCCAGATCTGCCTCCCATACGCATGCAGATCACCAAGTATTCCACACCTTTGCTCCCTGGGAGCCTCACAGAAAAATGCATGCCCTCCACAGACTGTAGTGACAGCACTCCGCTAGCACTCATTTTGCGCATAGGATCATAGGATCATAGGATCATAGGATCATAGGAGCATAGGATCATAGGAGCATAGGATCATAGGATCATAGGATCATAGGAGCATAGGAGCATAGGATCATAGGATCATAGGATCATAGGATCATAGGATCATAGGATCATAGGATCATAGGATCATAGGATCATAGGATCATAGGATCATAGGATCATAGGATCAAGCCCAGACCATATCAAACTACACAATTACTTTCCAAGAAAAGAAAATCCAATAACTATGTCTCCTCCAAGGCCGGGGAACGCTAACAACAAAACGAAAACAAAACGATAGGGAACAAAACAGACGAAAGAACAAGAAACTGAAAATGAGAGACAGACAAATTAAGAGACAGTTCTATCGGGACTCATAATTATGTCATTGCACAGTGCATAATGTGCTCGTTGATTCAGACGGTTACACCAGGAATCAATACTGACACTCAGCGCACAATGCACTCGAGTCCTCAAGTAAGACAGTTCTGGCATAGCACAACGCACAATGCGTTCATCCAGTAAGACAGATACAACAGGACTTGTCCACCAATACACTATGCGAAGTACACTCATCGAGACACACAGTTTTACAGCACAGCCCACAATGTGCTTTTCAATTAGGACAGTTACACCAGGAATCATCGCCGACACTCAGTGCACGATGCACTCATCAGGCATGACCGTTCCAACATAGTATATTATTACCATAACGCACAATGCGTTCAGTAAGACAGATGCAACAGGCCTTGTCCGCCAACACACTAAGCGGAGCACACTCATTTCAAAACACAGTTATGCCACCAGCTCACAGTTTGCCATACGCGCGTTCACAAAGATAGCTTCACATACACGAATTTTTAGAATCATCCACTGCCGCACTAATAATGCACCGACGCTGTACAATGGATATACTCGAAGATGAACAAGTGCAGGACCCTACCCCGTATAAAGTACTGGAATTGCAAACATTGCCTGCAAGGGTGTAAAGAAATTGCACGATTACGATCAGCTGGAGCATATTCACCAGTAAAACTACGCCTGACAAGCTACGCGTAAGAAAGCACTTTATACCACAATAAACAAATCCCTCATGGTTGTCGGTGCTGCTCTCGTTACCGAATTATTCGGTGCATGCCTGAGAAAGAGAAAGGGAGAGACTCCATTTTATTACAGAGGATGCTTGGAGTAGTGAAACAAGTAATTTCATTCACGAACGCAACGAAGCTCGAACGGAGCCGACTGGAGTACACTACGGCACCAATCTGTTAAACCTATGAGAAAAAGCATAAAATAAAATCAACTTATCTGGATAATCACTGGCGGCACGCCACGATCCGTCCTCTGGCCTCGTGATCTCGCGGCTGGCGGCGGCTGATAGCCCAGTGGCAGCTGCGGCTGTAGGCTGCTATAGCTACTGCAGTGGTCACTACTTCTGCTGGAGATGGCATGTTTCTTCGTCTTACATGTTTTGCGTGCAGCGTCATCACCAGCATCCAATTATCACTACGATATCCCAAACGTTTCCTCCACAATTCTCAGAAGTTTGTTTCATGTGTATATCAGGCTCGGTCGATGGATGACATATCGCCTTGCTGGTGTCTTGCACGGACCTGGGGCTTGGCGCTGTCCTTGGTTGCAAACAGTTCGATTTTTAGTTCAAACTGTTGTTGGCAGCATTTTTTGCTACGAGTACGAGCGAGGTTTTTGTTTGCTGGGGTTTGGAGTTGGGACCCGTTTCAGACACTGTCCTCAGCTCCTGGATTTTGTCCTGTGGGTGTTGCAGTTTCAACAGCTGGCTTGCCACGAGTTGTGTCAGATTCTGTCAGGCAGGGGATCTGTCCGCCTCGGATGTTGGTCAGTTGGATGGAGAAGACGACGATTCGGGGGACACGGGGGGGGGGGGGGGGGGGAGCCAACGACGATGTGATCGGAGGAGCCGGTGAATGCCTGGAGGATGTCTGCGCAGCACATCATCTTGTCCAGCATGTCACCCAGCCAACCCGCGGCAACAATACTCTTGATGTTATCATCTCCGATTTCTCACACCCCGTATGCACCACAGCCTATGCACCACTTGGACGATCTGATCATGCCGTTATCATTGCCGAGTTTCTCCAACAGCATCCACGACGCGAAGATCCTGCTGTTCGACAGGTTTGGAAATACGCCCTTGCTGACTGGCACCGCCTGAAAGCCTACCTCCGCAACTTAGACTGGCCCGCCAAGATCCATGGGTGTGCGGAGCAGTCCTGTCAGCGCGTAACTGATGTCATCATGCATGGAATGAAACAGTTCATACCATCCAAAGAGCTTGTGGTGCACCAATCCAACCCTGTATGGTGAACACCGGACTGTTCTAACGCCAATCATGCCAAGGAGCGGGCATGGAAGCTGTGGCGACGCGATCCCCGCAACGATAACCACAAGGTACATCACAACTGTTAACCACGAAGTGGAAGCGTGTCATGCAGCGCGATTAGCACATCAACGTAGAATTCGCAAGAAGCTTAGAGACAGATACCCTGAAGCTGCTGGGAGTCATGCTCGACCCTACTCTCTCCTACAGAGCGCACACTCGCAGTGTTGCACTGCGCGCCTCCCAAAGGCTGGTTTTCCTACGAAAGGCAGCACCCATCCTGGACGACCATGGTCGAGTGACGGTCTACAAGGGATTCGTGCGACCCTACTTGAATATGCCCCACTGGCCTGGTCGAGCGCAGCCGCAACTAACATGGCCCAGCTGGACAAGGTTCAGCAACGTGCCCTGCATTTCCTGGGACCTGGAACCATCCTCCAAAGTCTTCAGCTTCGTCGGATGGTGGCAGCCCTGTCATACTTGTTCAAGCTGCACTACATTCCAGGGCCTCCCCAGGTAAAGGCCATGCTGCCACCAACCAAGCCCCCTGCCGTAGCTAGCATGTGCACACGGCAAAAACGTCAGACGCACCATGCCTTTCAGCTGAAGTGGACACCCCCTCGCACAGCCCCTGACTACCTCATGCGATCCTTCCCCTTCTTCGCCATCACACCCTGGAACAACCTGCCTGCGGACCTCCTGCTTCACGAGCCTCATTCAAGATGCCTCCAAACCTTCAAGGTCAACGTATGTAAGGATCTAATCCGAAAGATATGGCTGTGGTCCACACAGTACCTGTGACGATGATTATTGAGACCCATTTAGTATTTACCTCTCTACTAGTACTTGCTTGTTATGATTATTGTTCTCTTTCTTCATTTTCCCTTCTGGTTTAGTCATTACACGTATTTATATTATTTGGTGCAATACTAGCGCCCCTTTCTCGCACGAAATTATTATTTTGCTACCTGACCATGCAACCCCCCCCCCTTTTTTGCGATGCCAGGTTGCAACGCTAACGCCGAGAACCCTGGTCGGTCGAGTTGCTCCCTGTACATCGGCGCGTCGTCCCTACATCCCCTGTGTCTTGTCTAGTGGTTGTCTCCACATGTCTCTTTGTAGGGCTGTGTTCCCAATAAATAAAAAGAAAAAGAAAAAAAAGGGGATGTCAAAGGCACTGAGAAAGACAGCTGTCCGAGGGCCTGTACGAACCAAGCTGGTGGGGAGCTGGCAACCTCCGGGGAATCCACCATAATGGGATCCGGAGCAGGTCTTAGCTCCTCGACGTTGCCAGCACGGATACGCTTTGGGGCCGTACCCACAGCTCCAGGTGAGGCGGACCGGGTCCGCTTTTTTCTGGGTGGAACTGTGGTTTGAACCACGGGTGCAAGCGAAACGATTGCCGGCGAGTTTCGACTTCTCGTTTGTGGCATGGTCAAGCTCTTCCATGGATGAACAAAAATGCAAACTACAACAAAAAAAGAAAGACCACGATGAAGAGAAAAGTTTGAGAACACTGCCAAAAAAAAAAAAGCTAACGCAATCCTGGTGCCGTAACTATGGTGAAAATGCTGGCAAAAATACATTTTTAGTTTCATTCGCTACGCTCAGCCAACGAAAAATAACACTATTGTTAGCCAGTGCAGGCTAAATTTTATTTTCCAAGGAAACCCTTCGAAAATGGTACCAATCGATTCAGCATGGCATTTTCATTCCTCCTGCAAAGTTTCAGCTGATTTGGAGTCATGACAAGAACGCTATGGCGATTTGAAGATCGAAAAACTTCAGTTTTGTTTGTCAAGAAGAAAGGCCATGATCGCACACAAATCATACAACCCGTGTGGCACAATGATTTTTGAACGAAGTTGATCCGCGGACCCCGTGCTTCGCGCATGCATGCGTGCATACTGTACTGCACGCATGCATACTGCACTGCACAGAACAGACGCTTTTTTGAACGCAGATATGTAGTTCGTCTTCTTCCAAATGTCTTCCAAATGCGTGGTGCTGGTGTTGTTCTCAGCTTCGTCAAGGCAGAATGCAGCTGCATGTGATGCTCCTGTGTGTTCATGCATGTTCTCTTTTCGCGTCTCGACATTGTAGCGTCCAGACTCAGCTCGACTGGAGAAGATTGAGGAGACTATGCTTTGATCCACATGGAAAATCGTTGGAATTTGGTAATTATCGTCGGGCGCTAAAAAGCGCTGGGGAGCATGGGGCTAAAACTTCGTAGCAGTCATCCCTACCATGACAGGCATCGACTGGTATATGTTCCATTCTGTTCCCAACCACTACGGGTCGTCTGCGAAGCTTTCTTCTTCGCCGATTCTCGGACAGATCGTACGTCTTCGCACTGTATCTCTCGTCTCCCTCAACGGATCAAAACACGGTTTTCGCCAGGACGAACACAAACCCCCGGATTTCGCGGCGGCAACATCTTCGAGTAGGGAAAAGCTAGCAGCTAACCAGGAATCACCAAAAAGCACGTGTAATACTCAGTGTGATTTGCGACAGCTGTCATTGTGCCGTCGCACCATGCATGTACCATGCACGGGAATGGAACACGGATGAGTCGTTTTATTACGACAGCCTGCACTGGCTACTATTGTCTGTGTAGGGATAGTATGGATATAAGAATATCTATATTGTGTTTAGGGATAGTATGGATATAGGAATAGCTATATTGTGTGTGTAGGGATAGTATGGATATAAGAATATCTATACAGGTCTTCCCTCGTTATAACGAGTCCTGTTAGTACATAAACCCCGTTAGTAAATAGAATTCTGAAATCCCCTGGCGAATAGTGGTCTATACAACTGTTTACAGGTCCGGTTACAACATAATCCGTTAGTACATAAAATCCGTTATAACGACCCTTTGCCCGGGTCCCTGGAGTGCCAAACCCTCATTATGTATACAATAAATGAGGAGGCCGAGGGTTTATGACCAATAAAAACTATTATAAAAACCGAGGTCCCCGAGGTTTTTATAATTAGTTTTTATTGGTCATAAACCCAAGGCCGGAGCATTTATTTTATTTAGAATCAACCAGTAAAAACTCCTACTCAATCTCCAACAACAAAATTAGCGGACAGCTGTTATTTGTGTTGCTATGACAACCCGTGTGCTGGACGAGTATTTGTTGTCATTGGTTCAATTTCTTTTAGTCTTCATAGGCTATCAGATCATTTTCCTTATTCGGTCTATTTATAACCAGTATCTATAATGAGAGTGTGGTCTGTCTCCATGGTTACCGGTGTTCATTTCATAACTATAGCCACTGCTCCTTGTTAGACCTTATCTGGAAGGCCCATTCTTGCATATTCCAACAGCAGGCAAGGGAGCTAGCTCTCTTGGTTATGTGGATTGGGTCCGATCCTAAAAAGCTGTTTTTATGAACTGTTTTTATGAACTGTTTTTATGAACTGTTTTTATTGGATAGGATATGATTATGTTCAATAAACGAGGTTTGTGTCAATGGGTAATTGACTTGGAGTTTTTACGAGTTGATTCTAAAAGATAATATTGACCATGCAGGACCAAGGCCAAAACACGTAGGATAAAGCAGAAAGAGGAAACGTATTATGTCTATGTATTCGTGAATATGGACGATCCTTTTGATCCAAAGAAGAGTTATGCTGGAGATTTTCAATTATCTTATAACGAGTTGAAGCATCGATAATTTTTGTTGTATGGAGGGTAGCCCCGGTAAGTACGAATTAGTGCCTATTTTACCTTTAGCTGCAAGTCCTGTTACAAGATAAGTCTCGTTATAAGATAACTTTTTTGATGGCCCAGAAATTATCTACTAACGAGGGAGGACCTGTATTGTGTTTAGGGATAGTATGGATATAAGAATAGCTAGTAATTGTTGTAAACCACCAGTTCTCAATTGGGAAAGGCCTTCGCGCTTATGGCATTGTATTCGTTGAAATGTTGTATTTCGACTCCGCCGTACCGCTGATGTTGCTGCATGGCATACGCTATATGCGTTGTGTGCGTTTTGCTGTATACGCTGTTATGTCCAGTTTTATCTGCTTATGTTTTGCATGTACGCTGTTTTTTGCATGCTATAAATAGCTGGTGTTATTAGTGTTCATTGTTAATTATTCGATGAAGTGAAATATACTGTCTAAAGGAAAAGAGTTGTCCTCGTGCCGTGTGGTCGTACGATCCTGACAATTTAGAGAATCTTAGAGGGTTCACAACATTTGGCGACCACGCCAGGATAGGAGCGAGCATGGCAGAGGAACTATGGAAAAATTTGGAAGCCAGCTTTATCGACAATGGAGAGCGGTTAGGATTAGAAGGCGAGTTGTTGAAGGTACATGTGGAGCAGAGGCTCCAACAGTACGCGGAGCGTGAGGAGCGCAGTGCCAGACGGCGAGAGGAGGCGCTCCGCACCGAGTTTGCCAAAACACTAAAGGAGATTAACGAGCGCATCGCCAATGCGCAGGAGGGTGAGGGTAAAGCCACGATGGGAGGTACAGAGGAATCTCCCAGTCACAGCGGTGGGCGTCAACCGGTGATGAAAATCCCCTCATATGATGGAACGCAGCCATTGGAGCGTTATCTTGACCTGTTCGAGGACATCTGTTCCAAGAACGAGTTCGAAGAAAGCGAATGGCTGCTGCGACTGCGCATTGCGCTAGCGGGTAGCAAAGCGGAGAGGATATGTATTGGATGCAATAATTACGAGGAAGCAAAACGAGAGTTGCTTGCCTCGCTCGGAAAGACTCCGGATAAAGCGTGGAAGACATTGCTGACAGGCAAGCAGCGGTCAGATGAGTCGTTTCATCAATACGTCGTCAGGCGAAATTACTGGTCAGTCGGCGTCACGCATTTTTCACAAAAATTTGCGTTTCACCTGCTGGGAGAGTATGCGTGTACTCGAGTCTCATCCTGAGGACGTTTTTTTCTTCTTTTTTTCAGCTCCAGTGTAGCTGTATTTTTCATTCCAAAGCCGTCCTCGATTGTTGTGTTCGTTGTTCAAACGAAGTGGACATTCAATCATGAAGGCAGAGGACATAGGAGCCTGATTGGAGTTTCTCGTGGCATAGGACGCCCACACAGAGACACTTTGGGATTTTCTGAATATAAAATACCGTACGCACGATGCTGAGATCAATTTGTGCGATATCAAATTGTTTGTGATCTACCACATCGAGCAGAATGGGATCCAAACACAAGCTTACCGACGGTTAGGCTGCCGACCTGACTGGACAAATGATCCCTGGCTTCACCAGACGCCAGACGTCGGACACCATGTCCTTTGCCGCGACGTCCATCTCCAAAAAGAACTCCATCTTCGTCGTGAAAAGGCTTGAAATACTCAATATTCAACCGAGATTCGCGGTCTCACCCTTTCTCAGATCGAATCATTTTTTGTTGTAGCAGTTGCAGGGCAGATCCCCGCCACTACTTCAACAGAAGATGGCTCCAAAGCATGCCTGGAACAAGCCATATCGAGGTTGCAAGCAACCCCTCTCAGCACTTTTTTTGAAGAAATTCGAAATTTCAATGGTGGAAGATATACTATGAAGAGAATTTCAAAAAGTATATTTCGCGGAGCGATCGCTCAACCTACGTCATTCAAACTTTGCAGGATGGTTCAGACGTACATGCTAGGCATGGATCCACAGAAGATGATATCATAGCTGACACACAGAGTCACACACACAGCAGATTCGTGTGCACAGATACTAAATTAGTGGACGTCGTCATCTTCTTCCCGCTGATCTCAAATGTACGATGACGTGCTATTTCGCCTGACGTGTCCGTGTTTGCCGAGAGGTAGAGGTGTGGGCCACACTCGCTATGACAGAAGATGGCGAGGTGGACACCAAGTATAGCGCCGATATAGGAAAAATGTCCCCGGTGCTGCAAGCAATGGCAAAGCAGGTAATCTTGGAGCAATGCGGACCTGAGATGAAGACGTACCTGGTCGAACGGCAGTGCTACGGGATGTCACTGCGCCAGGTACAGGAGCACGGCGCGTCTTACCAGGTCGCGCACGGACGACAGGGTGATACTGCCAGGAAGCCAGTAGAACGATCCGTGCCAAGGCCCACGGCGTCGGCACAGTGCATGGCGATATCGGTCGCAGATGCAGAGAAGCAGCTAAAGTCGCTGCCACAGGAAGGGAGAAAGGGTTTTCTGCAGCGAGAGAGACTCTGCTGGAACTGCCTTAAGTATGGCCATATGGCCAGAGAATGTCGGTCAGGCTCGAGATGCACGAAATGCCAGAGGAAACACCACCTGCTAATACATGATGTGTTGGATAGAGCAGGTTACAGCCGGGAGAAACCGACTGAGATAGTTACGGAGAAGAATGTTGGGTCGTGCTGTCTACACTCGCCAAGTGTGCAGCTGATGACCGGAGTGGCACGAGTTGAGGGAAGAACTCGAAACGCGAAGGTTCGCGTGTTCCTGGACTCGGGTACTGAGGCGGCATTCGTGACTGCAGCGTTGGTGTCAGCAATCGATGCAGAACACGTTGGGGTTGAAAATGTAGAGGTGAAGCCGTTCGGCGCGGAACCAACCCAACAGCGCATGGATAAGTACGCCATCACGATCCAGGGTAGCTCCGCTAGCATTCGGGTACGCGCGTTCGTGAAACCAACGCTTGAGCTGGACCTGAAGTGCGCAAGTCCGCAGACCATTGCGCAGTGGCACAGTTGGGGAGTAGAGCTGAGTGACAAGCCTCAACAAGGGACATCAGACGAAATACATATGCTGATTGGTGCAGACTATATCAACGCGGTACTGCACAGCAAGAAGGAAGTTAATGGTGAGACGGTGTGGAACACAGAGATAGGTAATGTATTATCTGGTCCAGCGTCTGCACCAAGTCGAAACAGTCAGCCGGTGACCGTGTCATGTGTCACAGCCCACATCGACAAACTATGGCAGTTGGATGAACCTCCAGAACAACATCAGCACCTGCCATCTTTCCCGCTATGTCGCCAGGGCAGCGGGTACCAAGTGGGTCTCTTGTGGCGAAATGAGCGTCGGCCAACGGATAACTTTGCTCAAGCTAGAGTCATCGCAACGCGGCTTCTTGAAAAGCTGAAGAGGAATGGGAAGCGTGCGCTCTATGATGATGTGCTGATCAGGGAGTACCGCGAGCTTGGAGCAATTGAGCTGGAGCCATGCGAGAGCGATGCCGGGTACTATGTACCGCATCATGGTGTGTTCCGCGAGCACGCTGCAACCACGAAGTTAAGAGTGGTGTTCAATGCCTCGGCGACGGCGCCAGATGGCAAGTCGTTGAACGACATGGTTGACCCTGGACCGTCGCTATTGCCGAGTCTCGCAGGTATGCTATTACGGTTCCGTGAATATAAGAGCGCGCTGCAAGCGGACATCCGCAAGGCTTTCTTCATGGTCGCGGTTAATCCCGAAGACCGTCCGTACCTGCGTTTCTTGTGGCCCGGTAGAAGCGACAGCGATGAACTGTTAACCTGGAGGCTAACGAAACTGCCATTTGGCGTAAACTGCTCGCCATACATGCTTACTGCGGTGATTCAGCATCACTTGAAGGAGCTACGGGCGTTGTCTGCACCCAAAGAGCGAGATCGTATTGATCTCTTGCTCACGAGTTTCTACGTTGACGATTTGGTCTCTAGTGTCTCAAATGCCTCGGAAGCTAAGGAGATGCAAGAGTTCAGCGTGCGTGTGCTTACGGATGCTGGCATGGAGTTACGCAAGTGGCGAGGCAACGAAATCCCGTGCGATCCAGAGGCCGGAGATAAAGTTCTCGGTCTGAAATGGAAAACCAGTGATGACTTGCTCAGCATAGCAGCGCTAGGCGAGTCCGATAGGCCGTCTGTTTGGACCCGGCGATCCCTCCTCAAGTGTGTTGCGTCAGTGTTTGATCCGCTAGGTCTAGCAGCACCGGCAGTTGTGCCCGGAAAGATACTGCTACAGCAAGCCTGGAAAGTCGGAGGCGACTGGGATGATAAGTTGCCTGATGGCATCGCAGCCGCATGCGCGCAATGGTGGGGAGAGTTGGCCGAAGTGGTGAGCATTGACATACCACGTTGGATTTGCTGCAATCTTGACACGCCGATTGCGCTTCATGCCTTCGCCGATGCCAGTGAGAAATCGTTTGGATGTTGTTTGTATGCAGTCGTCAATGGACAGTCGCACTTGGTATTTGCCAAGGCCAAAGTGAGTTACAAGCAGTATGTCTAGCGGCTCGCTACGCTGAGTTTGTGGTGAAGGAGCTGCGTGTGACCGTCACGCAAGTCTATGGCTGGACTGACAGTCTCACTACCGTTCATTGGATCAGTAATCCATCGTACAAATGGAAAACATTTGTGGCTAACCGCGTCAGTCAAGTCCAAGAGATATCGAAGAAGGTCGGCATTGTGTGGAACCATTGCCCAGGCCTTCACAACCCAGCAGATTTACCGTCGCGTGGAAGTAGTGCACAGCAGATCCGTAGTCCGTTCTGGAGGGGCGGACCAACCTGGATCACGGAGCCCAATGACTGGCCCACCGCATCCTCAACCGCAGCTACAGATGAGTCCAGTGTAGAAGTACGTGTGTCAGCCACCACCTGTAGTCGAGAATCTGATAAGGAATGGTGGCTCCGATTCAGTAAATGGTCGAGGGCACAGGGCATGGTGACTCGGATGTTGCAGTGGAAGCACACTGAGCCTCGTGCTGAACTCTATTTTGCAGCAGACAACGTATTGTACCGCATCGTTCAAGCCGCATGTTTCGCTGAGGATCTTGAGCTGATCAAGCAAGGTCAACCAGTGAAGCCTGGGTCGAAGGTGTATCAGCTTGCACCGTTTCTGGATGAGCATGGAGTGCTCAGAGCCGGGGGACGACTTCAGCACAGCGAGTTGGCGTATGGAGCCAAGCACCCAGTCCTGTTAGGCAAACATCATCTGACCGAGTTGCTGTTGGAGAAAATGCATGTTGGAAGGATGCACCAAGGTGTAGAAGGAGTCTTGTCGTTCATCCGTCAGAAATTCTGGATTATCGGTGGTCGACGGGCGCTACGCAACATTACTCAGCGATGTGTTACATGCCGCCGCTACAAGGCTAAGGCTGCCTCAGAAGTCTGCCCGCCGCTGCCGGAAGACCGAGTTGTTCACGAGAGGCCGTTCGCAACTACCGGCATCGACTATGCTGGTCCGTTGTACGTGCGCCGTGCTGAGTCATCTCCGAAGGTATGGATAGCATTGTTTGTGTGTGCCACCACCAGAGCAGTTCACTTGGAGGTGGTCGATAGTTTAAGTACCGAGTCATTCTTGATGGCATTTCGGAAGTTTGTCGCGAGACGTAGTTTGCCGTCTCGGATCAGGTCTGACAACGCTACAACGTTCAAGGCGGCATCTGACAAACTGGGTGTGCCATGGATGTTCAATCCTCCAGCTGCACCATGGCATGGAGGCTTCTATGAGCGAATGGTTGGTACAGTGAAGAGTGCCTTGAAAAAGGTAATGGGAACAGCGTTTCTGAAGGTCCAGGAGCTTGAGACCCTCTTGTATGAGGTTGAAGCAGTGGTGAATAGTCGTCCGCTAACTTATGTGTCTGATAGCCTGGATGAGCCACCAGTAACCCCTGCAATGATGATGGGTGACATCTGGATGTCGTCAGAGAAGCCAGCAGGTACCCTGGACGCTGCGCAGATGTCATCGAGATTGCGTTACCTCAGTCGGACACTGGAGCATGTCAAGAATCGTTGGGAGGTGGAGTACCTAAGTCAGCTGAACAAACACCAACAGACCATGTCGCGCCCTTTAGCTGTGGGTGATGTTGTCTTTGTTCTCGATGATACCAAGCGCAAACAGTTCTGGCGTTTGGGACGGATCATCGAGTTATTCCCTGGTCGAGATGGTAAGCGTCGTGTTGCCAAGGTTAAGTTGAGTACCAGTACCTTGTTGAGGCCGATCCAAAGGTTAGTGCCGTTAGAAGTATCGTCACAGGACGTGGCTCCTGGGCTTGCAGATACCGCTCAACCTGTTATCGTCCCTCAGCAGCCAGCGTATGAACCGTCAGCACCGTTACCACCACCACGGCAGCAGGAGATAACGCGTTCTGGGCGCATAGTCAGAGCCCCGGATCGTTTTTGACTTGTGTGCATTGTTGTACGGCGGTGAGAAGCCCTTTGGTGGGGAGAATGTTGTAAACCACCAGTTCTCAATTGGGAAAGGCCTTCGCGCTTATGGCATTGTATTCGTTGAAATGTTGTATTTCGACTCCGCCGTACCGCTGATGTTGCTGCATGGCATACGCTATATGCGTTGTGTGCGTTTTGCTGTATACGCTGTTATGTCCAGTTTTATCTGCTTATGTTTTGCATGTACGCTGTTTTTTGCATGCTATAAATAGCTGGTGTTATTAGTGTTCATTGTTAATTATTCGGTGAAGTGAAATATACTGTCTAAAGGAAAAGAGTTGTCCTCGTGCCGTGTGGTCGTACGATCCTGACAATTTAGAGAATCTTAGAGGGTTCACAACAGTAATAGTTTTTTTTTTTTTTTTTTTTTTTACGAGAAACCACGAACCTCGAGAACAGAATACTGCATGGTAGAGGTGGTTGCAGACGCAACTGTGGTGGTGAAAACTGGAGCATCTCCGCCGACCTGAGGTCTCGACTTCAGCGACACTTCAGAGCACCAAAAACTGGGGAGGAGTAGGCACAGGGGGAGGGGAGGGGGTACATTTATATAGAGGAAGGAAAAACGGAAAGATGATACATGTGATAGAGGAAGAAAAAAAATAAAAAAAAATAAAAAATAAATAAATAAATAAATAAAATAATAAAAAATAAATAAAATAAAAAAGGGGGGAGCCATGATGCAAGCAGAGAGGGTGTTCAGGGAGTGTTCAGAGGGCATCTGTGGCTGAACGCCAGTCTCGGCTGCGGAGCGACTTGTAGGCGCCTTCCTTGAATGCCTGCATTCCCTTCTGCGTGGGAAGGTTGCGTAGCAGGGCAGATGGGAGACGATTCCAGTCTTGGATCGTGGCATGGGGGAATGATCGGAGAGCACTATTACGGGCTCCGGCGGGCAGTGTCGGTGCTAGTTGGTGCTGGTGCTGGTTCTTTTGCTGGTGGCGAGTGGAGCGCCGGTGCTGGTTTGCAACTGCCCTCGGTGGTGTCATGGTGGTCAGGATTGGGGGACCGTCGATCCAATGCAGCTTGTACAGGAATGTGAGTGCTGCGACTTGACGCCGAACAGTGAGGCTTGGGAGGTATGACCCTGGGCCGATGAGCTTTAGGGCTCAGTGCTGTACCCGGTCCAGCTGGTTCAGGGTAGACTGGGACGCACCCAACCATAGTATGGATATAAGAATAGCTATATTGTGTGTGTAGGGATAGTATGGATATAAGAATAGCTATATTGTGTGTGTAGGGATAGTATGGATATAAGAATAGCTATATTGTGTGTAGGGATAGTATGGATATAAGAATAGCTATATTGTGTGTGTAGGGATAGTATGGATAAGAATAGCGATATTGTGTGTGTAGGGATAGTATGGATATAAGAACAGCTATATTGTGTGTGTAGGGATAGTATAGATATAAGAATAGCTATATTGTGTGTGTAGGGATAGTATGGATATAAGAACAGCTATATTGTGTGTGTAGGGATAGTATGGATATAAGAATAGCTATATTGTGTGTAGGGATAGTATGGATATAAGAATAGCTATATTGTGTGTGTAGGGATAGTATGGATATAAGAATAGCTATATTGTGTGTGTAGGGATAGTATGGATATAAGAATAGCTATATTGTGTGTGTAGGGATAGTATGGATATAAGAATAGCTATATTGTGTGTAGGGATAGTATGGATATAAGAATAGCTATATTGTGTGTGTAGGGATAGTATGGATAAGAATAGCTATATTGTGTGTGTAGGGATAGTATGGATATAAGACCAGCTATATTGTGTGTGTAGGGATAGTATGGATATAAGAATAGCTATATTGTGTGTGTAGGGATAGTATGGATATGAGAGTAGCTATATTGTGTGTGTAGAGATAGTATGGATATAAGAATAGCTATATTGTGTGTGTAGGGATAGTATGGATATAAGAATAGCTATACTGTGTGTGTAGAGATAGTATGGATTCTTCTGAGTCTGCTATGTACTAAGCTCTGTCTCTGACATTGAGCACTCTCTGCAGCTCGGGGATCAACGGATTCGATATAGGAATAGCTATATTGTGTGTAGAGATAGTATGGATATAAGAATAGCTATATTGTGTGTAGGGATAGTATGGATATAAGAATAGCTATATTGTGTGTGCGTCAGGCGAAATTACTGGTCAGTCGGCGACACGCATTTTTCACAAAAATTTGCGGTTCACCTGCTGGGAGAGTATGCGTGTACTCGAGTCTCATCCTGAGCACGCTTTTTTTCTTCTTTTTTTCAGCTCCAGTATAGCTGTATTTTTCATTGCAAAGCCGTCCTCGATTGTTGTGTTCGTTGTTCAAACGAAGTGGACATTCAATCATGAAGGCAGAGGACATAGGAGCCTGATTGGAGTTTCTCGTGGCATAGGACGGCCACACAGAGACAATTTGGGATTTTCTGAATATAAAATACCGTACGCACGATGCTGAGATCAATTTGTGCGATATCAATTTGTTTGTGATCTACCACATCGAGCAGAACGGGATCCAAACACAAGCTTACCGACGGTTAGGCTGTCGACCTGACTGGACAAATGATCCCTAGCTTCACCAGACACCAGAAGTCGGACACCATGTCCTTTGCCGCGACGTCCATCTCCAAAAAGAACTCCATCTTCGTCGTGAAAAGGCTTGAAATACTCAATATTAAACCGAGATTCGCGGTCTCGCCCTTTCTCAGATCGAATCATTTTTTGTTGTAGCAGTTGCAGGGCAGATCCCGCCACTACTTCAACAGAAGATGGCTCCAAAGCATGCCTGGAACAAGCGATATCGAAGTTGCAAGCCACCCCTCTCAGCACTTTTTTGAAGAAATTCGAAATTTCAATGGTCGAAGATATACTATGAAGATAATTTCAAAAAGTATGTTTCGCGGAGCGATTGCTCAACCTACGTCCTACAAACTTTGCAGGATGGTTCAGACGTACATGCTTGGCATGGAACCACAGAAGATGATATCATAGCTGACACACAGAGTCACACACACAGCAGATTCGTGTGCACAGATACTAAATTAGTGGACGTCGTCATCTTCTTCCCGCTGATCTCAAATGTATTATGACGTGCTATTTCGCCTGACGGTAGGGATAATAATAATAATAATAATATGAACAGGTCGCATATTCGGGAGAATGAAGTTGAAGGCAGCCTAGAGAGCGTGTGTGGGCAGGCGTGTGTTTACCGCCATATTGCCAGGTGTGTTTTTACCACCATATTTATCAACCAGGTCGCATATTGCCCGCATAAAAAATCATACGGGGTCATGCATCTGTCAATGATCTTTAACCAGAGTTGCTTCTTGGTGGCGAGGTTGAGGCATTCCTGAATCGGCACATTCAGAGGTTCGAGGTCTTCTCTGATGTTGTCGACCCATCTCTTGTGGGGTCGTCCACGGGGGCGCTTGATGTCCGAAGTAATGAGGGCTAGCTGCAGTGCCTTTTAAGAGGCCGCGTCTCGTCCTTCCCGGGCAACTTGCCCCAGCCACAGGAGGCGGCGCTCTTTACATGTTTGCGAGATCGGGGCTTGCTAATCTTCTGGTTGGATATGTGGTGAGGGTGGACAATGTTCATAATATATCGGAGCTTGCGACGATGCCATGCATCCAGCCGATCCTCTAGCTTCTTCGTTAGTGTCCAGAGGCCACAGTTGTACAAAAGTACAGGCAAAATCAGAACTTTAACACATACATAAACGAGAGTCAAGACTGTGGTAATCCCAAGCAATGGAACTGAAAGCACGGTTTGCTGCATTTATTCTAGAGTTCACGTCCTCAGCTGACCCTAGCAAAGAGCCAAAGAGCTTCACTGATTTCCACTCTTGGTCAGCCTTAGTCGCGGTGAATGTATGGGTTTTCTGAAGGTTAGTTTAAGGTTGTCTTCGGCGAAAACTTTCTCGCACTGAGGTAGGAGGGCCGTAATTGTTCTCAGTGGCATGAAGGGTGGTGTCGTCTGCATACTGAGAGTGTGGACAGGGTTGAACTGAAGGCAAGGAAATCAAATCAACTTTACGCATAGCTCCTTCAGCATACACGATATACATTATCGGGGAAAGTGGGTCGCCTTGGACAACTCCAATGTTCGTGTCAAACGGTGTACTGAGCTGGTTGCTGAGTTTGACCCGAGCAGACGTGTTGGACATGAGTGTTTCCGGCATTCTCACAGGGCAGTCTGCTGCCACCATCCTCTCCAGGAACAGCTGTGTAGGGATAGTATGGATATAAAATGGTCCCTGCTTGGAATTTGGCTTTGTGTTTTTGTTAACATCCTTACAGCTCAATCTGGCATGCGCAGTGACTTGGAGGGAAAAATCGGCGAAGTGAAGTCAGCAGTTACTGCTGTACCAGCTACCGTGGAAGGCATTGTCAGAAAGGTGAGTTTTTGTCACACTAATTTACTTAAACTCGGATGGGGAGATAATTTAATTATGATCAAAAAGGAGAAGGACGGAATTTTATGACTAACTGTCCACGAACGTTACCAGATCATGTACAGTCGGGTCGGGTCGGGTCGGGTCGGCTCGGGTCGGCTCGGGTCGGCTCGGGTCGGCTCGGCTCGGCTCGGCCCGGCTCGGGTCGGGTCGGGTCGGGTCAGGTCGCCGAATGTCTCAGCACCCCTTGTCAGTTGTGTGCAATTTTGGAGCACTCTCTGACTGTATATGATCTGGTTACGTTGGTGGACAGTTTGTCATAACTCGTAACATTTTGTCCTCTTGTTACCATACCGTATTGTCTCCATTACCAGCACAGTCTCTTGTAGAAACCCAGTCTCTATTATAAGCACACTCCAAGACGGCTTCGAAGATATACCAGCGAAGTTTCCAATATAAGCGCAGGGCTTATAATGGAGAACTGTATGGATCATGTGCATGCATGTTTGACGTCCATAGCATCACATACACACATGTTATGGCGCAAGTCTGTGATCCCCGAGATACAAATGTACAGGCTCAGTGTACCAGGAAGTGCAAAACTGCATTCACGGTACCTGGTTGGAAATGTTGTGCTACTGGTACTTCAAAGTATAAAAGAAATACTTGTAGCAGATGGTTGAATTTATAAGCCCAGTCTCTAGTAGAAGACCAGGGTCAGGACTGGTTTAAAAATTTATAAGCCCAGGGCTTATAATGGAGATAATGCGGTAATTTAGTTTGTGACTTAGCATCCACTGATCACACTGGCATGTTAGCATCCACTGATCACACTGGCATGTTAGCATCCACCGATCACACTGGCATGTTAGCATCCACCGATCAAACTGGCATGTTAGCATTTGTCACATACCCCTACTTGAGTGCTTTGTGGTATTGCACTCACATTGACATCACAGAGCTTTGCGCACGCCTAGCCTGACGTTACACGTATCTTCCATGGTAACGCCAACCAAAATGGTGTCATTCGTGCTTGTGCGTCACAGCTTGCTTTCTCTTTCTTTCTTGATGTTGGCTCCACTGCAAAGTCATATTATTGGCGACTTTTAATTTGTGCTAGCATCAGATTTTCATTCTCTCATCTCCACGCTTCAAAATCAGAATTCATTGACGCTTGTTGGTGCCTGAAACAATGCCGTCGTCTACTGTGGATTTCCAGATTGCAGTAGCATCAAGGTTCCTGATATATCTTCACCCTTCAAATTCAGACTTCAGAGACGCTTTCAGGTGCCTAAAACAATGTCCTCGTCTACTGTGAACTTCTAGACTTTACCAGCTTCTGATTTCCTGAAATATCTTCATCTTTCAATTTTAGATTTCAGTAATGCCTGTGCCTTTTGGTTCAGAGATTGCTGGACGACATGCAGGGGAATGAATTCAAATGACTCCATCACGTCTGCCGTAGCACTGTTCAAGGTACTCATTGAGCCCCCATCCACTTTAGATCCATCTGGGATTCGAGAAGTAATTCAGGATGAAGTTCATCCTGCCATCACAGACAAGGTTCGAAACTCTGTCTTGCCGCAACCACGGACAGTACTAGCACCACCAGCTGTGTCAGCCGACAATGGCGTGAGTGCTGTATACTCCTGCTGGCTGGGTGATCAAGATAGGTGCTTGGGAATATGATGACTGCGGGTTCAAATCCTGCTGGAACTTCTCTGATCCATTGTTGCCTGAGACCTTGGAGGCAGTTGATAAACATACTTCCTCCGTTAACAAAAACTTCGTGATGGATTTTGATGGATATGAAAACGCTTAGAACAGGTCAAGAACAGTTTATATCGATTACAAATCACTGGACGAAGGTGATTCAGCCTATGTACAGCGTCTTTACAAGAGAAACGGTTGGCGGAATGAGCAGAGAGTTCAGTTTGCGTAGCTTTCGCTCGACTCATTTTTGACCTACGTCGCCGTCGTCATCTGCTGCACGCGAGTCGTCATCTCTCTAGGGTCGTTGTTCAGCTCGTTTCAGCCTTGCCTCGGCTTCTTTGATCACACTCCGCTGGCCTTGATGTCGCCCACGTTCAAGTAAGTTGGTTTTCAAGCTGCGTGATCCGCCGCGATGGCGATTACTCGTTTCCACCAGGGAGTTGTGAAAAATATTTTATGACTCCCTGGTTTCACCTTCGCTCTCCAGAACTCCGCGAAACGAGGAGTAAAGGCACAGCCAAACTGATTCCATTTTCTCTAATGGATACCCCTGCCAGCACTGAACGGCAGCGGCTAGCAAGTCCAGTCGACTTTCTTTAGCCATGATACTCGCATCGGACTGCAGACTTTTGAAAGAATGCATGATCATCAGCATTCGAATCTGGGCTTTGCGCAGGTTGAACAAGAACTTGAGTTCAGAATTATTTTCATTGAGCCGTGCGATCGGAGCAGTGCGATCGGAGCAGCTCCTTGTTCACTCGCTCATTGTGTGGGCTCGTTGCTCCGTTTTATCGCTCTCTATCGCTCTCCAACTTAGTTAGTGCTAAAGGTGGTAGAGAGGCCAAGCAGCGCAATATCCCCTCGGATAAGTGGTATTTCAGTTTCGCTCGCCATGACTGTCATCACCTATGTTTCCACAGCGCAACCATCGATTTCGCTCGGCTTGTTGTGAAAGGTCGCTTTCCTTGCATCGTACCTCTTTCATGGCATGCCAGGGAAGGCCAAGAAAGTGATTGCAACTCATTTCACGGCAGTTTGTGCTCAAATCAGCCCCTCAAAAATCCATCACGAAGTTTTTGTTAACGGAGGAAGTAAGTCTTTCAAGATCAAATTTAGTTTGTCCGTGGATGCAATATCAGTTGAAGCGGTGGTGGGCACCATTCGCCCGGTTCGTAGATGTGTGCATGAAATCACAACTTGGTCGGCAGCAGGGTATCTCGATATGAATGTTGTGTTTATTCATGCACTCCCATCACACTGCAGGGAGGCTGTTATCCCAGTGCATGGATTTTGCAGGTCAACAGGCAGTATTTCGCAGAGGCTTTGTATAATCAGCAATTTTGACGGAGTGTCGCTTCCCAGCCAGGCAAGCATTTTGCTACCATTGACGTAAATGCTTGGCCACTCTGTATCCCAGGTGAAGCTAGGCCTGAATGTATGTCTGAAACCTTGTTCAGCTGGTGTCTGAACACAACATGTATCCTTTCTTTCATCTCGAAATAGCACACCAAGCCCAAACAGCATCATCTTCCCTGCTCACATGCAAACAACGCAGGCACCGTCATCTACCTCAACCTCAATATTGGCAATTGCATAATGGTCAATTTGCCAGCTCATCTACATTTGCAACCACTGTGACAAGGATCATTCACGTAACCAGTACTCCGGCAAAAGATCACCAGCCAGCCCAGTAGTTTGACGGGATCAAGATCCCAACGTGAACTGCAAATACCTGTTGCAAGCGTTCATAATCTTCCTTCCACATCTATCACTGCTTAGTTGACCAATGTTGGTTGTGGTGTTGCGACTTTGCTCCTGCAGTTGACCAATGTCTATACCTGCTCAGTACATCTTCAAGTGTGAAAATGAGACAGATGCTGATGCGATTGAGTTCACTATTAGCCCATTGAACGCTGATGACGTCTATAGACGTCATTGAAAATGCCCCCCATGTGCGGGATGACGTCTATAGACGTCATGAGATATATAGTGATTTCTGGCACTGTCTGGTGTGTAAAAGCCCTGTTAGTCAGTTGGATCATGATCGTCCCTCTTGTACGATAGGTCGTTGGTTCGAATCCCGCTTGGAAACACTACGCGTCTTGTTTTCTTCTCTTTTCAGCTTTAGGGTTTTACGTCGGGCCCTAGACGACGGCTACTTTGGCCAACCGGACAACGAAGAAGTTGTGACCAAAGAGAATGATTTTATTTCTTGCGCATGCGCATGTAGAATGACGTAACAGTCAGTGAGTCAGGTCGCTACAGTACTCCCCCGCCAGTGGTGAGGTCGGGAGGAGCGAAGCACGATAAACAAGAAACAAGAAAGAAAAGAGAAAGGAAAGCGCAGCATGTACAAGGCGGAAAGGCAAAAATATAATAATATGATACATATGTACAGGCGAGAGCGCTGCGTGTATGAAATTTGTTTGTGACGTGGCAACAAAGGCCGAAACAAAATCAAAAATGCAGAAAGCGGAAATGAGAGAGATGCATGACAGAGGCGGGTTAACATGTCAGAGGTGTGTTAACGTGACAGAGGTGGAGAGCATGTCAGAGGCAGAAAGAAAGAAAAGAGGAAATGTACGCGTGACAGAGGAGTGTGATCGTGTCAGAGGCGGAAAGAAAGGAAATGTACGCGTGACAGAGGAGTATTATCATGTCAGAGGCGGCTGCATGTTGCAGACTTGGCGGGATACCAGCAGGAGCGCTGCACTGGGGCGAGGCGTGCCGACTGAGGCGGGGACAGATGGAGGCGAGCGCAGCTCCATGGGGTCCGGTGCCGGGCGTGTGCCTGCGTGCGTGCACAGTTGGGCTGGTACGGATGGTGGAGGTGGCCAATTTCCAGCTTGAGGCCAGGACGAATACGGACGACGACGACGACTGGACGATGCCGTGGCAGGATAGCGGGGTATCCAGGTGGGCCGGGGAGGGTGGCAGGGGCCACAGCAGCTCCGAGGCGGATCCAGTGACGAGTGGTGGTGAGGCTCAAGTTTTACGTCAACAGCCGGCGATTGACGGGATCCCGAGAGTTGAGGCGAGCAGGAAACTGCGGCGGGCCGAGCTCAGGGATGGCATGCTCAAAACTCCGAAGAGCGCAGCGTCGGGGGTCACCAATTTAGGGTTTTACGTCGGGCCCTAGACGACGGCTACTTTGGCCAACCGGACAACGAAGAAGTTGTGACCAAAGAGAATGATTTTATTTCTTGCGCATGCGCATGTAGAATGACGTAACAGTCAGTGAGTCAGGTCGCTACACAGCGATCTTTCAGCTGCAATTTCATGCATTTGGCGTATTTCACGCAATTAGAGCAAACTTGCGTCCCCTATTGTGAGGCGCTATTCTTTTTGGGGACTGTATCGATTCTGTCACCCTGTGGTTGATAGTCTTGGCAATCCTTTCCAAAAGATTTGAGGACCCCAGTTGCCAGAACCCTGGAGTTTTAGAACTTGCTATTGGCCCTGTTTTTAGCATTTTATATGCAGAGTACCATAGGCAAGGCCCAGTAGCGCTGAATGGTTAGTATACCCCAATCTCAGCCAGTGCATCTTGATCTTGTGAAGATAGGCATCAAAGGTTCATTCCGTCAAATCCCACTATGTGCTGGAAACCACCCGCTATTTGTCATTTTCTGGCAAGGCAGTTTATAGTACAAACGTGCTCTAGCGTTTGTACTTTGCTTGAACTCTGACAATCTCTTTGATTCAGTTGCCTCAGCCATAGATTGGATTGTCAGTAACCATTTCTCCAATGCCTTTTTGCGCTTCCATGTCGCCATGGAGGGCTCGTGCTGGGCAATCCTATGGATCTCGCATCCCAGTATCTTGAATCGCGTAGGGTGATTGAGTCCTTGCAGACCAACATCAAGCTGCAGACTATGGCGCTCGGCTCTGCAGCCAGTCTCGTTCGCACTTCCAAGGTGGAGGTGAGGATAACAGCACCGAATGCTGTCAAAGCACAAGCCCTGCTGTTCCGCTTCAGTCTGCCGGAGGCCAAGCAGCGTGTAATCGACCTGGCTGCGGAGAAGGGCTCTTCCAGTTGGCTGACCTGCAGGCCCTTGAAGCGCCATGGATTTGCCCTCTCCAAAGCGGAGTTTCGCGATGTAGTGCACCTAAGGTACAACTGGAAACCACAGCCCATGCCATCAGGGTGCGTTTATGGAATCCAGTTTACAGTGGCCCATGCCCTCTCCCTACCATCAAGCACAACGAGATCCGCGATGTGACCGCTGGTTTCTTGAAGCGTGTTGCCACCAACATATCTGTGGAGCCTCATCTGGAGCCCTTGAGTGGGTAGCAGCTTCGCTATGGCACCGCCATCCGTGACGACCAGGCTCGCTCAGACGTAGGAGCAAATGGAGTGTGGGGAGGGCGGTTCGAACGCACCTTCTTCGACATCCGGGTTTTCAACCCTTTTGCGTCTTCGAACCAGTTCTCCTCCATTTCTGCCACCTACGCTCGCCATGAGAAAGCGAAAAAGAGATCGTACGAAGAAACGCTGCTGGAGATTGAGCATGCTTCATTTGTCCCGTTGGTATTTTCGACAACCGGTGGCATGGGCAAGCAATTTGCCTCGCTTTACAAGCGTATTGCATTCCTCATTGTCATTGATGAGAAAAGCAGCGAGCCGTATTCGGTTGTCATGGCATTCATCTGCTGCTACCTTAGCTTTGCTTTGCCCAGAGCAAGTGTCATGTGCCTGCATGGTAGCCGCTCTGTTTTCGCTGTGCATGCACCTGTCACTTCTTCTGCATCCATAGTTGCTGCCGAAGCTGGCACTTCCCGTCATTGACTTGTAAACTTTAGTTCTTTGACATTATTTTTGCCATGGTGACCCCGTAAGGCGCTGACAAGTTTTTCACTCCAAAGGAGTGAACAACTTGTCAGCGCCTTCTAGGTTCAGCCTGGTCCCATAGCTCAGTGGTTAGAGCATTGCTCATGACAAGCAGGGTCCCAGGTTCGAGTTCTGGTGGGTCTGGCGTTTTTTTCTCTTTTCAGGCAGTTCACTTCCCCGACTGATCCTTTGAATTTGAAGTTCTCCCAATCCTTTCCAAATTTAATCACTTTCTTTCACCTCTGGTAGTTTCCAGAAACTGACCGTGGTTGGTCCCCTGGGGGAGGGAAAAAGACCCAAGTGCCATCAGTATGTGTGGCACGTGTTGTGGGCTGCCTTTGGAGTGAAACACTTGTCAGCGCCTTCTAGGTTCAGCCTGGTCCCATAGCTCAGTGGTTAGAGCATTGCTCATGACAAGCAGGGTCCCAGGTTCGAGTCCTGGTGGGTCTGGCGTTTTTTCTCTTTTCAGGCAGTTCACTTCCCCGACTAATCCTTTGAATTTGAAGTTCTCCCAATCCTTTCCAAATAATAATAATATTAACTGGTTTGAGGGAAAGAGACAAACGGGAAAAGTCTGAAGAAAAAATTGACTGTCACCACGAGGACTTGAACCAGGGACCCTCGCTTGTAGCCAGCGATGCTCTAACCACTGAGCTATGGTGTAGTCGTCATCCCAGCAGAGGCCATTCAACATTTTCTTGGGAGGCTTGGTGGGGGAGACTCCTCAATGCCTTCGGACTGTGCAGGGAGGAGATCTGGCTATTGTGCAACAGGAGGCTATCCAAGGTTCGATTAAAATACTAAGAACTATCCTTAACATGTAGATGCACCTCTGCTGCGTTTGCATGTTCAATAGCTAAGAGACTTGAATAACGACTGATAAAGACTGATATTTCCTTTGTTACTCCCTTCATTGGTTGATGTATTTTGCCTGTCGCTGCAAATTCTTTATTATTGTTTTGATGTTGGAGTTCGGATTGAGTTTCTTTCCTTTCTTCCTCTTCCTTCCCCTATTTCTTGTCCCTTTGGTTTTTAGCTTTTTTATTTTTTCACTTTCCTTTTGCTGTCCCACCCATTGAAATATTTCCCGGTGGGTCTGGCTTATCGCCTTCGAAAGAAATGAATAAAGGAGAAATAATAATAAGCTGTTGCACAGCCTTAATTAGTAATCCTGCTGCGGTCCTTCCTCTATCTATTCGGGTCACTAGCGCCAGCAAAGGTGGAGGGTTCTGTGAGATCATTGACTTAACTCGGTATCACCCTGGACTGTGTGCGGCCCGAGGCCAGGATGTCCATGTTGGTGTTGGCCAGCCCAATCCGCAGCCAGAAGATATCCAACGCCAACTCGAATCCCTATTGGACAAGCTCTTGTTTGTTGCCCATGTCATCAAACCTAACAGAACTTTTATCACTGGACCTCCAACTACACACAGATGTACGTGGCACTCATTGATGAGGTGCTTACAACAGGAAGTTGACTCAAGGTTCATGGAACAGCACCCACATGCTTCAGTCTATGGAGTGGAAGGATCTATATGGCCCTTGTAGCAGCATGCACTGCAAGGGGTAGCACCAGATTTTGATGAAACGTCTTCAAGCTTCAAACTCCGAAATGTCATCAATTAGTGTAAATCGGATGCACACTGCTAGCTCCCAGAATGTCACTACCGATTGGCTTTTTCCTTTTCTTATGCAGGAATTCCGTTGCCATGCTCCAGTAGCCCAGTTAAACCCAGACCATGGTCATCTTCCTGTGTTCTTGTGATCGAATTCACCAAGTAAACTGCCTGTGCAATTGCTGCTGATATCAGATGCACCACACTCTGCCGGTGAATGTTGTTTTGTTGGTTTGATCGCTTTGCAATCTGCAACCTTACACAGCTTCTGATCCTGCCATTTGCTACATTGCACTGTATTGCTCGCTGTGTCTGTCCTTGTGTGATATATCTATTTACTTGGAAGATGTAAGAAATGCACACGTTGAACAGGGTCTAGAGGATCCCCTGGCCAAGACCTGGCTTATCAAGGCGGTGTTGACGGTTGTCCAACAATGCCATGTGATTGAGGCAGTGAAGCATATATTGCCTATAACCATGCCTATTCTAAGGAAGTTTGTTGATGCCCACCAGCCCGTCCCCAATTTGGCTGAGCTTGACTGCGTTCTTCTTGAGTTTGCTGCACTTTCGACATCCGTCGGTTGCTAAGATGCTTAGAATTGATCGAGGGCCTGCGGACAGACTGCATCAGATTTGAATCAGGCAGCATAATCATACTGTTGAAGAGATCAAGGACTGACGCATTTGGAAGGGAGTCCAAATTGTCATTGGTCCGGCTAGTTGCCCTTACTTCCCTCTGTATGCTACACTACCTGGCAATGATTGGCAGTCAGAATGCATCTGATCCTCTACATGTACTTACCAATGGTATGCCGCTATCCAGAGGTGTTTTTCACCAGTACTAGGGAGGTGCTGCTCTACGTTTTGGGAACGCGACGCAAAGAATCACGCGAACTTTGTTCGCGTTCCCGTAACGTAAAGAAATGCTGTTCTGCTCTACGTTTCACCAAGAGTACATGAAAACCAGAGTGTGCAGCTCGGATGGGTTGCTGTCACGGCGAAATTCCGTGATTACATCATTTTAGTGATGTAGTGCGTACAAGCAGGATTCAAGCAGGTCTCTTTCTGCACAACTGCAGCTCAGTTGTACGCACTACGCCATTTCCCGCCTCAGATCTGGGCCAAATATGATGTAATCACGGAATTTCGCCGTGACAGACACCCATAGCAGAAAAGGCCCCAAGCTGCACACTCTGGTTTTCATGTACTCTTGGTTTCACCAAGAGTACATAACCACTTTACCTAGAGAAGTCACGTGGAATGTGTACTGGGAATTTCCCCTTCCATATTTGGCAGTTTTCTGCATGCAGTTGATCGATACCCAGCAAATCCGTACGCATTTTCTCTGCGTGTGCCACAACGTAGAGAACCCCATCTCCGTGTAGAAATCTGGAGCTAAAACACGCGAAGCCGTAGACTCTAACCCAGACACCTGCTCTCTACGTGATTTCTCTACGTTTCACGTATAGCAGAACCTCCCTACTGTCCACTTGGCAAGGGTATGCCGCTATCCAGAGGTGTTTTTCACCAGTACTGTCCACTTGGCAAGGGTATTCCGCTATCCAGAGCTATTTTCACCCGTACTGTCCACTTGGCAAGGGTATGCCGCTATCCAGAGGTGTTTTTCACCAGTACTGTCCACTTGGCAGGGGAATGCCGCTATTCAGAGGTGTTTTTCACCAGTACTATCACTTGGCAAGGGTATGCCGCTATCCAGAGGTGTTTTTCACCAGTACTGTCCACTTCCTGCTTGAAAGTGCTGCGGTGCCAAACACCGAACTTTACTCGACATACTCATTTCGAATTTGTGCTGCTACTGCCGCCGCCATGGCAGGGATACTTAAATGGCAAGAATACCTGATTCACTGATTTGTCTTGCCGCCAGATGGCAGAGGGATGTGTGCCTACGCTATATGCACGTTACTATGGAGACTAATTCCAAGATCTCAGCTTGGGCTTGCCTCAATGAGTGACCTAATCTGATTTCTAACATGGACAGTTACAAATATCGGTACGTTGTCCATGAAATGACCTACTTTGGTGAATCTCACTCCTTGATAACTGCTTGCTGCAGGGGTTGTGAGGGGATAGTGTTGCTGCTTTATGGAGCTCTATCGCTTATAACTGGTGATTTGCTTAGCTAATTGCGGCTCATCATGAACCAGTTGCTGCCAATTGCATTGGCATTGCTTTGCACCCGCATTTTGGCGCAATGTGGGTTTATTGCCGTTCCTCCCAAGCCAGTTGCTGCCAGTGGCCTGGAATTGCTTTTCTGCTCTTTGAGATTTTCACATTAAAAGACCAGCTAATCGAAGCAGCACACCATCTCCAACCTAATTCTTTGTTGCGTTGGGCTGAGTCTGGTCAGGTCTGATCTACTCACCTCCCATCACCTACTAGCTGCATATACACCTTGATCCTAGAGGGTGGTGGTGTTCCTGCATATACACCTTGATCCTAGAGGGTGGTGGTGTTCCTGCATATACACCTTGATCCTAGAGGGTGGTGGTGTTTCTGCATATACACCTTGATCCTAGAAGGTGGTGGTGTTTCTGCATATACACCTTGATCCTAGAGGGTGGTGGTGTTCCTGCATATACACCTTGATCCTAGAGGGTGGTGGTGTTCCTGCACATACACCTTGATCCTAGAGAGTGGTGGTGTTTCTGCATATACACCTTGATCCTAGAGGGTGGAGGAGTTCCTGCATATACACCTTGATCCTAGAGGGTGGTGGTGTTTCTGCATATACACCTTGATCCTAGAGAGTGGTGGTGTTCCTGCATATACACCTTGATCCTAGAGGGTGGTGGTGTTTCTGCATATACACCTTGATCCTAGAAGGTGGTGGTGTTTCTGCATATACACCTTGATCCTAGAGGGTGGTGGTGTTCCTGCATATACACCTTGATCCTAGAGGGTGGTGGTGTTCCTGCATATACACCATGATCCTAGAGGGTGGTGGTGTTCCTGCATATACACCTTGATCCTAGAGGGTGGTGGTGTTTCTGCATATACACCTTGATCCTAGAGGGTGGTGGTGTTCCTGCATATACACCTTGATCCTAGAGGGTGGTGGTGTTCCTGCATATACACCTTGATCCTAGAAGGTGGTGGTGTTTCTGCATATACACCTTGATCCTAGAGGGTGGTGGTGTTCCTGCATATACACCTTGATCCTAGAGGGTGGTGGTGTTTCTGCATATACACCTTGATCCTAGAGGGTGGTGGTGTTCCTGCATATACACCTTGATTCTAGAGGGTGGTGGTGTTCCTGCATATACACCTTGATCCTAGAGGGTGGTGGTGTTTCTGCATATACACCTTGATCCTAGAGGGTGGTGGTGTTTCTGCATATACACCTTGATCCTAGAGGGTGGTGGTGTTCCTGCATATACACCTTGATCCTAGAGGGTGGTGGTGTTCCTGCATATACACCTTGATCCTAGAAGGTGGTGGTGTTTCTGCATATACACCTTGATCCTAGAGGGTGGTGGTGTTCCTGCATATACACCTTGATCCTAGAGGGTGGTGGTGTTTCTGCATATACACCTTGATCCTAGAGGGTGGTGGTGTTCCTGCATATACACCTTGATCCTAGAAGGTGGTGGTGTTTCTGCATATACACCTTGATCCTAGAGGGTGGTGGTGTTCCTGCATATACACCTTGATCCTAGAGGGTGGTGGTGTTTCTGCATATACACCTTGATCCTAGAGGGTGGTGGTGTTCCTGCATATACACCTTGATTCTAGAGGGTGGTGGTGTTCCTGCATATACACCTTGATCCTAGAGGGTGGTGGTGTTTCTGCATATACACCTTGATCCTAGAGGGTGGTGGTGTTTCTGCATATACACCTTGATCCTAGAGGGTGGTGGTGTTCCTGCATATACACCTTGATCCTAGAGGGTGGTGGTGTTTCTGCATATACAACTTGATCCTAGAGAGTGGTGGTGTTCCTGCATATACACCATGATCCTAGAGGGTGGTGGTGTTCCTGCATATACACCTTGATCCTAGAGGGTGGTGGTGTTTCTGCATATACACCTTGATCCTAGAGGGTGGTGGTGTTCCTGCATATACACCTTGATTCTAGAGGGTGGTGGTGTTCCTGCATATACACCTTGATCCTAGAGGGTGGTGGTGTTTCTGCATATACACCTTGATCCTAGAGGGTGGTGGTGTTTCTGCATATACACCTTGATCCTAGAGGGTGGTGGTGTTCCTGCATATACACCTTGATCCTAGAGGGTGGTGGTGTTTCTGCATATACAACTTGATCCTAGAGAGTGGTGGTGTTCCTGCATATACACCATGATCCTAGAGGGTGGTGGTGTTCCTGCATATACACCTTGATCCTAGAGGGTGGTGGTGTTCCTGCATATACACCTTGATCCTAGAGGGTGGTGGTGTTTCTGCATATACAACTTGATCCTAGAGAGTGGTGGTGTTCCTGCATATACACCTTGATCCTAGAGGGTGGTGGTGTTCCTGCATATACACCATGATCCTAGAGGGTGGTGGTGTTCCTGCATATACACCTTGATCCTAGAGGGTGGTGGTGTTTCTGCTGATGTTGAAAACTCGGATTCAAGCCGAGTCTAACGTGAAGCGTGACAATTTTTACTAAACTTTTGTCTGGGTATGAGTGTTTAAGGGATATCTTGCTAGTGTATAACAGTGTGATGAAAAAGTAATCAAACTTTAGAAAAGAATAAGCTACAAGCTACAAGCTCTTCTCAAGCAACTTTTACCCAAATACCGTAAAGTCGCACCAGGCGAAATAGCACGTCATAGTACATTTGAGACCAGCGGGAAGAAGATGCCGACGTCCACTAATTTAGTATCTGTGCACACGAATTTGCTATCTGTGTGACTCTGTCTGTCAGCTATGACATCAAACCCTGTGGTTCCATGCCTAGCATGTAGGTAATCCTGCAAAGTTTGAATGATGTAGGTTGAACGATCGCGCCGCGAACCATTCTTTTTGAAATTCTCTTCATAGTATATCTTCCACCATTGAAATTTCGAATTTCTTGCTGAAAGGGGTGGTTTGCAACCTCAATATGGCTTGTTCCAGGCATACTTTGGAGCCAAACCCTGTTGAAGTAGTGGCGGGGATCTGCCCTGCAAGTGCTACAACAACAAATGATTCGATATGAGAAAGCGTGAGACCGCGGATCTTGGTTGAATATTGAGTATTTCAAGCCTTTTTAGACGAAGATGGAGTTCATTTTGGAGATGGACGTTGTGGCAAAGGACATGGGTTCAGACTTCTGGCGTCGGGTGAAGCCAGGGATCATTTGTCCAGTCAGGTCGGCAGCCTAGCCATCGGTAAGCGTGTGTTTGGAACCCGGTCTGCTCGATGTGGTAGATCTCGAACAATTATGATATCGCACATATTGAAGTCTGTATCGTACATACAGCATTTTATATTGAGAAAATCTCAAAGTGTCTCCGTGTGGCCGTCCTATGCCACGAGAAAATCCAATCAGGCTGTTATGTGTGCTGCCTTCTTCATTGAATGTCCAATTCGTTTGAACAACAAACACAACAATCGAGGACGGCTTTGCAATGAAACATGCAGCTTTACTGGAGCTGAAAAAAAGAAGAAAAAAGGTGCCCAGGACAAGACTCGTGTACACGCCTACTCTACCAGCAGGTTCTGTTCAGGAGGTCGCACATGTCACTGACATGCATCCTCGTTTTGTGTTACATGTAGCTGTGACTTTCGTTAGGGTTCACACTTTAAAGTCACAGGCTTTGTCTTCACCTTCTTTCGAGCCTGCTGATGGAGTTCTTGGCATGCAAGTGTTATAAGCTAGACGTTTTCACTGCAGTTGTCAGTTGGCTATAGTAGGCTGTAGTGCTTACGAGTTCGGTGAAAGGCTTCAAGCAATTGCGGCTTGGAGCCAGAGTTTTCTAACAGAGTTCTCTTGATAGTCGCGAGCTGGTCCTTTGTGTGGTTTGGGTGTGTGCCGAGGCAGGAGCATGCCTCTACAGAACATATTGGTAGCAGAGGATGGTTAATTAAGTCGAGTCAACCTCGTAAGTGCTGAACGTTCCACCTAAGCGCGGCTATGGAGTCTCCAGTCGAAGAGGACAAGGAGAAAGACAGCCAAGCCGCGGAGGACGGGACCGCCAGCACCGAGGAAGCAAACCACCGAGATGAACCAGCGGCAGTAGAGAACAAGCGCGAGAAGCTTAGCAAGCTGCTTAGAGAAAAAATGGTGGCTAAAAATACTTTACCAACGTGCGGCGGACACTTCTCGTGCGCTCCATGAATGGTGGAGTGCGAGGAGAGCAAGCTAACGACGAGCTAGCCGAGCTAAGCTCACATTATGACAGCGCCACCAGTGCTATCATGAACCTGTACAGCTCAACCAACGAAGAGAAGCGTATGGAAGTAACGCTGCGGGAAGCGGAATTGCTCGAGGAACAATTCACCACCGCAACCGAGAGCATTTTGGAGGACGTACGTGGGCAGGTACGTAGTTACGCGGAGGAAACTGACTACCTGGGCGGTCACAGCGGCCTCACCCAGTCCAGGCTCGACGCGAACTAGCTTCGGAGGTCGGGTACGGGTACAGCGGACCTGCCGCAAGCACTATGCCCAGTTGGGTTGGAGCCCGGAGCACGCGCATGGCGGAAGTTCAGTTGAGGCCTCGGAGTCTACTGCTGCACGTGGACTAGCGTACGGCTACGGCTACCATGGCGTAGAGCAAGGCTTAGGTGCAGACCAGCACCGGGGAACGGAGTACGGTCTTGCTGAAGTCAGCGAAGACAAGTACAAATACAAGGCGGTCAGCGAAAGCGGACCGAAAGTCACCATGGGCACGGATGAGTTGCGACCAGAGACGCCGTTGGTCCACGGAGCGCTCACTCCGTCTAAGACACAGGTTAGCGCGAGCAGAGCAGCAAGCGGCTCGCCTTTGTCCGCGGCTGCGGCGCAGGTTGGAGGGAGCGGCGCGCCAGCTGCTGCCGCTTTAGAGTCTGGCGCCACCGGGCATTTGGACAGCGCGGACAGAGCGACAAGCGGTCCGCCTTTGTCCGCGGCTGTTCCCCAGATGAGCGCGAGCAGCGCACCACATGCGTCAGATCCAGAGTCTGCACCTTTGCCTGCAACGCTATTAAGCGCAACCGGCAGGCCGCCTGGATCCGAGCCTGCAACGCTATTCAGCGCAATTGGCAGGCCGCCTGGATCCGAGCCTGTGCACGCGTCGGAAATTCAGCCCAGCGCGGACAGCGCACAGAATGTGACCTCTGCAGGAACAGCGCCATGGGGATTGATCAGCGCACACATCGCGAACGGCGTTGGAGCGATCAGCATGACCAGCAACCTACCTGTGTCACCGGCTGAAACGTTAGCACTCCAGATTGCCAGCGCCAACAGCGCAAACGGAATGAGGCCAGAGATGCCTGCATCCCAGCAGACAGTCAGCGGAAGCAGCGCAATCGACAGGCTGCCTGGATCATCCGTACCTGCAACGCTATTCAGCGCAATCGGCAGGTCGCCTGGATCCGCGCCTGCCATGCTATTCCAGCAATCCGTTGACACCCGTCACACCACTACTCAGTCACCAGTAATTACAGCTGCGTCTCGGCAGTGGGCTGGTGCCAGTGGTGTTGTTGGCGTGCACACTGTGCCAGCAGCTAGTCTGTGGAACACGCCCACTCCACAGGCCATGGGTTTGCAACCAGCAGGTCGACTGCCGCACCAGTACCGGTGCCATCAGTAGCACCAGGGCAAACGCAGCATCAGCAGTCATCGGAAAAGATATTCCGGCGGCTGAAACCCATACACATTCCAACGTTCACAGGCAACAAGAGAGCCTATCGTGCCTGGAGAGCAGCCTTCATGGCTTGTGTTGGGCAGACGAGCTCAAGTCCGGAGGTGAAGCTGCTGCACCTGAAGCAGTATTTAGGTGGAGAGGCATTGGTCGCCATCGAGAGCCTAGGCTACTCGGCCCATGCCTACGAAGCTGCCGTAAACCGTTTAGACAGGAAATTTGGTGGCGAGCAGAGGCAGAAAAACCTCCAATTTGAGGAAATAGAGTCGTTCCCCGCCCTCCGGACAGGCCGGCCTGGAGACCTGCAGAGATTTGCCGATTTGCTTGATGTGCTGATAGTGAACATGGCGGAAGCAGGCAAGGATTATGAGCTGGGCGATGGTCTTCTGTTCCGACAGCTGCAAAACAAGCTGCCGATGCCCATGCTGACCCAGCTTAACCGTTGGCGTCACAACAACACGAAACCCAGCAGTGTACCAACGCTATTGGAATGGGTGACTCTCGAGGCAGAATTTGCTACTGGAGCAGCGGAGATGGCCCACAGAGTCAGTTCTGCGGATGGTCATCATGCAGCGGCGCTGCCGACTAAACCAGCTCCTGCAAGAAGTCGGCCAACGTTTGGTGGCAGCTCCGGAGCCCACGCGTCGTCATTCCTGGCCTCTGGTCAGAGCGCTGCCAAAATCCAGTGTGCAGTATGTGATGCGCCTCATGGAGTTGTGACATCTTCAAGAGCGAGTCGCCCAGCAGGCGGTGGGAAACAGCAAAGAAGAAAGGCCTCTGCTATAGGTGCCTTGGCACTGGACATCGAGGGACATCCTGTACCAGAAACAGGAAGTGCGGTGTCAGTGGCTGCAGTCAGACACATCACCAGCTGCTTCATGATCGTCAACCGCAGCAGAAACGGAACCTGTCTGAAGCAGCCATGAGCGGTGGTGCAGCATCGTCAAGCACTCCCACAGCTTCAATCAGCACAAAAGGGGCAACAACATCTGCAAGAGAGCCAGCCTCTATTAATTGCTCCATCCAAGCATGCAACATCACGGAAGGGGAGCCGAATCTGGGAGAAGATCGGCCACAAGGATTAACATCGGTCTCGCTACGCATCCTCCCGGTGTCGCTTGTGCATGAAGGAGTACGGCTACGGGTTAACGCTATGTTGGACGATTGCAGCACTACCATCTACATAACCACTGCAGCTGCCGGGCAGTTGAGGGTGGCAGGAAGACCGCAGCAGGCATCATTTTCTCTTCTGAGCGGGTTGACGAAAACATTCGTCACGACGCCGGTCAACATCACAGTGGAAAGCGCTGACGGAACATTCCAGTCCAAATTAACGGTGTTATCTATTGACAACATCGCAAGCAACTTGAAGGCCGTTGACTGGGCGAATGCGGCAGAGCAATGGGACCACCTGCGATATGCTCCCTTCACGGCTCTCACCGAGGAATCAGTGGACCTTCTAATTGGCAGTGATCATAGTGAATTGCATTCTTGCTGGTAGGAAGTCAATGGCAAGCCGGGAGAGTCGCTAGCTCGCAGAATGCCATTAGGTTGGACATGTATCAGAGCTGTATTGAACAATGATGATCGACCAACCCGTGACAACAGCACCTACTGTGGCGTACACCTGAACCGGCTTAACACCTGTTTGCAACGGGAAGTTGATCAAGGCGGCATCAGCCCTGAGCCTTTCTGGCACATGAAGGACCGCAGTGTGAAGACTTAAGTTGAGCAGTCAATGCGGCAACTTGACAGGGCTGGACACGAGATTCACCTTCAGTGGAATGGCCAGAAATCACAACTGGCCGACAATTACAGCATGGTATTCAGCGACTGCATAGAGCCGAACCCTAGGCTGCAGCGAGAGTTACTGGAGGTGCTACTCGGATTGCGGCGGCGCAACTCGGCAACCATCATCGGTGATATTGGGGAGATGTACTTTTCGAAGTACCTTCAGATTCGAAATCACTCCGAGGACCAACCGTACTTGCGTTTCTTGTGGCGACCACCGGAGAGAAATACTCAACCAGACGTCTGCCAGTTTGAGCGGCTGGTCTTTGGCCTGAACGTTTCGCCGTCCAACGCCCCTATTGTGACGCGGGAACATGCATCGAAGTACCTGTCGACTCGCCCGCTAGGCGCCAATGGTATGTTGAAGTCAACATTCATGGAAGCTACTCCTGATGCAGTAGCCAACGATAAACTGGCAGTACAGATGTACCAACAGTTGCCACTGATCTGGGATGAAACCGGCATAAAGGCACGGAAGTGGCTGAGTGACACGCCTGCCGTTTTAGCCGAGATATCCGCGGCGGACCGGCTGTTTGCATTGGAGCTTAATGATGGAAGCCTGCCGACGATGAAGACTCTCGGTGTAAGATGGGTAGCGTCGCATTGTTCATTTGCTGTGTTTGTTCAACAGCTATAAGGAACAATGCCATTGTCGCAAGAGGATCAAGATCAATCGGGCCTTGGCTGTTGGAGATATGGTACTAGTTCTTCATCCCGACACGCCACGAGGGCACTGGCCGTTGGGAAGAATCACGGCAGTCTTTTCTGGTCCAGATGGACATGTACGAGTGGCTAAGGTGCTTGTGGGCGGCAAGGAGAAGACACGCCCTATCACGCGACTATTTCCGCTTGGCTTGTGCTAAAGCCCCTGGTGTCACATTGGCTAGGTGACAACAACCAGCCGGAGGCGTTTGTGAAACTGATTTCAAGGAAAGTTTGATTCACTATTTCTTGAATGTGTTCACATTTGCTGTATTACTTCAACAGCTTTTCGGAATAATGCCTTTGTCGCATTGGAAATTTGCTTGTTGAGTTGCGATATGCTTTTCGATGTTACTTTTCAACATATCGGGAAGGGGAGAATGTTCAGAAGGTCGCACATGTCACTGACATGCATCCTCGTTTCGTGTTACATGTAGCTGTGACTTTCGTTAGGGATCACACTTTAAAGTCACAGGCTTTGTCTTCACCTTCTTTCGAGCCTGCTGATGGAGTTCTTGGCATGCAAGTGTTATAAGCTAGACGTTTTCACTGCAGTAGGGAGTTGGCTATAGTAGGCTGTAGTGCTTACGAGTTCGGTGAAAGGCTTCAAGCAATTGCGGCTTGGAGCCAGAGTTTTCTAACAGAGTTCTCTTGATAGTCGCGAGCTGGTCCTTTGTGTGGTTTAGGTGTGTGCCGAGGCAGGAGCACGCCTCTACAGAAGAGGTTCTGTAGATGTCCCTCATAGATGCGTAAATCCGCGTGACGGTGTATAAAAGCTGGGGCTTAGATGACTTTTGGGGAGAATTTTGCAGGCGTCTACATGAGACAGGCTTCTATATAAGACAGGTATTTCTATGTATGGCAATGCTAAAGCCAGACTTGTGTGGCAACAGTGCATCTTGAAAATCAGGCTTGTATTCACCAAAATGTTTCTTTGCCTTGCCTTGTAGTATTTTGGCTCCTGATCACGATGTTGTACTTCATCATTTTCCCTGCGATGACTGGAAGTGGGTGAATACCTGAAAGGAAGTTGCCCAAAATTGTCCCGAAGTACCGAGTGATGTCGCGCAGGACTTGACCTCCACATTCGTCGTCAAAAACGAAGTCAAGCCTATGTGCTGGTCGATCGAGCCAGCTGTTCCAATGTACCATGATGTACAGTGCACGTGTGCCTTTTGAACTCCGTGATCCAACCCAGATGGCCATATGGATACGTTGTACTGAAGAAGAATGCCAAACACCCAAGTGCAGCAGCCAAATCAAAATGAAAAAGGAGCCGAGTGTTCAAATTTGACTTCTTCCTAGATGATCTAGTATTATTTTGTGAGCACGAAAGTACGTCGATGTTTTGAACTTTTCAGGTGAGGAACAACACGATGATGAGTGCGTATGCAGAAAACAGTACACCTCCGGCAGGCGATAAACCCAACAACCTGAGCCTCAAAGGAACGCAATGTAGCTACGTGGAGGCAATTCATCTGTCGATGTTGCTGATAGGGCTGCAGCGGGTAGGGGTTTGGTCGGGTAACGAGTTCGGGTATTTCCATCCGGGTAGCACGGGTACCCTATCGGGTATTTTTGACATCGTTTGTACTGTGAGTGTGCACTTGTGCTACATAGAAAGTTTACACTAAGCACATAGCCATGCTTCTCACATGCACCGTTGCAAAAACAACGTACTCCCACTACCAGATCGGGTTCTCAGGAACAAACTGGAACCTGAATACCCGCTCTGATTACCGGTAGCACAGGTACCCTACTACCCGATAACACCCCTAGTTGGTGAAGACGGAGATGACAAGCTCCGACGTCTTTCATTTCAGAGCCGCATGGGCTGCATCGCCACCTGCATCGCCACCATACAACGAAGTCATTTACAAGTAAGATGTATGTGTGTTACGCTCACAGCAAACAAACATCCTTTTACTCCTTCGTAATCAGAAACAAAACAAAGAGCTAACTTGAGCTTCGCAACGGAAGTACCAGTGCGACATACTGCTGTCGACTTTTGTTTGTTTTGTCCCTTTTTGACGTTCTCATTGTGTACAACGTACACATCAGTGTCCGAGTTCAGAAGGCACAAATGCACCGTACATCGGACAGTTGGCACAATCCACCAGCATACTGGCTGGACTTCGTTTTTGGCGACGAATGTACTCGTGGTGGTCAAGTCCGGCGTCACGTCACTCGGTACTTCGGGACAATTTTGGGCACCTTCATTTCAAGTTTTCACCCACTTTCAGTCACAACAGAGAAAAACGAATGAGACCATCCTAATCAGGAGCCAGAGCACTACATGGTAAGGCAAGTACTTCCTCCGTTCATCAAAACTTCTTTGATTTTTTCCAGTTTGGTCCAAAGCGATCTATGGCTGCAAACACGCTTTGCAGAGTGGAAAACAAAGCAGCATATCTAAGATAGTTATTTGCAGATGTCACCCGGCTCATTTCAATTAAAGTAGTCCAGCCTCACTCTTCTTCTGAATCTGATGACGACTCACTCCCTGATGACATCGAGTCTGCATCCTGCTGACTTTCACCTCCAGCGCTGCCAGCTTTTGTTCCGCAGCCTTTACAAATTGCCGAGACACGATTTGTTCATGGAGATCGCCAAGTTCTTTGCTCCAACTGTGAGCTTCATGACTTTTGCTGTGGCGCTGGTAGTTATGCTCGATGGGCCTTGGCACGCCGCTTTTTTGGGGGGCAACAAGTAGCGTAGCTGGTGAAGCTTGTACTTAGTACACAATGCTGTTAAAAGTGGCTTTTTTGAACTTTACTTCCTGTTTTGCCTTTCGTGGACCCATAAATGGAAGAGTGCGTATTCATTTCTCAGCTTGGGTTCAGATCTGAACATGTATCATGGCTATGCTTCACTGAAAAAAGAGCACTTTTTGCCTGTTTTTACTGCAAAAAGAGCACTTTTTCAGCATATTTTGAGGAACGCATAAAGCACAAAGTGCGAATTAAAAGAGCACCTTTGGGGAAGGGCTATCTGATGATCCACGTAAATCTGCAACAGCAAGGAATGACCGTGCTCCATGCCATCAAGGTCGCTTGGAGTTGACCAGCGCGCATCCTACACTGGTTGCATGGGGTATGTGGTACGCCCACATGGCAGATTTCGTACGTCATGAACAACGTGATTTGACCCTACTCGCCCTAGTCTCTGTGCTGCATGTTGAGGGAAAGTCCCGGCTGAAAGGCCTACAACACGGCATGCGCTGGACATCAAGATGCACTTGATCCGATCTAGATCAACGGGTGATCCATGTAAGTGCAGGTGCGCTTGATCAAGGCGACTCGGAACAACTGCTGAACCGTGATCTACGAGACCTGGCATTCTTATGTCACGAGGCACGTGATTTCCTCATTCCTCTCGCAGTAAAATCTAAAAACTACATGCAAAAATTCAGTCACTTTTGCATCAACTGTTGCACAAAAAAATGTTGGTGGCGCAAGGAGAAGCTTGTCGTTTGGGGTGACAAGTGATCACAGCTGCTTTTCCTTGTCAGAGTCAACAATGCACTTTGTTCTGCAGCGTTGGGAGTGGTGTTGGAGTAGACATTGCTGACTAGACTTCGCGGAGGGGCGAGCTTTCCTTCGCAGGTATGAGTTTGGACGTATTTCAGAATGGTCGAGTGGAAATATTCAAAATTGTTTATTTCAAGAAAACCCAAAAAGGATGATGGGGGACATGTCCTCAGTGCTAGAAGAGGTGTTCTACTATCTGCCGGTGTATAGTGTTTGCTAATTGAGGACGTAGCTCGCAGTTTTATCAGCGCTTGTAATTTGGCTATTTTCAAGACGATCATTTGTGGCGTCAAGGGATGATTGCCCTCGTCTGCTGGGATGCTGGCGTGGCTAAGTGGTGCTGCCCCAAGAACTCTTCTAAGGTGAGGTAATGTTGGCTTGATGGAGTTTTGTTCGTAGCTTGTTCTTGTACGCTGTGCCGTGGCTCGTTTGTAGACCCATAAATCGCGCCAATATTGAGGAGTATACCAATTTCATGGTTCCCTTCAAAAGATTTTGCGCGGGCTTTGGAATGT
This sequence comes from Sycon ciliatum, assembly GCF_964019385.1. Lineage (NCBI taxonomy): Eukaryota > Metazoa > Porifera > Calcarea > Leucosolenida > Sycettidae > Sycon > Sycon ciliatum. The sequence continues at coordinate 3,746,888 of NC_088645.1, forward strand.
CTATCTTCATCCCAAAGCAAACCTACGTGCAAAATTTGAGCGAAATCTGAGAGATCGAATTGCACATAAGTTCTGGTCTTCTCAGACATGCTCTCTTAAGGTGGAACACTTTTGCTTTCCCCTGCCCAACAAATCCACGTTCGTTGATTTTGGCTGTGTGCGGATGTGCACCATAGTGCTGGTACAGCAGTGGCTGGCCGGCTTCTGGGCCCTTCTTCAAGCCACACGGCCTTTCAAACTGCTTCTCATTTTCACACTTTGGTGTCATGCGCCTTGCTGGGAGTTGTGTTTTGTGGACATCCTGTCCAGAACCGGTTATGCTTCACCGATTTTTTCGAAAGGAATCCATGCTTTCGGAGGTTCCAATGCCTGTAAGATCAATGGACAACACCACTGATACCTTATGTAGGAGATGGATCACGGACATATTTGTCTAATGCCAACCGAAATATCATGACAGGAACACAAAAATGCAATGAAGTTTTGCCTTAAAGGATGAAGGAAATAATTATTGATGTATAAAAGGAGGAGCCTAAATGTTGAAAGTATGACCAACAGCCTCCCTAAGGTCACGATACATTTTTGGACAAGCACACCTGTTGAGCCGTCACCAGCAATACTGAGAAACGTACATCTGTGGAATATTTTTTTAAATTGTACCTAAGGGTTGGTTCATATAAGCCAAATTGGCGCTTGGAAGCACCGGGCGGTGAGCCAGCTGCCGATCCGTCCGGCATACGGTTCGAGTACCGAATCTACTACAAAGTAGTACAGAATGCGCCCAAATGGTACCACAGGTTAGTCAACTGAAGCTTGAATTCCCTGTTTCTTCAGTAGCTCAAGGGCTTTTAGTGATGGCCACTCGGTGCTACCTTTTACTGGAGATTATGAAACTACTTCTACACCTTTTATTGCAGTCTAGTAAGAGATGTTATCGAAATTATGCATGCAAACGTTGATGATGTTTCAAGAACTTGCCAATGTATCCTTCACATTTTTTATTTGTTTCAATTATATGTTGTCTCATAAGTTGCACAACTGACAAGCAGATCATCCGAGAAGGACGGATTGGGATGCTGACTTGATATGCGACCTTGAAGCGACTACAAGAATGGCAAACTGACTTCATCTTTACCTTCAATTTAGGAAAGTTTAGGACGAGTCTTGGCTTGAAATTTTGACAAAATCTGGCTCCCGGCACCGGCGGCCTCCGGCGCGAACGGTTCACAAGCCACTTTCGGTCAAAATTGCACTTGATCAATGCCGGAGCAGATTGCAAGAGTTGGGCACTGCCTAACTCTGCCGCCCGTGCCTTGTGATTATTTACCGTATGGTTTTGTTACGACTGCACTACTTCACATAATCACAATGACCCGGGAGCGGGTTGCAAGAGGCCCACTGCTGGTGACACCCATCGCGCACCGGCAATACTCGAACCAACCCTAACTTCAAGTTAGTAACTTGCCCATTATATTTGCACCAACGTGAAGTTAAGTAGGAACATTTCTGCATGTTTGTCACAATTCCCATGACGTCGAGACCTTAGGTCGGCTGAGGGAAAAAAGCCACACCATCACTATGCCCCACTATGAAAACATTTTCATTGCCTGTGAGCTGTGATCATTGTAAAAAAAAATCGTCTTCGCTTGGCTTCCCCTCTTCATGCATAATTACATACCTTCGGGTTGGGTGGTCTGTTACTTTGCGTCTTCAAGTTGGAGTAAGATCTGTATGTCCAATTATCTTACTAGTCGCATTAATCATCCTGTAATGTTCGGCATTCTTTGTTACCCCGCAACATAGCTTGTGCAGATCTTTGTTGCACTTTAACTCCACTCATTTAGAACTTTGCACACCTCAGTCGTCAAATTTGGAAAGTTGTTGGTTGGTGCTTGGTACATGTGTTTGAGCTAGGTGTCTGGTCGTCGATTGTCTCAGTACCATTGTATGATTGTGCCTTGTTGTCGCAGTTCTGCATAACTTTAATCTTTGATGCCCATTGCCGGAGACGATGATAGCGATACTACAACAGAAGCCGTACTAAGTTGTGCTAGGATTGCAGCATGCAACAGCTTGCAAGGCTGAAGAATTGACCAATATCGTGCTCTCGCGATTAGATCCCTATCTCGAATTTGCCCCAGTCTCTAAGAGCCAGTAAAAAAAGAAACCCGTCTCTTGTATAATGCCCCCCCCCTTCCCCACCCTCCCCACCCTCCCGGCTTGGAAACAAGCTCATGTGCAAGTTTGGTGATCTTTTGATACTGCTTTTGTCCATGTCATTGAACTGGTGGTTTCAAAATAAAAATCACAGTTCTTGCTGCCCTTTTTTTTGAGTTTGATTGGTTTCAGTAAACTTTAGGCTCTGTTTCGTGCTTTCTTTGCTTTTATGCGGGATGAAGTAAATGCGCCAGTGCATGCAATACCGTGTCTAAGGGCAATTTTTTGGAATTTTTTTTCTTTCTTGAAAATCAATCACAGGGGTCTAGAGAACACCTCTGTGGAAGATGAAGTTGGATATCACATTTGAAAGTACATAGAGACCATGATTTCTATGGCATTGTCCAACATAGAATATGCCTTGTATAATGCATTATCTACAGTGTCGCTGAAAGAAGCAACAGTTTTGCGTATCAGCCTTTAGAATTGGCCAAGACATTCAATAAAGGCTGCCGTGTTCTCCAGTCAAAACCGGGCAACATTGTCCAGCAAGTTCTTGCGACGTTGAGCTAACAAGCCTTCCCTCGCGTTCTTTTTGTACAAAGACAACATGGTCACAACGGAGTGGCTCCGTTGCAGAATTCTTTTCATCCTATGCACGAGGCGAACGAATATCGTCCTGGAGCAGCTCACACTTGTTGCACATATCCATCCGTCGCGTCATGAACTCGATGGACTTGCATTAATTTTCTTAGTCCACAGATACAAAAATATACGGTAACCCAAGGTTTGCGATTCACCAGACTGCTCGACATGTTCCGAAAGGACAAACTTGTAGCCGACAGATGTAGGTAAGTTTATGGTAGATTCCCCACCTCTCCCTCTTGGTGCAGCAGACAGCGGGAGGCTGAACACTCAGCTGTAGTTCAGAATAAACTGCTGCGCTCTGTCTCCCGCTTCTGCACTAAATTTATTCCAAGGCACATTGACAGATTTCTATGTGCACCAGGATGACAGCTATTGTTCTCCTTGCCGGTCCACTTGCACACAGTCCTGTTCTGCCAACCAAAATCATAGAGCTGCATAAACACGGTTCCACACACGATGTATCCCATCACAGTTTATCCAAATGTGATGCGCGTCCGTTCCATTGCGGAAGCTGTCGACTGATGCACGACAGTCGACAGGATCGTCATGCGTGCAGCGCAGCCAGCACACCAATATAAAAAATGCCGAGGTCCTTGGATTTCATCGTCGTAATGGAGGATTGCGCTTGACGTGAAGCTGCTGAAATGGTAGTTTCGAACGCAGCCACAGCCTTCGAGAATCAGTGAGTCCACAGCGGCAATGCTCTGAAGCGCGTCCTGCTCATCGTCGCTTGCAGAGTCTACAGAATCTTCGCCTAATTCATCCGCTCTCGACTCGCCTTCAACCTCAACACAGGAGTCTTTCACTCCCGGACGCTTAGCTGGGGCTTCGTCAGAGTCACTGTGAGCAGTACAGCTGCTAGTTGCCGACTGCTCCGACCCATGACTTGCCAAATAAATTGTCGTCTTCCTCGTCGATAGTAAACCTTGCCGATCTCTTCGGACGCGCCGACGATAATCACGCGAGCGGCACAGCTCAACCGACGTGCTGCTCGGCGTCTGCCGCGAGCGTGTCTACTCAGAGGCCCTTCCTCAAGTGCTACTTCCATTCCAACTCCTCCTGCGCCGTCACGTCCATGATGAGTGCAAGTCGATCGCTTGTCGCTTCTCTTGTCGTCTTGAGATCGATTAGGAATGACATTCCTAATGTAGACAAGATCCGCGATCGAGCCACAAAAAAATATAACTCTTCTTTCCGAGCGATTTTCTCAAAATTTTGAAAGAAATCGGTTTCCCCCGAAGACACGTTTTCGCATGCACTGGCCCAAATATGCCAGCATTGAAAACATATCACCCTCTCTTGAACAGCGCCCCATCTGTGGTGGACATTAAAAAAATAGTGCACTTATCGCTCGAGTACGCTACTACTCAAAGTGGTTTACACGCCACAACTATTTGATGTATTTTTTCTGACCAATGAATTCCTACTTGTTGGACCTTTTTCTCGATATTTTGCCGCACACACATAACACCACCTACTTCGGCATGCACTGGTTATTGGTAAAAACCCAGGAGAATTAGGGACACGTCAGGACGAGAGTAAGGTTGCGCTTGGTGGACCAATTTCAGAATTTTAATGACAACCATGTTGGTACTTTCTCCGACTTTTTTTTGACTAATTTTCGCTCCTGTTCTGTTGCTCTCTTGGCATGAAAGACCGACAGATGACATTATTGGAGCCATAGGAAGGCATGATTCACATTCTCGAAAGACGACAGTCATCGCAAGGCAAGGATGTCGTGCTGTAAAGCAATGGGAGTGACGATGGTTTGTATTTTGTCCAACAGGCACATTGCCATGCAACAAAATAACTGGGCTAACTGTTCGTCGTTGACAGTTTTTGGTTCAGAATGAGAAAGAGAAGGGCAAAGGTACTGAGGAGCAAGAATAGTATGACAGGGATAGCAGCTAGCTTTTTTGGAATCTGCGTCATCCCCGAAAACACCAGCCAAAGTGCAAACAGGACAGCAAGATGCCAAAACTCCATAACGCAAAGAAGTGACTCACTTCGCGCAGCACAGCAAAGCTAAAAAGTTCAAAATCGAAGTCGTCGTCCGCTGCCGCGTATTCTACGTGGAAGATCTTGCTCTGTTCAGCAACCTCCACTCCGATGTCTCCTTGAAGAGATGCTCATCAATTATGTTCTTGTCCTCTATCCTAGTCCAAATCCTGCCTTGCCCATGCATGACTCTCATGAAATGCCCGCACTAAATAGCCTAAAAATAAGAATATTTGATATCATACTTCTCTCATAAACTATGATAATACCCATTTCATATCCCCTCCCCTTCATAAAATTAATAACTACCGTTTTCTTTCCTTTCATTTCATCTTCTTTTCTGTTCTTTTCTTCTTCATACACATTTTAAACATTTTCATCATATTGTGACAGCCGTGGGCCAATAGGCCCGGTGAGAAGGCAATCTTGCCTGTTCATACGGTGAAGTAAAATAAAGAAACAACAACAACAACAACAACAACAACAAGCTGTACTGGGATCAACATGTAGATCGACCTGCTACTTTGGTTGGTTCCAGCGGTGATGAATCGACCAATGGCAACTTAGACTGAGACTCTATTCCCATCAATCGATCTTGTAGATTTATGAATACATGTCCATTGACCATGTTGAAGTATTTCCCTTCCAATAATACATTTTCGTCGAGCAGAATTACTCACAGAAAAGTCACGTGAAAAAGTCAAGAATGTTTGGTTTCCGGAGGACGTAATTTCACCACCAGCCCCCCCCCCCCCTCACACGAACACACATGCACACACACATACGCACACACACCCTTGTACTTGTACTTGTTGCGTACAGCCAAAACTGGTCACGTGGGTCTCCCCGGGAGAGGGGAGAGGGACCCAAAAGGAATCTTGGAAAGATGACTCAATTGGCTACTGAACCGCCGAACGGCCGACCCCCCCTGAAATCCCCAAAACTTCGGGGAAATCACCCTAAAATCCCCAAAAGTATACAAAACTCTGGGCTAACAGATATGTATACTTAAAATAGAAAGTATATGAACCCTGGACTCAACAAAGGTGACAGATACAACATTACACCTTCAAGCAGCCGAGCCCGTTGGCAACACACCGAACACAATCAGGCATAAATGTACCCACCAACCGAACTGGCTGGCACCACACACGCACACACCTACACACACGGCACACACACACACACACACACACACACACACAAACAAAAACGCACACACACACAACGGTTCTGTGCTTTGTGGCCTCATCAATACAGCACTGGGGGAATAGGGCTTAGCCTGATAGCAATGACAAGTGAAAAGCTGAAGAATTGACCAATACTACTCAGCCTGGTTTACACCGCGCAGCTTTTTGAAGTGTTTTGTTTTCCTGGGCAGTGAATTCCTACACCGTTTCTTGATATGTGTTCCTTGTAATGAAACACCGTGCACATAGCACGGTATGTTATGAAGACCACATGGATAACTTCTTCAACACTGTTCATATTAAAATAGCAATGAAAAATATCAATTGTGCACTCATAACCATGTATAAACAATTTAAAAAAAGTTTGTCCACACCCACTCACAGCTGCCACATTCATCTACTGCTACCATTCTCAGATACACTGCAAAGGTTCACACTACTCGCGTTATGCATAACCGCTAGCTGTGCTGCATTCTCATGCTTCTTTTCATATTACTCTAGCTATATAACTGGTTGTTTTAGTGATTTTTATTATGTGACGATGTTCCACTGATGATAGTCACACGAAAACGTTCTGGAATTGTTTCATTTTAATTGTTTATACATGGTTATGAGTGCACAATTGATATTTTTCATTGCTATTTTACGACTGTTGTCTCCTCGTCGGTTATTTAAATACTGTTCATTTTTTCTCCCATTATGTGAACAGATTGTATGATGAATACTGATTGGCCAACAAGCTAGTATGATTTTCACCTGGACAGGATTGTTAACTTAATATGATCTCTACTGTGTATCTACAGGTTGCTATACAAAATCACTACAGGTCCGTTCGTGATAGCTGTACATCATTTTATTCTGGTAGCCAGGGTAATGGCAGGAGGCAGTTCAACGGTCCATTTGGCATCACAATGAGCAACGATGGAAAGGTCTTTATCGCTGATTACAAGAATCATCGGGTGAAGGTTAGTCTATAGAAACCAGCACACAGATCTATCTCATTACACAATTTTCATCATCTTCTTGATGTACAGCAAGACATGTAAACTGCATCTGCAGTATTACTCTACAGGAAGTCATTGGTCTGGTAGATAGTGTTATGAACCCACATTTCCTTATGATAGTTTCTCCTCTCCTAAAAGCCATCATACCATAGGAAGGTGTGAAACGATCTCTTGGATCCCCATATTCTATTTGCATAGCGGAGCTTTGGGATTCGATACAACAGTGTATACCAGCCCGAAATCGGGTTTTCCTTTGCTAGAAAAAATGGTAAAAGAAAACTGCCCCACAGGTGATCAATCAGCTCAAACGCGGAAACTCTAGCTTCTTTGAACTCGGATGGTGAGCCAATATAGTTATGATGAAGAAAGGAAAAGGACAAAATGTTACGAGTTATGACAAACTGTCCACCAACGTAACCAGATCTTATACAGTTAGCAAGTGTCTTGGACCTACTTGGACCTTTCTAAACCTGAGCCTTCCAAGTTGGAAGGTTGTTGGTTTGCACCTTGGAGAAGTGTTGGAGCTAGGTGTCAGGCCGCCGAATGTCTCATTACTCCTTGTCAGTTTTGTGCCATTTTGTCGCACTCGCTGACTGTATAAGATCTGGTTACGTTGGTGGACAGTTTGTCATAACTCGAAACATTTTGTCATTTTCCAGTCTAGCTTCTTCTTCATCTTTTTTTCTTTGCTCGAGGAAATGCTTCGTTGAAAGTTTCTGTTTTGAGTTTTTGGTATGGAATGCGCACCTCAGGATGTTTTTTCGCTAGTCCAGAGGGCTCTGGGCTAAGCCTTGCGCCCACTCGAGAGGCGTTTGGCATCTTTGGAATGCCACAAAAGTCGATGCGGCAGTGAAATTTTGAGTCCAACTCCAGGCAAGAGCATGACTCGCGGATCGTGGATAGTACATGTACCCCGGAAACTGATCCACTCCTGATCCCAGTTGCTTCTCAATCGGCTGACTCCTCTTTGGCGAGGTCTTCTCTGCCTGCTCAGGCTTCTGGAGCCGGTCTTGAGCATATGTGTGGCGGGTTCGTTGATGGCGACCTGGTAAATAATCCCACCCTGAAGTCACTTGCTTCTTGGTCCACGTCGAGAGAACCACCTAGGCTACAACCTCTTCCCTCAAACCTGTGTGGTCCTGAAGATCCAGCAGGTCTGGCACAATCAAGCCACCTGCCGCTTGTACGATGCTATCTGGTGTGGCAACTGATGATTTGTACTCTCAGTCTTGTAGCACACATAGTCTGGAGTCTGCTGTGTGGATCACAATACTGACTGGCCAGTGGATGACGGGGATGAGGAGGAGAAAGGGTTTACCCGATATGTTTCGTACGAAACTGCCAAGCTTCCCAAGTCATGTCTTCCCTCAGAACTCCGACGCAAATCCGGGCAGGCATTTTCTCGCCGCTACCCTCGCCCGGACACTCCCGCTACATTAGTCCTGGCTTTGGATGCACAAGTCGCCCGCATTGTATATTCTGCTGACAGAAAGCCACCTCGTTCAGATGCTCGGCCGGATAGGCCTTAGTACCTGACGCAGCAGAAGCTGTTGAATGTGGTGGATCCCGCTGTGCTTCATTCTTGAGGTACAAGCAAAACCCTGACGTCGGTGAGCAAGGTCAGCAGATGATGAATCCAGGAGGCAGCTACGGCGGCACTGCGTCTCCCGGTAGATGCTAAACAGGCACTCACCATAAAACGACGTTCCATCTGTTTATCTAAGATCCACCGCAAGCTTTCTATCCTAGCCCCAGCAGATCTTGCTAACCCTGGCTAGTCAATATTTGGCTCTGCCCAGAACGAGCAGATAACTAAGTGAGCGGAACCGGACAATGCCTGGGCCGATGTACGTCATACGCTGCCTGCAAGTCATGGCCATGTGGCTGGAAAAGACAGACGGCTGCCAAGCTTCGAACAAGACAAGAGAAATAGCAATACCAAATGCTGCAAGCCTTCGGAGGCTTCGCCTCTGCCATTTTTTGAGGGAGAGGAGCCCGCAGGAATGGGTGGACCTCCGCAAGCCATGTCCTTCACCGTCCACATTACTCCAAGAAGCCGCAGTGTCAACCCTGGTCACACCAACAGCCCGACAGCAAGCACGGCCCTCCGAAGCCAAACAGCGCCTAATACGTTTCCTTCTAGAGGTGTGCTTGCAGGCACTACCACCAGAACTGCAGTGTGGATGCAGCCAGTTACCCAAGTGGGGTTTGGACTGGAGGTTGGCCGCCTCGGAGGTCCAGGGATTTCCGAGCGGCCTAATTGGTCGTCAGACCAGACGCTGGCGTCAGCTGACCGAAGACTCAGTAGTCACGCAATATGTGCGAAGGTTTTGCCTGGAGTTCAGTCAGGAACCAGTCCAGTGGTGGAAGCCACTCCCCAGGAAGATGTCCTAAGATTTGACAGCAGTGGTGACAGAGGAAGTGGAGGCACTGCAAGAAAAAAATGCCGGGGAAAAGGTGCCCCTGGCACACCTGGCTTTCTCAGCCCACTGTGTGTACCGAAAAAGAACGGTAAGATGCGCCCAGTGGCCGACCTGCGGGAATTGAACCGGTTTGTGCAATACCACCATTTTTATAATGCTCCACGGCAGTTCACCAAGCTCCTTTAACCCAGTGATCACCTGTCTCAACCAACAGGGTGTACGTCTGGTCGTGTACATGGACGATGTACTCATCATGGCTGGATCATTTCAAGAGGCGTTGCAGCATGCGCCCAATCTCATTCATCTGTTGCTGGCCCTGGGTTTCCAAGTCAACTTGATCAAGTCAGAACCTCAGCTCTTACAGGTGTTGGAGTTTCTGGGATTCCAGATCAGTTCATTAGCCATGACATTAGAACTACCTACGGACAAAGTCCATCGGACGTTGACAACTTGCCGGAGCTAAATTGCCCAGAGGCAGGGTACGGCTCGACGCCTTGCTAGCATCCTGGAGCTGATTTCCTCAGCAGCGCTCTCGATTCTTCCGGCTTTCCGAAGCAGCATTGGAGGATTTGTCTTGGTGTCTTCAGCACCTGGAGGGGTTCAACGGGCGCCCTATTTCTCTGCCAGTTCCAGACCTGGTCATGCAGACGGATGCAGCATCAACAGTTGGCTGGGGAGCAGTCTGTGGTCATCGCCATGCATCAGGACTTTGGACAGTGGCGGAGAAGCACATTCATATCAACTGCTTGGAACTACGTGCAGCCTTCTTTGGTCTACAATCAATAGCAAAGGATCTTAGAACCCTCACCACAGCGGCAACTGCTCTGGCCGGTTGGCTGAAGTCTCGAGGCCTCATCTTGAACGCCGCCAAGAGCCAGGTTTTGACTATATCTCCCCAGCAGCATGTACAGGAAGTAACAGTCAAAAGCGGCGATTGTCTCCTCCCTTCAGCGTCTTCTGTGCGCTACCTCGGCGTTCACCTTGACAATCGCCTAGATTGGGACACCCATGTTGGTGTGATATTGTATGTACTTCAGAGGACAGGGATCAATTGTATCACATTATTCATACAATTGGCACGCTCATTTAGCTAGCGCTAATATGTAGTCTGTAGCGCTAATACATGTATGTAGTCTGTACATAAGGCACTTTCCTTATGTACGTTGATTCGTTTTATCTCTAGTTGGTGGAACATAACATGGCGCAGTGACCCGAACCAACGTGCTATTGCAGCAATGGACGCAGAAGGTGGAGAAGCAACCAAGATGGACGGCGACTTGGCCCACAGCGAAGGTGAACCAGTTTCAAGGCAGGACTACACCCTCGTCCGATTGGCGCAACTGATCGCTGATCAAGCACAGCAGGCTTCTGCCCGGGATGACCGAATGGTGGCGCTGCTAGACGCTGTGCTGAGCCAGGATGCAAGAGAACCCCAGAGGGCAAGTCAGCCCACAAAGCAGACCTCCATCAATGTTGAACGCCCAATTTTGGACGCTACCGCCACCTTGGCAGATTTCACGACGTGAAAAGAATCGTGGGAGGACTTTGTACGCTGCCAGCACCTCAGGTCCCAGGACCGAGACACCAGAGTGGCAGCACTGAGACAGTCCTTAGACGAGGAACTCTGGCGGTTTATCCGCCAAGACATAATCTGTATTTCCGAGGAGGACGATGATGACGCTATCATTGGGGCGATAGAGGCGTTTGTAAGACGACGTCGTAACCCTTTACTGGACAGATTGGAGTTCTACAATTTGAAACAAGACGATAATGAGTTGTTCGACTCCTTCCTGACGGTGTTGAAGGAGCTTTACAAGGCTTGTGACTTCACAGTTGGAGAGTTCTGCACTACTTGCACACGTAGCCTCCGTCGACATGGCCAATGCTGGTCGAGCGTCCAGAGGAGAGGCCAGGAGACATTGCGCGACAGGCTTATGGTTGGCATTCGTGATGATGACACGAGGCATAGGCTTCTGTCCACCCCAGCCCTGATGCTGGAGGATGCCGTTCGGATATGCAGGGCTGAGGAAGCTGCCAAAGCCACCCAGCAAGATATGCCACAAGCGTAAGTCGGCCGTGCACAGGCATTGCGCAAAACTCGGTACCAGCGGAGCAAGCAGTCACAGTCGATCAGCAATGCGTCTTCTACTCGCAGTCATGGACCACAACCGAGTGGCAAACCGCCTGTTCGAAAGCAGGAGGGAGGCAACCAGCCTAGAGCCAAGTGTCCTAAGTGTGGATATGACTCCCACCCGCTCACCCGATGTCCCGCCCGAGAGAAGACCTGCAATTCGTTTGGTGAGAAGGGACATTTCCAGAGAAGATACCCAGCGGATGCACCCCAGCTTGGTCACTTGCGGCTGGAAGTCGCAAACTTCAGCGGCAACAATGATCACATCGAGATACCAACGTGCCTGGACAACCATGACCCAAGGTCAGCAGCGAAGCTCAGATGGCTTTCCGATACAGGCAGTGACGCCGATGCAATAAGCCTGGATGGACTTCGGAAACTGGGAGGCAAGGAATGTGACCTTGTCCCGGACCCCAGTGTTGTTCTGAATGCCAATGGAGGTCGCCTCACGAACATAGGCATGGTCACGGCTTTGCTGTTGGTCGGTGATCGCCAGACCGCAACACAGATCCACGTGTATGAGGGGTTGCAATGCCCGCTGCTATCGAGGCAGAGTCTGAAGAAACTCGGAATACTTCCGGCAGACTTGCCAAGAAGTGTGCTATCTCTGTTGCGTCCTGCTCCCGGCCAAATGCCCAACTCCGAGGTGCGGAGTGAAGTCGAACTGATCCGAGAGAATATTCTTAAGGAATACGCTGATGTGTTAAGCGACAACACAGTGCCAACCATGAAAGGTCCGACGATGGTTACCAAGCTCACCGACGGCGCCATCCCATGCAGAGTTAACGAAGCTCGAGCGATTCCGTTTGCTTACCGTGATCAGGTCAAGGAACATCTTGATCAGATGGTGAGGGAAAGAGTCATTGAACCAGTGAGTGACCCTTGTGATTGGTGCCACCCAATCGTGCTGGCTGACAAAAAGAACACTGCTGAAAAGCGCCTCACAATTGACTTGATTAGGCTCAATTCACAGGTTCAACGACCAACGCACCCCATGCGCACTTCGTGCACTGCCATTGGGAAACTGCCCTACGAGGATTGCGGTCGAGTGGCGTCGGTTACTACCCTCTGTGGCGACGATCAGCAGCCTATTCTCTCAAGCTGCAAAGCAGCGCAGCTCCAGGAAGCAGCACAGGCCGCCAATGCCTACCAACAGCTCATTGAAACTGTCGAGTGGGGGTTCCCAAACGCAAAGAACCCGCTGCCGGAATGCATCCAGCTATATTAGTCCGTGAGGCATTCTTTGTCTGTTGAGAACGGCATCATCCTGAAGGGTTGCCAGATAGTAATACCAAAGCCACTTCGCCACACTGTGCTGCAGGATCTTCACGCATCACACCAGGGCCAGGAACGAACGAAGCAGAGGGCACGTCAAGTTGTGTACTGGCCAGGACTGTCAAACGATATTGACAATATGGTCAGGAACTGCCCCCAATGCCGCCGCTACCGATCGTCGCAACAAAAGGAGCCCCTGCTGCGCGACCCAGTGCTAACCCTGCCCTACCAACGTGCCAGTGTAGATATTTTCAGCTGCAGCGAAAACAGCTATAGCGTCTACACGGATCATTTATCCGGTTGGCCGTGTATTGATCGTCTAGCACGGGGCACCAGATCAAAGGACGTGATCCGGCCGCTTTGCCAGTGGTTTTCTGACATCGGAGTGCCGCAGGAGTTGGTCACAGAAGGTGGCCAACAGTTCACCTCCAGGGAATTCAGTGCGGTCTGTAAACGATGGCAAGTATGTCATATCCGGTCAACCCCCCACTATCCGCAGGTGAATGGGACTGCAGAGGCAGCTGTCACAGCCATGAAGCACCTGGTGTACAAGACTACCACCGATTGAGACCTGAACGTGGACGAGTTCAGGTGGGGACTGCTAGAAGGGAGGAATACACCCCGAGGTAACGGTCGCAGCCCCTCACAGTCCTTTATGTTCGCCAAACACCGCACGTTTGCTACGGAGTGGCAGGCCAAAGCCGACAAGGCTGACAAAACAGGTTCGGCTGTCCGAGAGCAGAGCGATGCGCGGTATAATGCCTCCGCGAGACAACTGGGCAACCTGAAGATCGGCGAGACGGTGGACATTCAGGACCCACATTCCAAGCGGTGGACACTGCAAGGACAAGTTGTCGCTATTGGAAGGCGACGTGACTACTATGTCAAACTGACCAGCGGCCGTGTGTACTGGCGCAATAGAAGGTTTCTGCGCCCATGTCAAACCTACTGGCCAGATGTCCCCCCGCCTACAGGCGATTGTCCTGTTAGAGCGCTATCGGGGCCTAGCATCCCCAGAAGTGCGGCGGAGCTCCCACTCCCATTGACTGAGACAACCCAGGTGCGGCGCAGTCAAAGGCAGACAAGGCCAGTTGATAGGTTCGATATCACATCAACCCGCTGGCAGTCATATTCATAGATACTGAAACTTTCGGTATGGTTGATTCGACCTGCATGCGATGGATGGCAATAAAAGGAACATAGGACACTGCCAGAACAGCCACAATTGACTACGAAGAATTGCATTTTTAGAAGTGAGCTGTTTGGGTTAGAATCCTGACATAATTTTAAAAATAATCGCGTTTTATTGAGTTAGTTGAATTGAAATCTCATCATAATTTAGAGAATTCAACTTGGGGGGGGGGGAGAGGCATGGTGTGATATTGTATGTACTTCAGAGGACAGGGATCAATTGTATCACATTATTCATACAATTGGCACGCTCATTTAGCTAGCGCTTATATGTAGTCTGTAGCGCTAATACGTGTATGTAGTCTGCACATAAGGCACTTTCCTTATGTACGTTGATTCATTCTATCTCTAGTTGGTGGAACATAACACATGTTAACTATGTGCTCACCAAGGTTGACAAGAAAATTGGCGCCTTGTGGCGGGCACGCCGAAGCCTATCAAGACGCTCTCGTCAGGTGTATGTGAAGGCGGTCATAATGCCCGACCTGCTTATGGCTCCTGCTGCTTTTCAGCCGCAATGCGAGAGGGTCAACTGAAACGACTGCAAACCACGCAAAACAGAGCCATCTGCTGTATCGATGGCAACCCGCCCCGGACAGCCATGCAGCCGCTGCTCACTGCTCACTCCCTGTACCGTGTCAGCGAGCTCTACAGGCAGAAAATATTGATCACCATCTTGCGGTGCATCCAGGCTCGCACCAGCCCTGTGCTCGTCCAGCTTCTAACCCCGGCACAAGGCACTCCTACCCGCCATCAGCAGTCAAATGGCCTACTAAGCTAGGCAAACCGTAGCCGCCGCGGTCAGCGGAGATTTTCTGTTGCTGGTGCTCTGTTGTGGAACGCTCTCCCTAGTGAGGTTCGCACAATTACCCGGCTACCTGAGTTTAAGCATGCATGTGTACCATACGCCTGTAGGGAGTAGTTCGAGTTACTGCTGATAGCTCTGCTCTCCCTCCCCGTGAAGTTCAGTAATCCTCACGTAGTATCACAGATACATCGTGTTCTCTCTCTCTCTCCCCCCCCCCCCCCCCCCCCCCGTTTACCCGCAGTTATTAGTATCCTATCCTCTTACTATGTGCTTCCATAGCTTTTACTATGTTCTTCCATAGCCACTTCTAGGCTAAGCCTTCGCCGTCATTTTTTGGGTCGTCATCCCGTTTGTATGTGCGAAGTGAAATAACAACCAACCAACCAACCAATCTTCAGTCTGCTCAAGTGCTCAAGTGTTCATCAACATCGAAAACGAGGCGGCTGTATGGTGCATCAACAAAATGCGATGAACCACCAGCCCAGAGCTGAACAGCGAAGCCCACCAACTGTGGCAATGGTGCATAGAGACGGACATCACCATCAGAGCCCAGCACCGGCCAGGCGAATTGAATGTGGAAGCCGACTTTTGGTAACAGCAAACGGGAGCAGCAAAGTGGATGCTTCACCGGGGAGTCTTTCAGAGGCTAGCCAATCAACTTGCCTTTTCTCTGGAAGTGGATCTATTACCTTCATGCACGGCTGTCCAGCTACCCCGATTTATGAGCTGAAAACCAGATCCCATCGTGGAGGACCAATGCTCTCAGCTTCACATGGCCCGACCTGCGTACCTGCTTCCTCCGTTCTGCCTCCTAATGAGGTGTCTGAGGAAGATTCAGAGGGAGGAGGTAACTCAGTGTGTGTTAGCTGCCCCGATGTGGAGAGGAGTCCTATGGTTTCTCCTCCTACTGAGCCTCTGTGTCAACCAACCAATAATGCTGCCTCATCACCCTGGGCTACTCATGAACGAGCAGGAAAATGTCCACCCCTCATGGAAGCAAGACAGCTGCGCCTAGTTGCTTGGCAGCTGTCCGGCATACATGGCAGCATCAACAACTTTCAGCAGATGTGTCGTTGCCCCTCAGTTCTTCTTGGATGAGGAAACATTACAAATCAGCTTGGTCAATGTGGAGTTAGTGGTGTTGTCAAATGGACATTAACATTCTACTCCCCATGGTAGAGTATAGAGTAGACACACACGCGTGCAGGACACGACAAACCAAAAGACAAGAGAGTGAGTTTGGAAGAATGGGAATGTCGGGCAGAGTAACTGGCCTCAATTGAGTGCGCGTTAACGAATTGTGTGGTCGGCCTACCGAGGGCAGGAGCTGTATATGACCAAGTGGATCGGCCTGCGCTGAGCAGGAGCGGTGTGTGACCCATGCGAGTTGGTGGGTCGGCCTGCGTTGTGCAGGAGCGGTTTATGACCCATGCGATTTTAATAGTAGTGCGCGAGAGGCCAGTTACGGAGGAGTGCCCGCATCCGTGTGTTTCAAAATATGTGGAGTGGAGTGTAAGAGTAAGAAATGGGATGAGGAGGGTGGGTCAAAATTTGAAAGCTGACTGCAGGCAAGGAAACTGGAAAGACAGCAAGCTCTGTTGTGCGCACAGGAAAGCTGCGCATGCGCAGAGCGTGGGCATGTGATGTCTATGATACACAGCAGTATGTAGAGAGAGCAAGAGCGTGCACACACATAAGGAGGGTTATGCAACCCGTTATAAAGGCCAACAGCGAATGGTAGGTGTCTGTTAACAACGGTTAACTCCTACGTTAACCGAACATTTAACATTCTACTCCCCATGCTAGAGTATAGAGTAGACACACACGCGTGCAGGACGCGACACACCAATCACCAATAACCAATCACCAATCGATCAAAGATCGTCCCTGCACTCAACGTCGCTCCAGCAGTAGTAGCATGTTGCAAACCACCATCGTACGTTGTCCATGGAAATGCCTCTGCTCCTTGTCTACTTCTTTGGCTAGATATTTTGACAGGCAATCACAGCCATTTCTGAGTTGGCGTCAACGCAACTCGCCATGTCGAGGCCTTAATAACTGGTCCTCTGCTTCGAGTAGCTCTTGCTTGGCCTCATGAACTCCAGGAAATTCACTACTGCGACCAGGAGCTACTCTATCTGCCCACGCAACAAATAAATATTTCAACCAAACGCGACCGATCGCTGTTTGAAGTTGTGAATTTTCAAGCGCTTCCAGCTCACACGAGTCAGCGCTTGTCTACGCAGACTAGCACAAATGATACTCTTGTACAGCTTGGCGGAGAGACAAAGGAGAAAACGGAGAAAACACGACCTTGAGTCACTTTGACTAACTGGATGACAGAAATTGTTGACAAGTAAGTTGCTTTGCTGACACGAGGCAGGGCCTAGGGGCAAAGCCGCCACGCAAGATTATTATTTTTTTTTTATCCACCATTTTCGGAAAAAAATATTTTTTATTCATGTGCCGCGGGACGAACCCGTGACAAAACATGTGCATGCGTGGGCTAACTTGGCTTTGCTGCTCCAAGCCGTCAATTTTACTATTCAGCCACCCAAATGTCATGGAGAAGGAACTTGACTGCCGATTCTTCGTCACGTTTCTTTAGAAAGGCATCTTGGTAGCTCACTCCGGTGGGAAGAACCTACCAGACGATGTGATCTTGCCCCAATATATGTGGAAGTAAGCTAGTATGCTGGATGTGTCCTATCTCCTTATGCACACCTATTCGACTGGCAATGTACACACGCTCCCGCGTGCACGCACGGCCATACAAACATGTTACAACACATATGCACTCACAAGGAATTGACACGTTGTGTGGGGGGTTGTGATCACTTCATTTTGGATAAGGATGTTAGAAGAATATGCTGAGTGCAGTTCACAAGTTTGAGGGGAAGTTGTGAACGGAAAAGCAGTTAGTTGTATTTTTTGACATATAAGTTCTTGGTCCGTGTCAGCTTTATCTTCGCTTATCTTTCAGCTTTGTTCTAATGTCATCAATGCTCACTTGGCACCCCATTTCATCGCAATTTTGGTTAGTAAGTAAGTTTACTAGTACCTGAGAGGTCTAGCTAGATTTCGAGTGGATTTCGAGAGCGACGGTTGGGTGATTCTGATTGATACAGCGCCACATCAAAATAGATTGTCTTGTCACACTGCGGAGGCAAGAGCAGCGCCACGCACAAGAAAGTAATTGGCTGCTCGGAATCAGTTCCATTTGGCAAAACGACCGAGATCGCTTACCTGCGGGATCGCTCACCACGCTGAGATCGCAGTTACCTCACCCCCTGCTCAATGCGCGGAGTATCCAGCGCATCGTGGAGATTTGCAAGTACCGTAGCCGTCGTCGTCGTTCAAAATATATCTTGCCAAGAATGGCGCCTGATTTGAACATCACAGGCAGTCGTGCAGCCCACGCGAAGTCCTATAGAGAAGGGGACCGTGACGGTCGACTTCCCTTTAGAAAATAGCCAGGCAGCGGAGAAGAAGAGAGATGAGCTTGCGAAAGGGAGAGTTTCGATCCCAAGCAAAATATATTTGTCACCAGTGCTGAGAGCAGCGATGAAGAGAACCAAAAAAGTATGAAACCTTCCAGGGAAAATAAATTCCTCATGGCCGGATGTCATTGTGTACCTTAACTTCCTACATACCAAGTTCTACACACACAACAGAGGCGAAAGGCTGTGTTAGCTGTAACTTAAAGTTTCACGCATCGGAGCGATCATCAGACAGCAGCATTTACTATCGAATTCTCTACGAGCAGGCCTAGATATTTGATGCTAGTGTGGAAGTTAGTGCATATGTGCGAAGTGAAGACGTGGCATTGGGACAATGGTATTGAGTTGTTTTGTGAGAGTTAACGGATATTGGTGAGAAAAGAGGCGATAACAGGGCAGTGTTACCGAGTCATTAAAGGCGATAGCGACGGTAGCGCAAGACCACAGCAAGAGTGAAGAGGGAGAGAGAAAGCACCATGGCGCCAAACCTGGTGCAGGTTGCGCCATGTTGAAAAACTCACGTAACTGATGGTGAGAATCTGGACAGGTAATACTTGTTCTCGTGTCTGCATTTCGACACCAACTCTGACCTTTTGTTGATGTTGACGGTTTTGTCTGCTTCCAGGATCTCCAGTTTCTCAGCCAGGCATAGGAGACACCGCTTGGTCGCGTTTGAGTAGGCCTGGGCCTTGGTGACGACGGTCCTCTCATGCCTCCGGGAGGCATGAGAGGATGGAAAGAAGCACGGAGCTGTCCAAGTGCATATGGAAGCTCAAGCGGAAGAACACTCCGCACTCTGTGAAATGGGCCGTCGTCACCAAGGCCCAGGCCTACTCGAACGCGACCAAGCGGTGTCTCACCGAGAGCCGACACACAAATGGCCCTCAGGGGCTAGCCCACAACTGCCTACCGCAGTCCAATCACACGAGCGGCCATAGAGGCCAACAAGCAGCCCACCAATGGCTAAATGATCTTGCCAGCCCTGGGCCGCTAGCATACTGCCCACCAAGGACGCGCAAATGGCGAACGAACGACCAACGGGGCGAAGAATTCTCCCACCTAGGGCTCACATAACTACCTGGCATGAGGAGTCACACCACACACATACAACAATCCTGATGGCCGCTTGCATCTCCACCTCCATTCGGGAAGAAAACAAGGTGGCAATGGAAAGAAAGAGCAGAGACAAACAAAATAGAGACGGTGGGCTGGTGGGGAAAAGTAAAACGTAATTTCAGCAAATCAAGAAAGAAACTAATAATAAGGACAGCTCCTTCATGTCCAGACAGTTTTTGAGAACTTCAAGACACATGTGTTGAATTGAAATCATAAAAATGCCCGTAAAAATTGGCCAACTTCGGTCTTCTCCACAACCGGTGACATGGGCAAGCAATATGCCTTGCTTTACAAGCATATTGCATCCCTCATTGCTGAGAAAAGCAGCGAGCCGTATTCGGTTGTCATGGGATTCATCCGCTGCCGCCTTAGCTTTGCTTTGCTCAGAGCAAGTGTTATGTACCTGCGTGGTAACCAGAGGCGTGATTGGCGAGGGGCACAGGGGGCAAGTGTGCCCCCCCCGAAAAACATTCCGACCGGGGTTTTGAAAAGTCACCAATGTAATGCGGGGAGCGGAGCTGGATACATTCTGGACTGTTCTCAAAGCAATCTGACCTGAGCACCTGCCTACTAGCCTTGCTGACTGTGCCAAGTTCGCGGAGGAGAGCCTGTGCAAGGGAGTGACCCAGCTGGTCATCCGCCTAGCACGCTACCCGTAAGCACGTGCTCCTGTGAGCGCAGCAACAGCAACCTGCGGCATTTGAAGACTTCATTGAGGAGCACCATGACTGGAGAGCGTTCCAATGGGCTTGCTCTGCTGCATACTCACTACGGCATGCCTGTTAACACAGATGAGGTGCTGAAGCTGGTCTTTCGACGCTCTCCTCACCGAATTCTGTCCAGATACGTCAACCAGTGTGATGATTGTTCTTAGCTATATCCGTGCAATGCGTGTTTGCATCGGCCTGCCTGGCACAGTGCCGTTGACGGATTTTTTTTAAACATTAGCACAAGAGAGAGATTGGAAGCTTTGTTACAACTCTGAGTTTCATTTATTACTACGATCAGCAGGCAACTGATGGATCAAAAGCGAGCAGCCAGAACATAAGGGGGAGCCAGGTGGGAAATTCTGAGGGGTATCATAGGCAACGCGTATCATAGCGCAAGAGTCAGGTGCAGGCGTGAAGTTGCCAAGCCTTCAAACTTGGGGCTATGCAGCAGCAGTTCCTGCGTGAATGATAATATTATAGAATAGAGCTGGGGACAAATCCACACATGCCCACACCATTAAGCCCACACTCTGTCCCTTTTCTCATATATACATACACTCACGCGCGTACACACATACATTCTTTAAATCTCTCTCTCTCTCTCACACACACACACATTCATCTCTAAATCTCTCTTCCATACACACACATTCTCTATATCTCTCTCACACACACACCTTGACCTTGACCTTGACCTTGGTACACGTTGCCTTGATAGGGTACACGGTCCCCGTCAGGGGAGAGGGGTGGAAGAGGCTGAGGAGCAGCACTTCTGATGGCGTACTAGTTGGTGACGTAGTCCGAACTTCCTTTGGCAAGGGCCCTCAAACGGGAAGTCGGCCCTTTCCGACACTGTCCTTCGTTTCGTGCGGTCGCACTTGTGTCTGGCCAAGCCTCTGCTGGACTTGAAACTCCGGTGACAGGTGCTGCACTGCGGAGTGACCGGGTTGCCGGGGTGCTCGATGTTCGGAGCAGGTCCGTGGTCGCACCGATGGGTAGCCAATCCACCAGGGCTGCGGAACCAACGTTGGCAGAGACGACAAGCTGGCAAGCGCCAGCCTGATCACACACTGGTTTCTACCGTTCTGCCAAGCATTTGTGACGCAGGCGCGTAGGCAGGGGGGGGGGGGTGCTTTGGGTGCCAAAGCACCCCCCTCAAAAATTTCGACCATGGGTCTGGCTTGGCATGCATTGTATGATCAGACAACCGCGACTGCCCTCAGCCCAGACTGGGTGCATGCTACGTAGATCTGCAAGTGCTGCACTGTACTACACATGCTTGCACTTTTCCATTGCAGTCAGTGTGCAAGTATTACGGTAGTTACTCCATGAACAAAGTGGTCTCAAATTACTAAAATGCGCTACTTGTGGCACATGTTGCTGCGAAGGTAGCAGGTCTGAAAACACCGACAAAATCAGCGAAGCGCTTGCCAAGGAAAGAAGGTGCGGAACTGCTTACCCTACCCCGCTGGAAGGTCGTTACAGTGTACTTGAAAAATGCTAGCTTGCCTTCATTTCCTGCCACATGGAGGCATATATCGCTGGAAAACGAAGTTTCTTCACTTGAATTCGAACGCGCGTCTTGTTTAGCGTATTGTTGAGTGCTGAAGGGTCTGCCTCAAACTCTGATGAAGACGTCGATCACACACACACACACACACACACACACGCACGCACGCACGCACGCACGCACGCACGCACGCACGCACGCACGCACGCACGCACGCACGCACGCACGCGCGCGCGCGCACACACACACACACACACACACACACACACACACACACACACACACACACACACACACACACACACACACACACACACACACACACACACACACACACACACACACACACACACACACACACACACACACACACACACACACACACACACACACACACACACACACACACACACACACACACACACCTTGGTCCTTGGTAACACTGCCATCAAATGGTCACGTGTCCCCTGTGCAGGGGTCGACAGCACTGAGTTCAGCATTGGACCCAGAAACGCCGCTCTTCTTCCTGGACAGGAAATTAGCACAGCTATGCAGGTCGAAACCACGGGATGACTTGCAGCAGCGACCGCAGCCGAGACAATGCGCTCTGCAGCAGGGCAGGGCAACCCGCTGTTTCCGGACCGAGTCTGCCGATGCCACAGCCGAGACCGACGCCACTTCAGCAGCCGAGTTGGAGAGACACTTATGCGAAGCTAGCCCGCCAGCACTCAAGAACCATCTCCCGCACGCATTACATAGTCGGCTGCCGGACTGCTCAGATATGGGCTTCCTCCTCTCGGCCAGGCACTTGTGGCGATTCTTGTATTTCTGGTGGGCGAAAGTACGCTGGCAAACATCGCAGAGCACAGAAGTGTCCTGCTGAGCCGATCGCGGTACTGGTTGAGCGGAATACGCACTGCGCCATTTCCCACGCTCCTGGGCGAGGTCGTACCATTCCGTGTGGTCGATGTTCACTGCGGAGAGGTCAGCTCTGACAGAGTCTCGCCACCGTTTCCGAGGACCGCAAGCCGGCCTCGGCGGAAGGAGCGCACCAAACAGGAGCTGGCGCGGAGTTCTATCGCCGTCCATCCTAGCTAGATGGCCTAGCCACTCCAGACGGCGGCGAAGAACACGTGTGGTAATATCCACTGGATCTCGACGATTCCAGGCCTCCAGAATGGTCTTCCTGTTGATGTGGAAGTCCCAGGTGTCTCTTCTACCGAGGGCTAAGATTGCGGAAATGCAGCGAAGATGGAAGGCGGACAGCGCCGCAAGCTCGCTTTTCAGTGGTACCCAACACTCCGCTCCGTAAAGGAGAAGAGAAGCCACACATGCATCATACACCATTCGCTTCGTTGCCAGTGAAAGATCGCCATCATCAAAGACAGATCGACGCAATGCTCCGAATGCCCTAGATGCTGACGATATTCGGGACCGAGTGTCCACTGCGGTGCGGCCACCAGTATGGATGATGGAGCCTAGGTAGCGAAAGTCATGCACATTCTCGACAATTTCCCCGCCAACCACCAATGGACGACGATCCTCCGGAGAAATGCCGAAGCCGACCGCCATTACTTTGGTTTTTGATAGGTTGATGGTGAGGCCGAAGCGAGTTGCGACGTCCATGAACCGGCTGAGCGCAAGTGTGGCACCATGGTGAGTTGTAGCAATAAGTGCCGAATCGTCTGCGAATTGACAGTCACGATGGATGTTGATTGTGTCAGTCCCCTGGCGTTTGAAAAGGAGAGACGGTCCAGAGTTAGAGGAGACGGGAAATCCAATCTCAGGTATGTCCGCAACCTCACGCTGCCACAGCTGGAATACTGCCCACATGAATATATTGAACAATACTGGGGCCATACAACAACCTTGTCGAAGGCCATTTTGCACCTCAATAGGCTCGGCCTCGATGCCCGGGATCGACAGGTTTGCAGACATAGAGGTATGAAATGAGCTGATAATGGTAACCAGCTTGTCAGGTACGCCCGCCTTCCGGAGAATTTCCCACATGCACTTACGGGTGACGGAATCATAGGCCTTCCGTAGATCAACAAAAACCATGAAACCAGAGCAGCGATGTTCATATAGTTTCTCAGATATTTGTCTCACCGCGAAGATCATGTCCGCACAAGATCTGCCTTTGCGGAATCCACACTGCGTGTCTGGTAGGATGTCTTCCGCGAGCCGCTGCAATCTTGTCTGGACGAGGCCAGCAACAGCCTTTCCTACCACCTCCAGAAGAGCGATGCCCCTCCAATTGTCACAGCTGGATAGATTTCCTTTTTTTGGTATCGGGACAAGCTGGCAGTCCACCCACTCCTGGGGCACCCGCTCTGCATTCCACACTGTCTGGACAAGGTCTAGTAGTGCCATCATGAGGCCATCCCCACCAGCCTTCAGCAGTTCCGGTAAGATTCCAGAGCCTCCTGCTGCTTTTCCGTTCCGTAGTCGGCGCACAGCTTGCCTAAGCTCTTCCAGAGTAGGTGGATCGGCGAGGTCTTCACACACTTCCTGTTGCTCAATGGTGGCAACAGTTGCAGGTTCATACGAGGTTGGAACATTGTAAACCTTGGAGAAGTGACGGTGCCATGTGCGGCCCTGATCCGCCGGTGAATTACAGACATTTCCGTTCTCGTCCCGCACAGCGACTGCAGTTACACCCACAAGCCCTCGCCGAGCCGTCTGCATGGTCTTGATACCGGCCCAAATGCGCGCCGAGTCAAAGCGCCCCTTCTCAGTACGTTGTGCCATGGCAGCAAACCAATCATTCTTCGCAGCTCGGGTGGCAGCGCGAGCCCTCGTGCGCGCAACACGGTAGCGCGAATACTCTTCCTGATTCCGGCCACTAGTGATCCATGTTCGATAGCATGCATTGCGCGCGTCCAGCAGTGGCCGCAGCCCGTCCTGGCTTTCCGTAAACCAATCAGGCTGCCGTCTCCTCTGATGACCGAGAGTGTCCGCAGCTGCCGCCGTCACCACGTCCCGCATCGCATTCCATTTCTCGTCTACCGTTTCCGCGTCCGCCACTGCATCAATCTTGGCATTGATGTTTTCCTGGTAGTCGTCAACCTTCCTCCGGTGGTTTCCCTCAGCATCTGTCGAAACCACTGCGGGCAGATTATGCACTGCAAATCGTACTCTCTTTGTGGATTTCCGCGGTTTCCACAAGACCCTGCCGAGCCTAAACCTGGCGGCAACAAGACTATGGTCGCTCCCACATTCTGCCGAGCGAATAACCTGAGCATCAGTGCACCAGTGCCGGCTCCCTTGCGCTGTGATGATGAAGTCAATACAATGGACATGTTTAGTTCTGGGATGCTGCCAAGTGCCTTTCAATTCCTGCTTTTTCCTGAACCAGGTGTTCGCGATCCAGCATTGATGCATTGCCAGAAACTGAAGTAGCTCCTCTCCAGACGAATTCAGGCAGCCCAAGCCATGTGAGCCACGCACAGCGCTCCAATCATCACCTGGCTCTCCAGACCCCACTCTGGCATTGAAATCTCCAAGTAGAACAAATTTATCTGTGCACGGTATTGAGTTGAGTACTCCTTGCAGAGAGTCATAAAACGCATCCTTTTCACAGCGCTTACTGTTGAATGTTGGCGCATAAGCTGTAACCAGCGACATCCATTCAACCTCTCCACTCGCCAGATCAAACTTCAAGCGTATGGACAACAACCGAGCGGATACTGCGACGAGTTGACAACCCCCTTCGCGCCAGGCCCGAAGCGCATTTCCCCTCAGCACAAACGCAACGCCCTCACCTCGCCGTCTGGACGCTCCTTCCCCAGGCACAGGCCGACCCGAAGCAATGACCATTGCTCCGTGGACTTGATAGTTTTCCTGACCAAACCAGTGGGTCTCTTGAAGAGCAGCGGCGTCCATCTCCAAGCGTTCCAGATGTTGTACAATTTGATAAATTTTTTTATCGTCGGCAACAATTCCACTCGCGGCAGCCGTCCGAATGTGGCCCTCACTCTCAACCAGAGAGCGTACGTTCCAAGAGCCCATGCTGAATACTCCATGCTGTCGTTTTCTTTGTGCTGTAGATGTCACCACTCGCGGGCTCGCAACGCCTCGCGAAGGCATCTGAGAACGGGACGACGACAAGAGTGTCGACATCAAAAATCGTCGACCAAGTCCGCCGCCGATATTCCCGCCTCAGTATGTTATCCTGGGCGGCTGGGGAGGCCCCAGGCCGCCCAGGCCTGTCTCACTATGTCCAGAAACAGTCAGGAGAGGAAGACTTACAGAGAGCAAAAAAAATTCAAACTGTCCCCACCCAAAGCAAGGACAGGACACACACACACACACACACACACACACACACACACACACTCACACACTCACACACACACACACACACACACACACACACACACACACACACACACACACACACACACACACACACACACACACTCACACACACACACACACACACACACACACACACACACACACACACACACATTCACTACAACACACAGCAGCTTGCGGTTAGGAGGGTGCTGGCCAGCGAAGTGAGAGGCTACAGAGAGAGCAGGATCTTGGCGGAGCCAAGAGGATAGTCACGTCCAAGGGACGAAGACCGAGAGCCCTGAGTAGCCGGAAATGAGCATGGCCCATTGTGGCCAGCAAGCCTCGTACCGAAGCAACCGTGAGCGGGATTAAAGACATAGACTCTGCCGGAGCAGGATCTTGGCGGAGCCAAGAGAGAGGTCAGAGAGAGGTCACTGCCGGAGCAGGAGGGATCACTGCCAGAGCAGGATCTTGGCGGGTAACCACCAGCCACGGTGGGCCACCGGGTAGTTGAGATGGTGGTGGAGCTGAACGTGTCCGAGAACGTCTTGGAATTGCCGGTGGCAATCGTGCACGTTGCCCCGCTGTAGCCACTGTCACATTAGCAGCCTTGCTAGCGTTCGGCCTTCGACTGCTTGAGTGTGGCAATGATTCATGTCTCGTTGATATGGAGACGAGGCAAGAAAATAGAAAACAGATAGACACAGAAACAGACAGAAAAGCAGACAAACAGACACAAAACAGACAGACAGACAAACACACAAACAGACAGAGGATTCAGGGGCAGCCGGGTAGACACTGCCGAAGCAGAATGTTGGCGGAGCCAAGTATCTACAAGAGTCTGCGTCCGAGGGACGGCGACCGAGGGCCCTAAGTAAAGAGAGGGGTCACTGCCGTAGCAGGATCTTGGCAGGGCCAAGAGAGAGGTCAGACAAGAGTAATATGTAGACACTGCCGGAGCAGAATGTTGGCGGAGCCAAGTATCTACGAGAGAGGATTCAGGGTCGGCCGGGTAGACACTGCCGAAGCAGAATGTTGGCGGAGCCAAGTATCTACAAGAGTCTGCGTCCGAGGGACGGCGACCGAGGGCCCTGAGTAAAGAGAGGGGTCACTGCCGGAGCAGGATCTTGGCAGGGCCAAGAGAGAGGTCAGACAAGAGATATACGTAGACACTGCCGGAGCAGAATGTTGGCGGAGCCAAGTATCTACGAGAGAGAATTCAGGGTCGGCCGGGTAGACACTGCCGAAGCAGAATGTTGGCGGAGCCAAGTCTCTACAAGAGTCTGCGTCCGAGGGACGGCGACCGAGGGCCCTGAGTAAAGAGAGGGGTCACTGCCGGAGCAGAATCTTGGCAGGGCCAAGAGAGAGGTCAGACAAGAGATATACGTAGACACTGCCGGAGCAGAATGTTGGCGGAGCCAAGTATCTACGAGAGAGGATTCAGGGTCGGCCGGGTAGACACTGCCGAAGCAGAATGTTGGCGGAGCCAAGTATCTACAAGAGTCTGCGTCCGAGGGACGGCGACCGAGGGCCCTGAGTAAAGAGAGGGATCACTGCCGGAGCAGAATCTTGGCAGGGCCAAGAGAGAGGTCAGAGAAGGGTCACTGCCGGAGCAGGATCTTGGCGAAGCCAAGAGAGGGGTCACTGCCGGAGCAGGATCTTGGCAGGGCCAAGAGAGAGGTCAGAGAGGGGTCACTGCCGGAGCAGGATCTTGGTGGAGCCAAGGGAGGAGTCAGAGAGGGGGGCACTGCAGAGAGAGATCTTGGCGGAGCCAAGAGAGGGACGAGGACAAAAAGCCCCCTGGGTAGCTAGGCATTAAATGTGTGTGCATTGAGACAGCATGTGGTAAAGAGGACACTGACAAGAGTTCAAGCAACACGGATGAGAACCAGTAAGACAGTTGCCTTGATGATCTCCTTGGCGGTGTCCCTCATTTCATGCCGGATAAATGCTCGTGCAGCAAAGGGAGCTTGCCCAAATAGAAGGACAAACTCTGCTGCGGTGATTGGCTAGACCATGGTGTCAGGTCGCACCGCAGCTGTGGGAGCAAAGGTCTGGAGTCATCCAACTTGGTCCGAGCAGAGCATCGATGGTGTTGGAGGTGACTGGCAGGTGTGATGCTCGAAACAGTAAGTAGTACTGGACACAAGTAGAGGGTGCAGATGAGTGCCATGACCAGAGAAGAACTGAATGGCTTGTGCCAACCTTCAATACGTTGACAGAGTCTGGTGCCACCAGCTCAGGGGCGTCCTTGACTGAGGTTGAGAGGTGCAGCATTCTGTGAGATGAACTCAGATGTGGCCTTGACAAGGTCAGACAGGCAGGGCATAATAACGTACGGGTGGGTAGCGAATGTGAGTTGGCCTAGAAGGCAGGCGAGTTCGTGCTTGAGGACGTAACGCCTGTCAGTGTGGCAGAGACTAAATGACGTCGGGCCAGAGAGGTTGAGGTTATACTGGAAAACTACATAAATGGTTGGACAAGAGTGGCCCAAGCAAATCTGCTGTTGGACTGAACACTTGAATACTTGCAACACGTCAATTGCTGGTTATACACACTGGTTGGGATGGCAGTGTGAACTGCAACAGTGCTAACCCCCATACTAACTGGAGGAGACTGCAACAGCATGGGCATAAGCCAGCCTGTGAGTACGTGGGTGGTGCACCTCGAAAGTGACAGGCACTAGCACCAGATTGATTGATGCACTATGGATGTGTGTGTGTGGGAGTTCCTTACCCCACCAATGACAGGTAGACCAAGTAATAGCAGTACTTGATGGATTGATGACAGGGCTGTGCCTGGGTGCAGACGAAGAACTGGATGCCGCTGGTCGAAGCATGCTCCAAGTATGTACACAGTACTAGTAACTTGGTGTGGAGTTGCATAGCCTGGGGTTGCAGAACTTACTTTGAAGAAGAAAGATAGATTATCGCTGGCAAACAGTTCCCTTCTGGCAATGCTAAGGCCAGTCGCTGGCAAACAGTTCCCTTTTGGCAATGCTAGGGCCAGGGCGTAGTAAACTCTTCGCCAGCACAATGCCTAGCCCAAACGACTGCATGGGGCTAAACGGTTGTGTGTTAAATGGACCAGCTGTCATGCCGTCCTTGCAGCAGCGTTGGAGACAGTCAGAAATATATCAGCTACCACAGACTGGGCTCAATGATGTCCCACTTCAGTGATGGGTCGGCAGCAGCCTTGATGCGGAATTGACAGGACAGCAACTCCACTATCCTGTGCGAAGCAATGTCGACCATGATCTGGACCAAGACGGTGAAGGCCTCAACCCATGTCGCAAGATCATGAACATGCCCACTCTTGCTGGGAGTAATGCTGACTCGCGTTCTCTGCTGCCTGCTCCGCTCACCGCGCTCGGGGTAGAATGGCAGGATTCAGCGTGGTGAAGTACACTGAAACAGGCCGTTGCTTGGACGCGAGGGACAAGAAAGGCGCGGACACAGAGAGGTAGTCGTCCAAATAATGCATGATGATCGGAATGGCGAACTGGTGATGCAAAATCCACTCAACGGCTTCCGCAACCTGGTTAAAAATGAACGGGCTAGAACGCAGACCAAACGGTAACACCTTCTCGAAATAGTACTGGTTCTGCCAATGAATGCCCAACAGCGGCCAGTCATCAGGGGAGACTGGGATGAGCCGGAACGCGTTGCGGACGTCGAGCTTCGTCAAAAAGGGCGCCGCGGCCCACTGACATGATGGCACGAACTGCATCGTCGACGTGGATATACCTCAAGCTGAACTTGTCCGCTGGTATGCCGTCATTTACGCTGGACCCTTCCGGTGCCGACAGATGGTGAATTACACTAAGGCGACCGTTTTTCTTCGGAACATTGCCAAGCCCAGACGACTGGATGGGGCTAAATGGTGGCGTGGTAAATGGACCAGCTGACATACCATCCTTGCAGCAGCGTTGGAGATAGTCCGAAATATGTTGTGAATGAGGAGCTGAAGAGGTTAGATTCGGGGCTACTACAGTCTTACGCTGGCCCTCAAAGCCGACAGAGAAACCGTAAGCAAGGCCGTTGCATACATAATTGACGAATTGCTGATCAGGATGTGAAGCAAGCATGGACGCAAAACGGGAAACGCGCAGAGGCGTATGAACAGAATGTACAGTATTATGCAGTGTGCGGTGGATGGTGGCCTTAATGTCGCGCTGGACACTGAAGGCTGGCATGATGTTGGCAGCCCTATTGCTTGGGTTTACCACCCGCCCACGAGCTGGTGGTGTTACCCTTACATTGGGAAGCTGGGTGGCGACCCCGGCAGATCTGGCAGATGTGGGACCTGGAGCAAGGGCCAAAGCACCGACCCGCATTGAAATTGCGGCAGACCGGTTGTCCTGGGGAGGCTGAGCCCTTGGAGTTACTAGCGAAGCCGGAAAACCGTTGGTAGGACTGTTGGTAGGGACGAAAAGGACAGCGTCCATTAGCAGAAGGCGGATGCCCAGCGCCGCATGCCATGCAGGCAGACCGAGCGCGTCCTGTTGTCGCCAGCTGCCACAGGTTTGGGTCGATAATGTCCCACTTCAGCGACGGGTCGGCAGCAGCCTTGATGCGGAACTTCCTGTCATACTCCAACCACCCTTCAGGCGTGAATCTGCGGTTAGCCTCGAGGATGAGGCCCTGGTAACACAGCAACTCCGCTGACCTGTGCGGGGCCACGTCGACAATAACCTGGCTCATGATCGTGTAAGCTTCCACCCACGTTGCAAGGTCGTGAACGTGCCTGCTCTTGCCGCGGGCAGCGCCGTCCTCGACCACCCGCAACGGGCCCCATCCGACGACTCAAAACGGAGCACGTCCTGTGTGCGGGCGTGCGGCATGGAGCTAGACACAGAGGGCAAGAGCTCACTCAATTCCACGAACTCACCCGTCAAAATCCGCTCGCGATGTTTGGCTCCCAGGTGGGCGGCGAACGACTTGCTGCTACCTGAGCTAGCTGGGAGAGGAGTCGAGTTCGTAAGACTATGAGGCAGAGAATCGGGAACCATGGCCGCCAGAAGTGTTGGCAAAGTCTCCGACACCACCGATACTATGGTGGAGCGGATTGTGTCGGGAGTTATCGCCGACGTCGGAGGCACAGACGGCGCCAACGGCTCGCGTTCTCTGTTGCCTGCTCCGCTCGCCGTGCTCGCTGCAGACTCGCAGGGATCAGCGTGATGAACTTGGGCCTGAATCAGGCGATCAACGAGGGCAAACTTCCGCCCGAAGTATCCAAATCCAACAGCGAGAGTTTGCTGCGGAGACGCGGAACCGTCATGTCGCGGATTTCATCATCAGTATAGGCAGCCATGGCGTCGCGAAGACAAGGCGGCGAGGAGCGAATAAACTCACAAACTGTGAAACACTACGAGCGAGCAAGAAACTCACAAACTCTAAAGCACTACGAGCAAGCAAGAAACTCACAAACGAGACAAAGCTCACAAACGAGTCAAAGCTCAACGGCGGCGAGGAGCGAATAAACTCAGAACTGTGAAACACTACGAGCAGACAAGAATGATCGTCGCACAGAACGGATCGAAAATATATAGCAGAGCAAACTCTAGCAAGACATGCAACGATGCATGCCACCCACGTTGAGTTACAAGCAAGCGCCATCATAGCACCGCCAAACCCACCCACGTTGATTTACAAGCAAGCGCCACGATAACGCCATGTGATAACGCCATGTGATAACGCCATGTGATAACGCCATGTGATAACGCCATGTGATAACGCCATGCGTCGGAGGCCAGCGACACGCATGAACAGAGACACGATCAATGTCACGTAGAGAGATGCATTCAATATCATGCAGAGTGCCAAGCTGCACAGAGTCCCTAGCCAGCAGCAAAGCGTGAGCATGCAGTAACAGCACCATCAAACATAGCAGCATAGATTGAGCGGTAGCAGAAAGCTGCGTGCACCCATTAATCTGCATTATCACCATAATGCTACACACATACACATTCATTCATTCTCTATATCAAACACACACACACACACGCACACATTCTCTAAATCTCACACACACACACACACACACACACACACACACACACACACACACACACACACACACACACACCTGGTCCTGGTCCTGGTAAACACTGCCATTACGGTCACGTGTCCCCTTACGGGGCCGACAATATAGAACGACGAGAGGGACCATGTTCGAGAGAGCCATCTCCTGCAGCTATGGATCTGGGTTATCATCGGAAACGATTCCTCTCACGGCTGCCGCTAGAAGTGGTCCATCACTCTCCACAACAGAGCGAACATTCCATGAGCCAGCGCTCAGAATCGTTCCAAGTCGTCGTCTTCGTGCGGTAGTTTGCTCCACTCACGGGCTTGTAAAGCCTCGCGAAGGACTCCGAGGTCGGGGCAACGAGGAGAGTGTCGGCATTGTAACTATCCGACCAAGTCTCCTGTCCGTGAATACCCCACCTCAGGCACTGTTGGCCTGGAAGGCTGGGGACACCCCAGGCCGTCCACAATGGCGAGAACAACACGGACGGAGGCCAGAAACAAGAGCCCGGAAAAGTACAACCGTCCTACACCAGAGCAGAGAACACACACATTGTCAAGATGTTCAACTATTTGAAAGATTTTCTTATCGTCGGAAACGATTACTCTCACGGCGGCCGCTCGAACAGGTCGATCACTCTCCACAACAGTAGAAAGTATTAGGCATGTACCATATCACTGACGTCATCGATGACGTCATAGCGATTTAACCCTAAAAACCGGGGCGTTTTAACCCTAATTTTTTCCGATTTACGGCAAATTTTTGCGATTTACGTTAATTTTTGCGATTTAACCTAAAATCGGGGCGTTTTACACATGACGTCATCGATGACGTTATGCGATTTAACCCTAAAAACCGAGGCGTTTTAACCCTGAATTGTGCGATTTAACCCTTAATCTGTACGTTTTAACCCTAAAAAGCAAGGCATATTAACCCTAATAATCCCGGTAACCCTAACCCTATCACCATGACAATAACCCTAATCCTAGGGCTATCACCATGGCGATAACCCTAATATTCCTGACGATGATAACCCTAACCCTATCAACATGACGATAACCCTAACCCTAGGGCTATCACCATGGCGATAACCCTAATATTCCTGACGATGATAACCCTAACCCTATTAACATGACGATAACCCTAATCCTAGGGCTATCACCATGACGATAGCCCTAATATTCCTGATAACCCTAACCCTAACCCTATTAACATGACCATAACCCTAACCCTAGGGCTATCACCATGGCGATAACCCTAATATTTCTGATAACCCTAACACCATGACCATAACCCTAGGGCTATCACCATGGCAAAAACCCTAATATTTCTGATAAGACCATGACCATAACCCTAGGGGTATCACCATGGCGATAACCCTAGTATTTCTGATAATCCTAACACCATGGCCATAACCCTAATATTCCTGATAACCCTATGATCATAACCCTAATATTCCTGATAACCATATCACCATGACGATAACCCTAATATTTCTGGTGACGATAAACCCGACAATAACCCTAATATTTCGAGAGACGATAACCCTAGTAGCCCTCGTAACCCTATCACCATGACAATCCCATTACCATCCCAACTCTACTCTTTTTATGTGTTCAGGTACTACAGCTGAAGAAGTCCTCGTACGATTGCTTTTTTTGTGTACAGATCACAACAACAACAACACTCGGCAAACCCTAATAATCATCTTATATGTGTACAAGTCCTATATACCCTATTAGCAAATCTGCTTGTTATGTGCACAGATCCTATCGTTATTCATCTTATGTGTGTACAGGTCCTATATACCCTATTAGCAAATCTTGTTGTTATGTGTACAGATCCTGTCGTAATACTAACACAATCACCATCGCAACCCCCATCAACTCTTTGATGACGACCATAATAACCCAATCACCATCACATACGTGTCTACAGGTACCGGAGAGTTGTTGAAAAAATCCTCCCCCGATTTACCTAACAGCAAGACTTAGTAAACTATTTTACTTACCTTGCACGAATTTATACAACAATTCAATCGGGGGGAGGGTCATGCTCATCACCAGGTAAGATGCACATGTGCATTCACACGCGCAGATGTATGACGATAGTGTTGCAGCTGCAAACGATGAAAAATTACGAACAAATAAATCAAACGCTGAAAAATTACTAAAAAATAAATATATATGTCTATATATGGAATCAGACTACGAGCAAGAATTGTGTACGATCGTAATCGGATAGACATGCAATGGCTGACGATCACATACCTTGTACAAAGCAATGCTGCAAGGAGATGAAGAGGGATGTCCGTCTCTTGTCCAGGTAAACGACTAGGCTATAATAATTCCAGGATTACATGAAAAAAGGAACACTGTCACTACGAAATGATTTGAGGAAATGAAGATTGCTTCCATATACGTGCACACCACTTGCTCCGACGAGTTTGAAATTTTCAAGCTCGTACGCATCAAACCGCAAAGCCAGTCAAAACGGGAGCCGCGTACAGGATACGCATCCAAAGCTCGACCGAACCCTCGCGTCTTACGCACGCGGGTCAAAAGGTTGCGAGGAGTGCGTCGTACGCGCACACACTATCTGCATAAGGGAGTAGTAAAAAACTGTATTTTACTCCTCGCTATGCTCAGAGTACGCACAGCGTACTCCGATCAGGCGGAAGTTTCTGGAATCATCAACTAGAACCCACGACAAATTTGGACGCGTTCAAACAGAACGCGGACGAAGTACTCTAGATGCTTTTCCTTTTACTTGCTCATAATTTATTTTCCTTCGATGAAGAAAGGTGGAAGTAAGTTTGTTTAGTTGAAAGAACATTTAGCTACAAGATGTCGCAACGAAGCCGAGTGATGCGAATGTTCGAGTTCGAGCTCGAGCATAATGCGAGAATGCTCAGGAACTACGTCTGCCATCTTGGTGCTGGAGAGTACCAGGATGCTAGCGTATTGTTGCAGCTGATGGATAGGAGCCTCAGTGAGCTGCTTCGCGATGACGTCCTCGAGTTTGGGAGATACAAAGTAGCTATTGTCCTTCAACTGCGTTTGTTGAAGCAGGGTGGTGTCACCGGTGACAAGGTGTTCATCAGCTTCTTCGTGCGCACGCGAACCACCATCATCCTGAATGATGATGATGTTCGTTACAAATTGGATAGTGCTGCAGCAGAGATCGATGCTCAAATCGATGAGTTTGTCCGGAATGGATCGGGGTGGATCGTGGATCACGTCGAAGCCGTATATCTGGAATTGTCCAAATTTGAGCCGATGGGAGGTGGAACGTTCATCCAACTCCCCCAGCACATCAAGGCTAAGACAGCCTGCCTCAACATCATCAGCAACGACGATCGGTGTTTGCAGTGGGCTCTGCTGGCCGCAAAACATCACGAGGATGTCGGTGCAAACTACAATCGTGCAACGAAGTACGTTCCATACGTCGACGAGCTGAACTTTGCTGGTGTAGAGTTTCCAGCTAGTATGTGTGCCATCACGACGTTGGAGCAGAGCAATGCCGATCTCGCTGTCAACGTTTTCGGCATATCGGATGATGGGAAGACTGTCGTTCCGCTACGTCTGACCAGAAAAGGCGATCCTCAGGAAGCCATCAATCTGCTCCTGTTTTCTGGTTAAACTGAGGACGAACGTAACGTGCAGCACTGGGTGTTCATCAAGAACATGAGTCGTCTGGTAGCCACCAAAAGTTGTCGTTCGCGGAAGGTGTGCTACCGGTGTCTGAACGTGTTGAGCACTCAGGCGACTCTGGAGAGTCACCAGTTGCATTGTAAAGACCATCTCATCGCACGGGCGGTGATGCCGCAGAAGGGTGAAAAGCTACGTTTCACGCAGTACGAGAAGCAGCTTCGTGCACCGTATGTGATTTATGCTGATTTCGAGAGCATCATCACACCTCATGCTGAGCCTAAAAGCATTGGGGGGAAGACGAATCAGCACTCGGAGCACATACCCTGTTCTGCCGCATACATCGTCGTGCGCAGTGATGGCACCGTGACGGATACGTTCCAGCATACGGGCGAAGATTCAGTAGAGCAGTTCCTGACCTCCCTGGAACTGCAGGAAGTCTCCATTCGTGAAGACTTGGAGAATCGTCGCCCTATGAACCTGACGCCTGATGAGGAGGCTGGTTTTCTCAGCGCCAGGGATTGCTGGATATGTAAACGTCGTCTCGGAGGGGATCGTGTGCGTGACCACGATCACATGACGGGTGCGTTTCACGGAGCAGCGCACAACTCCTGTAATCTTCAGCTGCGCATCGTACCCGGCAAGGTGAACATCCCGGTGGTGTTCCACAATCTCAAGGGGTACGACGCGCATCACATCGTCAGTCATCTCGGTAAAACGAAGATTGACGAAGTGACGTACCAAGATGCTGGAGACAAGGAGCACACGGAGCAGCGCGGCTCCATCAACATCGTTTCGTCCAACACGGAAAAGTACATCGCTATGATGTGGCGGCAGTTTGTGTTCATCGACTCGTACGCTTTTCTGAACACTTCGCTAGATAAGCTTGCGAAGGCAACACCTCGAGAAGCGTTCGTCCGCATGCGTGATCTGCATGGAGAAGATCCCGAGAAGACGGATCTTCTGCTTCGGAAAGGTGTATACCGTACGAGTACATGGACTCGTTCAGCCGCTTCGACGAGGAGAGTCTCCCCCCACGGGAGAAGTTCTACTCGTCGCTGTCCGAGGCACACATCACCGATGACGAGTACCGTCACGCGCAAACCGTCTGGAGCAGGTTTGATTGTGTCACTCTGTGTGATTATCACGAACTTTACCTGAAGACGGACGTGTACTTGCTGGCGGATGTATTTGAGAACTTCCGCACCACCGCCATCGCCACGTACTTGCTAGATCCGGCCAACTACTACACGCTGCCCGGGTTTGCGAGGAATGCGCTGCTAAAGGTGTCCGACGTCAGTCTGGACCTGCTGTCTGACGTGACGATGCCCACATTCATCGAGCACGGCATCCGCGGTGGAATCAGCATGAGTGTGCAGAGGTACGCCGAGGCTAACAACGATCTTATCCCAGACGGGTACGATCCCTCGAAGCCGATGACGTATCTGCAGTACGTCGATGCAAACAATCTGTACGGCTGGGCCATGCAGCAGCCCCTGCCCATCGGGGACTTCAAGTTCGTGGAGGACATCAGCGATGATCTCGTGGACGACATCGTCATGACGCACCCCCACGATTCGCCCGTGGGATACATCGTGGAATGTGATCTCACGATTCCCGATGGTGTGCACGATGCGCTAAACGAGTATCCTCCTTGCCCCGAGAATATGTGCGTGACGGACGACATGCTGTCGCCGCATCAGCAGCAGCTGGCGCAACAGCTCGGCTGGGGCAAGCAGAAGGAGAAGAAGCTGATGCTCACTCTGCTACCAAAAACCCGCTACGTGTGTCACTACGTAAATCTGCAGGCATACGTTGCGCTTGGTGTGGAAGTGAGTGAAGTGCATCGCGTCCTTCAGTTCACGCAGCGTCCGTGGATGCGCTCGTACATCCAGCTGAACACCGATCTGCGTACGAATGCTGCATCGGAGTTTGAGAAAGATTTCTACAAACTCATGAACAATGCAGTGTTTGGCAAGACGATGGAGAACGTTCGTCGCCGCTTGAACCTGAAGCTTGTCCGCTCGGAAGAAGAGGTGGACAGGCTGCGGCGCGCCATCGTCAAGCCAACGTACAAGCGCAGTATCGTGTACGACAACAACCTGGTGGTGGTGGAGTTCTTCAAGTGTAAAGTTCACTTGAACAAACCTATCTACGTGGGTTTCTCCATCCTAGAGTTGTCGAAGGTGCTGATGTACAGCTTCTTCTACGACACTCTGAAGCCACGCTATGGTCAGAACGTACGGCTGTGTTACACGGACACCGACTCGTTCATCCTGCAGTACGCCACGACCGACCTGTATGCGGACATGAGTGACATGATGGGTCAGTACGATACGTCCAACTATCCGACTGACCATCCTCTGCACTCCCTCGCAAACAAGAAAGTCGTCGGCAAGTTCAAGGATGAGCTGGGTGGTCGCATCATGAGCGAGTTCGTGGGGCTTCGCTCAAAGATGTACGCGTACACCGGCGAAGAGTCGGCAAAGCGTGCGAAGGGCGTGAAGAAGTCCGTCGTGAACGATACTCTGCAGCTCTCGACGTACAAGGACTGCCTTCTACACGACCAGCAGAGCATCGAGAGAGAGATGAATGTGCTGCGCAGCCGGAATCACCACATCTATGGTGAGACCATCCGCAAAGTGGCGCTATCACCGTTCGATAGCAAGAGGTACATCCTCGACGACGGTGTGAGCACGCTTGCGTATGGACATTACAAGATACCAGCATAAAACATCATAGCGTAGCGGCAGACCATTCGCTCACTTCATGAAATACATAGTTTTCTCATAATATCTTATTCTCACAATATTTTATTCTTACGCATCGATTATGATTTTCCGATTTTCTTAGCCATTCATCAAACTTGGCCGGATAGCCTTTGAAAGATACTAGAGATGTATTGCGCTTCGTTTTAATCACTTTGTTCAGTCTCAGTCCGGTTTCTTTAGCTCGTTGCAATTCATTTTCATAGAAACCGCCTGTAAGTTCCTCACCTTTTAGATCTTCCAACTGATACGTAACCGGATCTGTGAATAGAACCTTCCTGATCTGAAACACTTACTCACTCCAATTTGGCGTGTAACCTTTTTCAAAGTGACCTTTCTGTTTCGAGATACGAACCTTCGTTCCTGTGTGATACTTGGGGGGGGGGAGGGGTTGATCTGTCTGTCGCGTTGCGATGCGAATGTTTTTTCCATGAGCAGCTTCGCTCGGGGTTTGCGAGATGACTCTGTGCTTGGTAGTGTTGTAGCTGTGCAGTAGACTGGGTAACACGTCGACGTATTTGTACGTTCCGGTTTCCGTAAAGTGTTTCCACATCCTGCTCTTCAGGGTACGGTTGAAGCGCTCGATAACGACGGCCTTCCCCTCGTTGTTAGTGCTGTAAATGTCGATGTCATTTTCACCTCTCCACGCATTCATAGGTGAGTTGTCCGATTTTATTCACGTTCGGGTGGAAGTACATGGCTTTATCGTAGTTACCACCTTCAAATTTATGCACGAGCTCCGAAAGTCCGCACGAGGCAGACATGATGACGAGAGCATGAAAAATTGCATGCAACCTTAACCCTGTTGACGAGCATAATGATGCATGACGAAGCAAGCAGAGTCTTTTTATACCGACTCCTACGGCCAATGAACACTCGCCGGCTCTGCATTATAGACGGATGCAGACGGTGCATCGACGCCATTTCCCAAACATCATAGACCTGTGCGATCAATTCGATGCGCTCATCAATTACGTTCGACAGCCAAAGGGCTCTCCGGCACGTGATGATGGTTGCAATCACGTGACCGAGGCAGTGATAGATGGACACTACGTGTGCACGTCGTGTGCGCACGTGATCGATCAGCACGTCTACGCACCGGAGCATGATTTTCAAAAGCGGTGCATGCCAGACGTTTCCTGGCTACGGTTTGCGCGAATGTTCAAACCCTTGCCGAGCTCTCCATGAAATGAAGACACCAAAGGAGAGAAAATCTCGCCGGCAAGGGTTTGAACATTCGCGCAAACCGTAGCCAGGAAACGTTGCTGCGTGGAAGGAAGGCGCGTAAACGCTTCTGAACGATATAATTGCAATCGAATAGGAGACACGATAGTGCAATAGCATAGTTGAGACTTTTGTACAAACAGGATTTCTTCAGAGAATGTAACGTTTCTTGCAGGGGATGAAGGTTGAAGTGAGCTGAGAGAAAGTCACCAATGTTTGTTTTCTTCAGAAAACTAATCAGATGCCTGTCGACGCCTAGAAGGCGCTGTCGAGATTGATAGCATCTTTTTTCTGGCATGCTCCGCTTTTGAAAATCATGCTCCGGTGCGTAGACGTGCTGATCGATCATGTGCGCACACGACGTGCACACGTAGTGTCCATCTATCACTGCCTCGGTCACGTGATTGCAACCATCATCACGTGCTGGAGAGCCCTTTGGCTGTCGAACGTAATTGATGAGCGCATCGAATTGATCACACAGGTCTATGATGTTTGGGAAATGGCGTCGATGCACCGTCTGCATCCGTCTATAATGCAGAGCCGGCGAGTGTTCATTGGCCGTAGGAGTCGGTATAAAAAGACTCTGCTTGCTTCGTCATGCATCATTATGCTCGTCAACAGGGTTAAGGTTGCATGCAATTTTTCATGCTCTCGTCATCATGTCTGCCTCTTGCGGACTTTCGGAGCTCGTGCATAAATTTGAAGGTGGTAACTACGATAAAGCCATGTACTTCCACCCGAACGTGAATAAAATCGGACAACTCACCTATGAACGCGTGGAGAGGT
The DNA here is from genome assembly GCF_964019385.1 of Sycon ciliatum. Taxonomy (NCBI): domain Eukaryota; kingdom Metazoa; phylum Porifera; class Calcarea; order Leucosolenida; family Sycettidae; genus Sycon; species Sycon ciliatum. The sequence continues at coordinate 3,787,306 of NC_088645.1, forward strand.
GAAAATGACATCGACATTTACAGCACTAACAACGAGGGGAAGGCCGTCGTTATCGAGCGCTTCAACCGTACCCTGAAGAGCAGGATGTAGAAACACTTTACGGAAACCGGAACGTACAAATACGTCGACGTGTTACCCAGTCTACTGCACAGCTACAACACTACCAAGCACAGAGTCATCTCGCAAACCCCGAGCGAAGCTGCTCATGGAAAAAACATTCGCATCGCAACGCGACAGACAGATCAACCCCCCCCCCCCCCCAAGTATCACACAGGAACGAAGGTTCGTATCTCGAAACAGAAAGGTCACTTTGAAAAAGGTTACACGCCAAATTGGAGTGAGTAAGTGTTTCAGATCAGGAAGGTTCTATTCACAGATCCGGTTACGTATCAGTTGGAAGATCTAAAAGGTGAGGAACTTACAGGCGGTTTCTATGAAAATGAATTGCAACGAGCTAAAGAAACCGGACTGAGACTGAACAAAGTGATTAAAACGAAGCGCAATACATCTCTAGTATCTTTCAAAGGCTATCCGGCCAAGTTTGATGAATGGCTAAGAAAATCGGAAAATCATAATCGATTGCGTAAGAATAAAATATTGTGAGAATAAGATATTATGAGAAAACTATGTATTTCATGAAGTGAGCGAATGGTCTGCCGCTACGCTATGATGTTTTATGCTGGTATCTTGTAATGTCCATACGCAAGCGTGCTCACACCGTCGTCGAGGATGTACCTCTTGCTATCGAACGGTGATAGCGCCACTTTGCGGATGGTCTCACCATAGATGTGGTGATTCCGGCTGCGCAGCACATTCATCTCTCTCTCGATGCTCTGCTGGTCGTGTAGAAGGCAGTCCTTGTACGTCGAGAGCTGCAGAGTATCGTTCACGACGGACTTCTTCACGCCCTTCGCACGCTTTGCCGACTCTTCGCCGGTGTACGCGTACATCTTTGAGCGAAGCCCAACGAACTCGCTCATGATGCGACCACCCAGCTCATCCTTGAACTTGCCGACGACTTTCTTGTTTGCGAGGGAGTGCAGAGGATGGTCAGTCGGATAGTTGGACGTATCGTACTGACCCATCATGTCACTCATGTCCGCATACAGGTCGGTCGTGGCGTACTGCAGGATGAACGAGTCGGTGTCCGTGTAACACAGCCGTACGTTCTGACCATAGCGTGGCTTCAGAGTGTCGTAGAAGAAGCTGTACATCAGCACCTTCGACAACTCTAGGATGGAGAAACCCACGTAGATAGGTTTGTTCAAGTGAACTTTACACTTGAAGAACTCCACCACCACCAGGTTGTTGTCGTACACGATACTGCGCTTGTACGTTGGCTTGACGATGGCGCGCCGCAGCCTGTCCACCTCTTCTTCCGAGCGGACAAGCTTCAGGTTCAAGCGGCGACGAACGTTCTCCATCGTCTTGCCAAACACTGCATTGTTCATGAGTTTGTAGAAATCTTTCTCAAACTCCGATGCAGCATTCGTACGCAGATCGGTGTTCAGCTGGATGTACGAGCGCATCCACGGACGCTGCGTGAACTGAAGGACGCGATGCACTTCACTCACTTCCACACCAAGCGCAACGTATGCCTGCAGATTTACGTAGTGACACACGTAGCGGGTTTTTGGTAGCAGAGTGAGCATCAGCTTCTTCTCCTTCTGCTTGCCCCAGCCGAGCTGTTGCGCCAGCTGCTGCTGATGCGGCGACAGCATGTCGTCCGTCACGCACATATTCTCGGGGCAAGGAGGATACTCGTTTAGCGCATCGTGCACACCATCGGGAATCGTGAGATCACATTCCACGATGTATCCCACGGGCGAATCATGGGGGTGCGTCATGACGATGTCGTCCACGAGATCATCGCTGATGTCCTCCACGAACTTGAAGTCCCCGATGGGCAGGGGCTGCTGCATGGCCCAGCCGTACAGATTGTTTGCATCGACGTACTGCAGATACGTCATCGGCTTCGAGGGATCGTACCCGTCTGGGATAAGATCGTTGTTAGCCTCGGCGTACCTCTGCACACTCATGCTGATTCCACCGCGGATGCCGTGCTCGATGAATGTGGGCATCGTCACGTCAGACAGCAGGTCCAGACTGACGTCGGACACCTTTAGCAGCGCATTCCTCGCAAACCCGGGCAGCGTGTAGTAGTTGGCCGGATCTAGCGAGTACGTGGCGATGGCGGTGGTGCGGAAGTTCTCAAATACATCCGCCAGCAAGTACACGTCCGTCTTCAGGTAAAGTTCGTGATAATCACACAGAGTGACACAATCAAACCTGCTCCAGACGGTTTGCGCGTGACGGTACTCGTCATCGGTGATGTGTGCCTCGGACAGCGACGAGTAGAACTTCTCCCGTGGGGGGAGACTCTCCTCGTCGAAGCGGCTGAACGAGTCCATGTACTCGTACGGTATACACCTTTCCGAAGCAGAAGATCCGTCTTCTCGGGATCTTCTCCATGCAGATCACGCATGCGGACGAACGCTTCTCGAGGTGTTGCCTTCGCAAGCTTATCTAGCGAAGTGTTCAGAAAAGCGTACGAGTCGGTGAACACGAACTGCCGCCACATCATAGCGATGTACTTTTCCGTGTTGGACGGAACGATGTTGATGGAGCCGCGCTGCTCCGTGTGCTCCTTGTCTCCAGCATCTTGGTACGTCACTTCGTCAATCTTCGTTTTACCGAGATGACTGACGATGTGATGCGCGTCGTACCCCTTGAGATTGTGGAACACCACCGGGATGTTCACCTTGCCGGGTACGATGCGCAGCTGAAGATTACAGGAGTTGTGCGCTGCTCCGCGAAACGCACCCGTCATGTGATCGTGGTCACGCACACGATCCCCTCCGAGACGGCGTTTACATATCCAGCAATCCCTGGCGCTGAGAAAACCAGCCTCCTCATCTGGCGTCAGGTTCATAGGGCGACAATTCTCCAAGTCTTCACGAATGGAGGCTTCCTGCAGTTCCAGGGAGGTCAGGAACTGCTCTACTGAATCTTCGCCCGTATGCTGGAACGTATCCGTCACGGTGCCATCACTGCGCACGACGATGTATGCGGCAGAACAGGGTATGTGCTCCGAGTGCTGATTCGTCTTCCCCCCAATGCTTTTAGGCTCAGCATGAGGTGTGATGATGCTCTCGAAATCAGCATAAATCACATACGGTGCACGAAGCTGCTTCTCGTACTGCGTGAAACGTAGCTTTTCACCCTTCTGCGGCATCACCGCCCGTGCGATGAGATGGTCTTTACAATGCAACTGGTGACTCTCCAGAGTCGCCTGAGTGCTCAACACGTTCAGACACCGGTAGCACACCTTCCGCGAACGACAACTTTTGGTGGCTACCAGACGACTCATGTTCTTGATGAACACCCAGTGCTGCACGTTACGTTCGTCCTCAGTTTAACCAGAAAACAGGAGCAGATTGATGGCTTCCTGAGGATCGCCTTTTCTGGTCAGACGTAGCGGAACGACAGTCTTCCCATCATCCGATATGCCGAAAACGTTGACAGCGAGATCGGCATTGCTCTGCTCCAACAGTCTTGGTGGAGGCAGACTGGAATGCGTTGAATTCGTAGCTTCTGAAATTGAAAATTATTTTTTTCTGGAGTGACACTGACAAGCGATGGCATTGGCGACAGAAGAACTTTGCTTCCTTCCAGGAGAGCTGCATCACAGTCGGATCCTGTCCATGCACATGCGATCATGCTGTGTTGTAAACAGTGGAGAGCTGATTTTGACCAGAGAAAATATTTTTGACCATTCATGAAGAGGATATTGTTGCTGTAGCTAGCTGACAGACATAACCTGTGGCAGTGGTGTATGGAATCAGCTTGCAAGGTCTGTAGCAACTTGATCATGCAGAGAAGGAGCTGAACTGCACACGCACTCGCTACTGTTCTCGCAAGATTATTGGCTTCTCTCCAGTGATCCAGCCTCCCTTAAAGCATGGATCCACTGCACGTTGTCGTTGAACACATCAACACGCCTGTTGACGTACACTGGGATTGTGGGAAAGGTATCACTTCACGAAGAGGAGCACACAGCACGCGTGCAGGCTTGTGCCGTTGAGTGGCTTCTCTCCAGTGATGCAGGCCACCTGGAGGCATCGGGTCAAGTGCATTCTTTGCCGCAAGGGCCATATCTAAACAGCAACACCAGCAATGCCACCACTTCCCGACTTCAAGACCACTGGACCACATCAGTCATCTGCCATAGTTGGTGTCGGCTATGTCGTCCCCTTCTATGCACGCCAGGGTCGAGATCGATCACAACTCAAAGAGATATGTATGTGTGTTTACATTCCTGCTGACTAGGGCTTGTCATTTCGAGGTCATCTCTGGACAACGACGGTTTTCTTCTGGCTCTTAGACCCCGATTCACCATGCGACGTGGTGTGCCACAAGAGATACAATCGGACAACGGTACCAATTTGAAGAAGACCTTCAGCTGCTATTGCCACAGCACTTTCTCATTGGCCATGCTAGGGCAACTATTGCTGCTGAAGCCAACACATCTACAGTGACTGAAGTTCACCCAAGGAAGCGCTGGGAGTTTGTGCAACGTATTGTAGATCAGGTATGGAAACGTTAGCTGAAAGAGATTGTTCCGAAGCTGAGCATCCAGGTGATGTGGTTGCTACAACAGCGTAACGCTAAAGGAGATATCGTGCGTGTGATGGATCGGCACACAGCAATTGCACACTGGCCACTTGGACGTGTACTTATGACCTATCCAGGTAAGGATGATGCTGTTCGGATAGTAGAAGTTCAAGTAGCTGGGAAGGTATACAAGCATGCAGTTCATCATCTTGAGCTGCTAGAAGTCAAAGGTGCAAGTACTGAGCAAACTGTGATTGTTTTCATATTCATAGTAAAGAAAAGACCAAGGAACTACAAGCTACGCTATAATGTCCACTAACGCCACCAGTTACTTGACAATCAGCTCATGTGATAACATTGCACAAAACTGACTGACGGTACTGACGTTCTACAACTAACTGGCTATCAGCTCTAGCACGTCTTGTAGGTCCTTGGTCCTTTTCTTTCCATCCGAGTTTTCGTATTCAATTGCCATTGTTTTTGTCATGTTTTTCCTCTCGTTGTCTTCGTCTTTTACTCGCTCATGTGGTATTTATCACTTTTCTTTCACGAGGGAGGTATGTTAGATTTATTCTCCTATTTCTGTGTAATTTACATGTACTACTGAGTACTGTGTTTGATGGTGGTGAACCACGATGCATTGATTATCATGAATGCATGTGACATGCGTCACAGATCTGGTTCTATGGCTGGCATCTATTATGCCTGACTGCTCTCCGCCTTGGGTTTGCATTCACAACTAAATGCATGTAGCCGTGTTTCTGCACGGCTACATGCATGTACGATGCAATGCTGTTATGTCGTTGCCTGTTCCTACTGTCCTGGAGCTGGAAGAACCCGCTAGTCTTACTTACTACTTTTACTTTTAGTTCACCTGTTGTTGCTATCTATAATCTTGCCTAAGTGGGCAGTTAATGTTTGCAACAGTTGTGCTTCGGTTTATAGTTATATGAAGGAAAGTTAGAACATACGGTTCTCTGTGATTGTACTTCGAAGTAGTGTAGATGAGTGCTTGTAAGACCACAGTGTAGCGAATGTACCACACTGGATGCTGAAACTGGTTGGCCGCATGCATGCACTCTTAGCCACAACAACAAATAGCACCCGAACATATACCCTCCAGTTGCATGAGAATAGAGTTGTACATCAGTAGTACAATATTCTATAACAACGAAACACAAAAAAGCATGATGGGAAGAAGTGATCAATGTTGAGAGAGAGTGTGTGTGTGTGTGTGTGCTAGTGTTCATGAGCAACAAAAGAAAAGAAACTGAAAGAGTGAAAGAACTTGTGCCTGTGTGTTCGAGAGAGAGAGACAGACAAAGAGAGATACAGTGTACGTCAACAGAGAGTGAGAGAGCGACACACACACACACACACACAGAAAGAGAGATGGAGAGACAGACAGAAAAAGAGAGTAAGTATGTGAGAAAGCGAGCCAATACTTCGTGCCGAGCTTGATCAATACGCGATCAATACTCCAGTCAGATAAGGACAGAACTTCCAAAAGAAATTATCAAAGCAATTGACATTGTAGATACTCAGGTTGAGAGAAAAAGAGAAAGAGCGACACAGAGATCAAAAGACGCAGAGAGATACAGTGTATGTCAACATGCGTGTGGAGATGTTCAACGACAAAGTGCAGTGGATCCATGCTTTGTGAGTGCGAGAGAGAGAGAGAAAGCGAGAGAGAGAGAGAGATACAGTGTACGTCAACATGCGTGTTGAGATGTTCAACGACAGAGTGCAGTGGATCAATGCTTTGTGGGGAAAGACAAAGCGAAGCGAGGCTCAACCAATGACAGGAGCTCGAGACGCAGCACTACTGAAGAGTGAAGTAGAAAAACCACACACTGTATGCAGACCAACCGCACAAACCAAGCAGGGTGCAAAGTATGCAAACGCACACAGCTAAATCGAAGTGAATCTCACACGGCTTGTGAGTGAGTGAGAGAGAGAGAGAGAGAAAGAGAGACACACACACACATACAGAAGGAGAGATAGAGAGACAGCCAGAAAAAGAGAGTGGGTAGCTTAATCAATGTGCGAATGTGGATTCGTGTGAGAGAATGATGATAAAGAGAAGCTATCCAAGTCGACAAGCTAGATCTGATATCGTTGGTATAAGAGAAAATCAGTGGGTGTACATCCACCGCACTTGCAGACTTGAGTGTTTCTCTTGAGACGGATGCATATGGCGCTTAGTTTCTGAGTGTCAATTGGGTCATCCTGCAGGCAAGTGGTCAGTGCCTGAGTTCAATCTCGGAAAAAGGTAAGAAGCTTTAGTGTGAGGTGTAGAGAAACATTATACCAAATATGCGGTCCTTAGTAGAGACTATACCAGCAGCCTCGACGAATATACTTCAAGTTCTAGTTGGATGTGTATTGAAGACAATGCTGGGGGGGGGGGGGGGGGGGGGAGGTTATTGGAGTTGTTGATGATCAACAGTGTATCTGTTAGGCACATGTTGTATCCATTGGTCGTCTTTGAGTGACAGTAGCCGTGCAACCGGACAATGTTGGTGAAAAGTTTCATTACCAAAGAACTTGGAGAGAGAGAGAGAGAGAAAGATCCAGTGGATTCACGCTTCAAGGTGGCCTGCATCACTGGAGAGAAGACACTCGCCCTGCACAAGCCTTAGCAAATGCCACGTACAGTTCATCATCGTAGAGTAAAACAATCACCAGTGCAAGCTGCATGGCATGCTCCATGCCTCGCTTCAACACACTGCGCGGTATTTATCACGTAGCTCATCATGCTTCAATGTGGCCTGCATCACTGGGGAGAAGCCACTCACCCTGTACAAGCCTTCACGAGTGCTGTGTGCTCCTCATCGTGGAGTGACACCTTTTTCCAGTGTATATCCACTTCAGGCGTAGTGATGTGTTCCGCGGCAAAGTGCAGATAAGTCATGCATTGAGGCAGCCTGTATCACGGGAGAGAAGCCAATCACCTTGCAAGAGCAGTAGCGAGTGCGTGTGCAATTCCTCATCGTGGAGTGCCGTTAAAACTTAAAACATGCGCCAATGGAAGTTGCTTCAGCTCCTTCTCTGCCATGATCAAATTGCTACACAGGTCCTCATCGTGGAGTCGTATCTTTTCCAGTGTACGTCAACAGGCATGTTGATGTGTTCCGCGACAAAGTGCTGTGGATCCATGCTTTGAGGCGGCCTGAATCACTGGAGAGAAGCCAATCACCTTGCGAGAGCAGTAGCGAGTGCGTGTGCAGCTCCTCATCGTAGAGTAACGTTAGAACATGCACAAATGTAGGCTGCATGGCACCCTTCACGTCTCGCTTCAGCTCCCTCTCTGCCATGATCAAGTTGCTACAGACCTTGCAAGCTGATTCCATACACCACTGCCACAGGTTATGTCTGTCAGCTAGCTACAGCAACAATATCCTCTTCATGAATGGTCAAAAATATTTTCTCTGGTCAAAATCAGCTCTCCACTGTTTACAACACAGCATGATCGCATGTGCATGGACAGGATCCGACTGTGATGCAGCTCTCCTGGAAGGAAGCAAAGTTCTTCTGTCGCCAATGCCATCGCTTGTCAGTGTCACTCCAGAAAAAAATAATTTTCAATTTCAGAAGCTACGAATTCAACGCATTCCAGTCTGCCTCCACCAAGACTACCGCAGGGCACCTGATTTGACAAGGTATATCAGTAGGACTTGGAAAAGTCACAGGAACATTTCGATTACTAGCCATTACAACAAGTATCAAAACATCAAAACAAACATCGTGATTCAGCCATCGATCTACAAAATAATTACAGGTTCCCTTTCCGAGGCTTTCGCGCCAGCTGGACATGCATGCTCTCCCCAGGCCGGGAGTCGTCAAACGCCGGTCCTTGACGACTCCCTGGCTCTCACTTGTCAGCCATCTCACACGTCGCGTCGTAGACGCGCAGACGTCCAGCACATACGCGTGTCGAAATGTGTTTTTTGCCGGGAAAGTCGGTAAAAATTAAGTGAGGGTCCCTTTAGTCCTTCGCTATAAGAACAGCTCTCGAACTTTTCGGAGAGTCTCCAACTTTTCCGAGAGGATTTAAGAACGCACCCCTAGAGTACTTCGTCCGCGTTCTGTTTGAACGCGTCCAAATTTGTCGTGGGTTCTAGTTGATGATTCCAGAAACTTCCGCCTGATCGGAGTACGCTGTGCGTACTCTGAGCATAGCGAGGAGTAAAAATTTATACAGTTTTTTACTACTCCCTTATGCAGATAGTGTGTGCGCGTACGACGCACTCCTCGCAACCTTTTGACCCGCGTGCGTCAGACGCGAGGGTTCGGTCGAGCTTTGGATGTGTATCCTGTACGCGGCTCCCGTTTTGACTGGCTTTAGCTTTGCGGTTTGATGCGTACGAGCTTGAAAATTTCAAACTCGTCGGAGCAAGTGGTGTGCACGTATATGGAAGCAATCTTCATTTCCTCAAATCATTTCGTAGTGACAGTGTTCCTTTTTTCATGTAATCCTGGAATTATTATAGCCTAGTCGTTTACCTGGACAAGAGACGGACATCCCTCTTCATCTCCTTGCAGCATTGCTTTGTACAAGGTATGTGATCGTCAGCCATTGCATGTCTATCCGATTACGATCGTACATAATTCTTGCTCGTAGTCTGATTCCATATATAGACATATATATTTATTTAAAAGGACACACTTCAGGCTCATTACAAACATCTTGAAAGTTTTTGTCTTCACAAGTATACTTTCAAGCCTTCTCATCAGGTGAAATACAGGCAAGGGAAAAGGAACAGGAACAGTGGATTAAATACAGTAAGAAGGTGGTAAAACAGCGCAAAAAGAAAGAAAGAAAGAAAGAAGATAGCTAAAGTAAACAGCGAAAATTGCAATAAGGACACAAAGGTGCAAATGCGAGAAAACTCAATAAGCGCGACATGTAGTGCGACAACAAGAGACAACCACTGGACATACATGTAACTAACGAGGTTTTGACGACCTACCTAACAGCCTCACACTTAGGCTGTTAGATAGGTCGTCAAAACCTCGTTAGTTACATGTATGTCCAGTGGTTGTCTCTTGTTGTCGCACTACATGTCGCGCTTATTGAGTTTTCTCGCATTTGCACCTTTGTGTCCTTATTGCAATTTTCGCTGTTTACTTTAGCTATCTTCTTTCTTTCTTTCTTTTTGCGCTGTTTTACCACCTTCTTACTGTATTTAATCCACTGTTCCTGTTCCTTTTCCCTTGCCTGTATTTCACCTGATGAGAAGGCTTGAAAGTATACTTGTGAAGACAAAAACTTTCAAGATGTTTGTAATGAGCCTGAAGTGTGTCCTTTTATGAGTATTATTGCATTTTTGTCTCAGAGGAAACTGTTTATATATTTATTTTTTAGTAATTTTTCAGCGTTTGATTTATTTGTTCGTAATTTTTCATCGTTTGCAGCTGCAACACTATCGTCATACATCTGCGCGTGTGAATGCACATGTGCATCTTACCTGGTGATGAGCATGACCCTCCCCCCGATTGAATTGTTGTATAAATTCGTGCAAGGTAAGTAAAATAGTTTACTAAGTCTTGCTGTTAGGTAAATCGGGGGAGGATTTTTTTCAACCACTCTCCGGTACCTGTAGACACGTATGTGATGGTGATTGGGTTATTACGGTCGTCATCAAAGAGTTGATGGGGGTTGCGATGGTGATTGTGTTAGTATTACGACAGGATCTGTACACATAACAACAAGATTTGCTAATAGGGTATATAGGACCTGTACACACATAAGATGAATAACGATAGGATCTGTGCACATAACAAGCAGATTTGCTAATAGGGTATATAGGACTTGTACACATATAAGATGATTATTAGGGTTTGCCGAGTGTTGTTGTTGTTGTGATCTGTACACAAAAAAGCAATCGTACGAGGACTTCTTCAGCTGTAGTACCTGAACACATAAAAAGAGTAGAGTTGGGATGGTAATGGGATTGTCATGGTGATAGGGTTACGAGGGCTACTAGGGTTATCGTCTCTCGAAATATTAGGGTTATTGTCGGGTTTATCGTCACCAGAAATATTAGGGTTATCGTCATGGTGATATGGTTATCAGGAATATTAGGGTTATGGTCATAGGGTTATCAGGAATATTAGGGTTATGGCCATGGTGTTAGGATTATCAGAAATACTAGGGTTATCGCCATGGTGATAGCCCTAGGGTTATGGTCATGGTCTTATCAGAAATATTAGGGTTATTGCCATGGTGATAGCCCTAGGGTTATGGTAATGGTGTTAAGGTTATCAGAAATATTAGGGTTATCGCCATGGTGATAGCCCTAGGGTTAGGGTTATGGTCAAGTTGATAGGGTTAGGGTTAGGGTTATCAGGAATATTAGGGTTATCGCCATGGTGATAGCCCTAGGGTTAGGGTTATCGTCATGTTGATAGGGTTAGGGTTATCATCGTCAGGAATATTAGGGTTATCGCCATGGTAATAGCCCTAGGGTTAGGGTTATCGTCATGTAGATAGGGTTAGGGTTATCATCGTCAGGAATATTAGGGTTATCGCAATGGTGATAGCCCTAGGATTAGGGTTATCGTCATGGTGATAGGGTTAGGGTTACCGGGATTATTAGGGTTAATATGCCCCGATTTTTAGGGTTAAAACGTGCAGATTTAGGGTTAAATCGCACAATTTAGGGTTAAAACGCCTCGGTTTTAGGGTTAAATCGCATTACGTCATCGATGACGTCATGTGTAAAACGCTCCGATTTTAGGTTAAATCGCAAAAATTTACCGTAAATCGGAAAAATTAGGGTTAAAACGCCCCGGTTTTTAGGGTTAAATCGCTATGACGTCATCAATGACGTCAGTGATATGGTACATGCCTAATACTTTCTACTCACAACAGCTAGAGCAAACATTCCATGAGCCAATGCTCAGAGTCGTTCCAAGTTGTTGTCTTCGTGCCGTAGTTTGCTCCACTCACGGGCTCGCAAGGCCTCGCGAAGGACTCTGAGGTGGGGCGACGAGGAGAGTGTCGGCATCGTAACTATCCGACCAAGTCTCCTGTCGGTGAATACCCCACCTCAGGCACTGTTCGTCTGGACGGTTGGGGACACCCCAGGCCGTCCACAACGGCGAGAACAAGACGGAGGCCAGAAACAAGAGCCCGAAAAAGTACAACCGTCCTCCACCAGAGCAGAGAACACACGCACACACACACACACACACACACACACACACACACACACACACACACACACACACACACACACACACACACACACCTTGGACCTTGGACGCGCTGCCATATTCTGGCTATGCGGACCCCATGGGGGGTTGAGCAGGTTCGGAACAGTAGGGGCGATGACGGGATAGGGCCTGTGGTCTACTGAAACGCCGACCGCAATTGCAAACGATACAGAAGGAGCTACGGTCTGTGTTGGTTGCTCTGGCCGAGCCACGGCTGCACTTGTGACGTTTCATGCCTTGGCGCGATAGCACACAGCGGTTGCAGCGGGCGCAGTGGAAGCTGCAGCGTTCGCAGGACATATTGTTTGTAACCGGTGACTCAAGTGTGTCAGAAGATGCCTCTGCTGGTGATGTTGGTGGCGAGCACTTGTGTCGGGCAAATCCACCCTTGCTCCGGAACCATCTGTCGCACTGATCGCAGTGACAGCTTCCTGGCTGTTGGCTTACGGGGTAGGGCACGCGTAGCTGTACACTTGTGTCGCTTCCTGTCACTTACACGACTGAAGGAGCGGTGACAAGTTTGGCACACAACCGGTGATGGTCGAGGTCTGTTCTGTTTGTCTGGCAGACAACGGTAAGCCTGGCGCCATTTGGAGCGAGAAGAGGTGGCCACTTCATACCAGTCGTCAAGTGGTTTGACGTCACTCCGAACACAGTCTCGCCACCTTTTCCGCGGACCATGGGCAGGTCTCTTGTTTGGAAACGAACCGAACAGTAGAGCCTTCGGGATGCGCTCATCCTCCATCCTTGCCACATGACCAAGCCACTCAAGGCGACGTCTGCTGAGACGACACTCCATGTCCAAGGTATCTCCCCAGCACTACAGAACTTCAACATTAGTTATCCTGTCATTCCATACATCTTGACGACTGATGCCCAGAATGGTGCGGACACAACGGAGATGAAAGACAGACAACGCATGAACATCAGCCTGTAGCGGTACCCAGCATTCGGACCCGTAGAGCAGAGTCGACAGCACACAAGCATTGTACACTGACCGGTTGATGGATATTGTCAGTGTTACATCGTGGAATATCGATTTCTTCAGAGCGCCAAACGCTTTGGCAGCTTGTGCAATCCGGGATGTGACATCATCATGACATCGGCCGTTGCTGTGTATGTTGGATCCAATGTAACGAAAAGACGACACATGGGCAATCTCCATAGTTCGAATCGCGAGCGGCTCTAGATCGTCGTTAGAGATGTTGGGGCCAGAGACCATGAACTTGGTTTTGGTGGCACTGACGGTGAGGCCAAAATCGCTGCATACATCCACAAATACCTCCAAGGCTGAATCTGCGGCCTGGCGTGTCGCGGCCACAAGAGCGGAATCATCAGCAAACTGACACTCTGTCAGCTCCAGGGATCTATCACGGCGGCTACGGTGGTGGAGTAGCTTCCCATCTGGCTCGAAGAAAACCTTTGCGCCTACACCAGGGATAGGCTGCACGTGCTGACGCCAACAATGCATCACTGCCCACATGAAGATGTTGAATAGGACAGGGGCCATGCAACATCCCTGCCGCAAGCCGTTCGTCACAGGGATGGGGTCAGCTTCAACATTCGACAGACGGAGAGTTGCGGTCATGCCGTCATGGAATGCACGGATAACAGCGATCAGCTTCTCGGGGACGCCAGCTTTTCGCAGTACTAACCACAGACACTCTCGCGGAACTGAGTCATAGGCTTTCTTCAGGTCAATGAAGATGAAGAAACACTTCTGCTCATGCTCGTAGCTCTTTTCGATTAGTTGCCTTGCCGCAGAGATCATGTCAGCACACCCACGTCCTGTGCGGAAGCCGCACTGAGAGTCTTTGTAGCACATCGTCTAGTTTATCAGCAAGTCGGCTCTGGATGACGCGAGCAACCACTTTACCAATAGCGTCGAGGAGAGCCATGCCTCGCCAGTTGTCACATTCTGCAAGGTTACCTTTCTTGGGGATAGGCACCAGCTGCGCGTTGACCCAGTCGCCAGGAACACTGCCACTGTCCCAGACTGAATGGAAAAGCTCCAGTAGGTGGTCAGTAAACAGATCTGGACAGGCTTTGAGCATCTCCGGCAGGATTCCTGACTGACCTGCAGCTTTGCCACTTCGACATTGCGTGATTGCCTGCTGTAACTCCAACAGATCAGGCGGCGCAACCAAACTATCCAGACACGGCATTTGTGGAACACAGTCAAGAATACTGGAATTGAACGTACTTTGCACATTCAGAACACCAGAGAAATGACGGCCCCAACGTTTGCCCTGGTCTTCGGCAGATGCACATGGATTTCCATTCTCGTCGTTGATCGCAGCAGTTGTGATGCGGGTCGGGCCTTGTTCGACTGTTTGTAGTGCACGAACACATTTCCACACAGTTCGTCCTGAGAATCTTTGTGCATTGGCGAGCTCTGCCTTGGATGATATCCAGTCACGTTTAGCCTTCCGCACTCCGGCACGCGCTTGACTGCGAGCCTGTTTGAAAGCAGTGTGATCCCTAGGACGTTGATGTTGAAGCCAGAGCGCGTGCAGCCGATTCCGTTCCTGTAACAGAGGTTCAATAGTCGGGCCACTGTCCACATACCAATCAGGTTGTTTACGCTTGCGTTGACCAAGAGTGTCCGTTCCGGCAGTGACAACAGCATCGCGGAGGACGTTCCACTTTTCATCTATTGGATCATGCGGGCGCCAATGTGTTGATACGAGAGTCTTGATAAGCAGACAACGGGGTGGCGCCATCATCAGGGTTGTTGTTTGCATCGGCAGAAAGAAATAACTTGGACGTGTCGAAGCGACCCTTGCTACGTTGCACACGCACAGCTTGCGGGTTGACAGAGTGGTGATACTGATACACACACACACACACACACACACCCATACACACACACACACACACACACACGCACACACACACACATTCACACTCATTCTCCAAATCTCACACAAACATTCTATCACTCTCATACACACACACACACACACACACACACACACACACACACACACACACAAACGTATGTACGCCCACAATACTCATCCGTTCATTCTCACACCTACCGCACACATACTTGCACCCACACTTATCCAATTACCAATGCGCACTCTCTTTCTCATGCATGCACACAAACACACACTCACACATGCACGTGCACACTCACACACACACACACACACGCACTAAATAGGCAGCAGGACTACCATCTAGATGGTTGGTTGGTTGTGTTTATTTAAATTCGCAAACCGAACGGACTGAACATGTCCAATGACAAGGAAGCGAATGAAGTCCAAATAACCCAGGAATGGGGACAGAGATGAAAAGAAAATAATGGGAACAGAATGTTCTCGGCAAAGGAAGAAGAGAAAGGAAGGAAAAAAAAGAATAATGGAGAAGAAGAAGAAGAAGAAAAATCGTGGTCACGGCGAGAAGAAAGCTTTTAGCAAAAAGACAAAGGAAAGGATGAAGGAGAAAATGGGGAGACACATCGTGGTCACGGCCAGAGCCGGAGTAGCGGCAGGACACAGTAGACAAAACAACACCAGGAACAAGCACGCATGAAGCATGGGCCATGCCGGCCCAGAAGCGGGAGACCCCGAAAGGAAGAGAGAAGAGAAGAGAAGATAGAGAAATCGAAGCATTGCACATCTACATGTACGCCCACACATCCACACATCCACACACCCACACATCCACACATCCACACACCCACACACCCACACATCCACACATCCACACACCCACACCTACACCCACAAACACACACACATACATCTACATGTACATACCCACACCTACGCACCAATACACACATACTTAGACACATACCCCCCCCCCACACACACACACGCGCGTGCACACACACACACACACACACACGCGTGCACACACACACACACACAACACACACACACATGTACATTGACAGCCACACATACAATTGCTTTGCAATGTTCTCAGTTCATAGAAGAAACGGGACTGCGGCAGCACGGAATTGACGAGGAACAGAGATGGAGCGAATACTGCTTGGCAGGTTGTTCCAGCATAGCGCACCCTGGAAGGCGAATGTCCCCTTTCCAGAGTTGCTGCGGGCGGGTGGCAGGCAGAGACCCATGCTGGAGTCCAGGCGCGTGGACCGGCCACAAGCTGGCAGTAAGAGAACCTGAAGCTCAGGACTTGCTTGGCCGTAACGGCAGCGCCATGCAAGGAATGCCAGCTTCTGCTTGTACACTTCGGTAACCCGATACAGTGAGAGGCGCTCCAGTAGGCCATGTGCGGATGTCCACGGCGGGCGTCCGAACACTACACGGGCACCACGGTTTTGCAGAACCTGTAGTCGATGACAGTGCCTGGCTGCCAGAGATGTCGAAAATGCATTTGATCCATATAGAAGATCGGGCATTATGATGGACTGGAAATAAGTTATCCGACCCTGTGTGCTGAGGCAACGCCGCATCCTCCACAGGACTCCGATCTTTCGTGATACACGGTTTGCACAGCGGGTTACGTGGTCATCCCAAGACATGTTGCTATCAAATGTTACGCCAAGGTACCTGGCAGACTCCACAAGAGGCAGCAGGGTCCCGTTACAGTTCACCGAGAGTGGAGTATGCTTCTCAGGTAGGTTCCCGGAAATGGAGATCACCTGGCTTTTGGAAGCATTCAGGATCAAGCCACGGTCGTTTAGCCAGTTAGCAATAGCTGAAGCTGATGCAGACAGAATTGCAGACACTTCAGACTTGGTCGGTTTGCTGCAAGTGAGACCAATGTCATCTGCAAACTGCAAAGACAAAGCATGTCCAGCAACATTGGGTATTTCCCGAGTGTATATGTTGAACAAAATGGGGCCGAGCACAGATCCCTGTGGCACTCCGCAGGTGCAGAGAGTGATAGTGCTGCGTGATGGTCCGATACACACACGCTGGGTCCGTTCGGAGAGGTAAGAAATGAACCACCGCAGGGCTGTGGCCGTGACACCAACATTGAAGAGGTCGAGAATTAGTTGGTGATGTCTAACTTTATCGAATGCTTTCGACATGTCCAGTAAGCAGACACCTGTGTACATTCGTTTGTCCCGGGCAGTAAGGATACGGTTGGTGATGAGAGCTAGTGCATCCTCAGTGGAATGGCCGCTGCGAAATGCAAACTGCGTGGAGGGAAGTGACTCCGTGATGTTCATGACTGATACAAGTTCCTTCTGCACTAGCTTCTCTAAAAGCTTGGACAGGATTGGGAGAAGGGAAATGGGACGGAAGTGAGTGGGAACTGCTGGGTCACCAGCTTTATATAGCGGTGATACGTGTGCAAGCTTGAAGGCAGAGGGTACTGTACCACGGGATAGTGAGGCATTGAAGAGAGCAGCAACAGACGGAGCAATGATATCAGCACAGCACTTCAGAAGTACTCCTGGGATGCTGTCACTGCCTGTGGCCTTGGCTGCATTGATGCCTCTCAGGAGACGATAAACAGAGTTGGTTCGGACATACTGGAAAGCTGATAACGCTGTGGGGCGTGATGGACCCTGTGGCATGGTGAGCACAGGGGGTCTATCATTATCAGTCACAACTTTACTGAAGGCTGTGGCGACATCCTTCACATCACACGTTGGCTCAATACGATGGCGAGTTCGAGATGTTACAGTGTTGATGATATGCCACAGTTTGCGTGGATTGCGACTATGTTCAGCACATTGGATTTGGAAATACTAATTGCGTTTCCTACGATAGGCATTTCTGGCAGCCGCACGGGCACGCCTGAATGCCGAGTAGAGATGGGTGCTGTCCTTCTTCTGAAGCCACTGGTGATGTAGCCTTTTCTTGCGACACTGGAGTTGGTACAATTCCCTGTCAGACCATGGGGGATATGAGCTCGCCTTCCTGCTGGTGGATTTGAGAGGGGCATGTCTGTCAAGAGCACACATGAATTTAGTGTGCCAAGTGCTCCACATCTCATCAGTGGATGAAGTCGATTGGAACACGCTCAGGTTGGCATTGGCAAGCTCATCCCGAAATTCTGGAAGGTTTATGGTGCGCAGGTTGCGGGTTAAACTGGTTCCCCGGCGTTGCGAGGAGTGTTGATGCTTAGCGGACGGTAGCGCGAGGTCCAGTCTAGCATGTACGGCCGAGTGATCACTCAGAGTGCAGGGTACGACATTGCAGGAGACTGTAGCAGGGCTACTGGTGAGGATCAGGTCCAGTGTTGTGCCGACGGGACATCTTGGGGTTATTCGGGTTGGGACAGAAACTAAATTTCTCAAACCGAAAGAGTGAATTGCATCATTGAAACGGTGGAGCTGAGGTGTTACAGCTGAGCTAACATTAATGTTGAAGTCACCAAGCAGGGTGACAGATGGTGATACCACTGCAGCCTGGTGAAGAGCCTGCTCAAATCTGTCCCAATAATGAATTGATTCAGCAGGGGGGCGATACATACACGCAAAAAGGTGCCGCTGTTTGGAGTGGTGCAGACTGATCCACACGGCTTCAATACCGTCCACCTTCAAATCTGGTTGTACGGTGACAGGAAGTGTAGCCCTGTAATACAGGCACACACCTCCACCAGGACGGCCGGCTCGATCCAGCCTGACAAGGCTGTATCCAGATATTTCTATCTCATTGTTAGCTACTGTGTTGGTGAGCCAAGTCTCGGCCACACCGACAATGTCCCAGTCCATCGAATGCACCAGGTCCGACAGTTCATGTACTTTGTAGCGCAGACTACAAATGTTGAGGAAGGCAATGGTCAAATCTTGCTCCGACGGTGCAAGCACTGTTCTTGTAACAGTGGGTTGGAAAGGTGTAGCGTTCGGATTGAGAGGAACTAGGGCTTGAGGAGCAGAGGTTGTCGAAATATGGTACTGTTTTCAAGTTAGCACTCAAATGATATTCCGTCGATTGTGACCTGTGCGCCACTATTATCCGTATCCTCAGCACCTGAAACTTCATCACTTTCAGCAGGGGGGGGGGTAGATGCACGTGACCTTGCGGACAAAGTTACGGAGGTAGAACTTGTTTTCATGACGACACTTGGACACAAGCTCTGACCTCTTGTTGAGGTGATCAAGAGCCTCTCGGCCAGACACAGGTTGCAGCGCTTTGAGATGTTAGAGTATGGTGCGGCTCTCCTCACAACGGACCACCTGATACTGTGAGATTTGTTTTCATCCTTCAGTCTCCAGATGTGTCTGGACAGTCTCGTTGAGGTATCATGCTTCCAGTCGCGAATGGTATGTTGATGACCATTGAATCGTGTCTTTAATGTCCCTTCCGTTAATCCAGTGTACTCCTTCATGTCGCTGCCGGTTTCATGTGCTCTGGACACAATGCTCGATGTTAGACAGTTTCCTTCCAAGGGGCAATCATTTTTGACACGGCAGTTGCAGGTTCTCAGATCCTTGGTCCTTGGTCGCTGCGGAGGACACTATTGTTGTGTTGCTCGATGATGGTGGTGACATTTGACATGCAACTGTAACTGAACTTTAGCGTGTTCCGGTTAAATATCTTGTGGAGTTTGCATCCTTTGTGGAAGTGCTTGCTGACGAGTTGCAGGAATTGCTGACCAATGTTTGTAGACACATTCTTACTGAACGGTGGGTTAAACCAGGTAATATTCGGGTGTCGACTCCTTTGTCTCTTCTTTTTCCCACTCTTCCCTTCCTCCAAGAACTGGACGGTCTCATTGTACCTGCTGTCTCTGAGCGCATTGTTGTACATTTGAGATGCGTCATGGAATGTCTCTTGATCCGTTGATATGTCAGTTAGTCGTCGGCTGATAGAAGAAGGCAAATTCTGGATTATGATTGGTGGGTGGTTGGACTGGTGATGGACGTACAGTGGCCGGTTGTTGGGTGTCCGGTATGGACGCAGTATTTGCCGGTGCGTAGATCAAGGGTAATGTCTAGGAAGTCGACTCATTTTAGATTTGCCTGGATGGTAATTTTTAGTCCTAGGCTGTTAATTAATACATTTGTAAAGTTTTCACTCTATTTTTGAAAAAATTAATATGATGCTGTACTTTGTTCATTCTTGATGACATACAATCTTTGGAACAGTAATAATGACGTCATAGGTACAAATATCTGATTATGTCACCGGTACAACCTTTTGAAAATTGCTGTTGTCTGGAAGTGGTGCACTGCCCTGGACGGGGAGCCAAGCATGCCCATGGGTAACTGCTCTGTTTTCCCTGTGCACTCACCTGTCTCTTCTACTGCCTCTCTAGTTACCGCCGAAGCTGGCACTTCTCGTCATTAATTTTGTTGTCTTTAGTTCTTTGAACAAACGGCGAGGAGACAACAATTTGATAACCGCAATCAGTAATACAAGCTGGATCGACATTTGTGTACACTTTATTCATGTAATGTAAAACTGTGGAGACAATGTGCAATAAAACGATGAACATGTGAAGAAATAGTGTAGAGAAAATGAGGATTCAAACAAGTTTTCGTACAACACTCATCAGGAATCTTCGTTGTACCAAAGGACAATGAAAAAAAATTGAACTATTATAGAAAATCTAAGTTAGAGAAATAACACTAAGAACAACGGCAGTGAAATTTACAAGTGTGAACTTTATCAATGAAAGCGAGAGCAATAACGAATGCGTGTACTAACACTAAACTTGCACCTGAAAAATGAACAAAGAAGAGAAGGGGACAAAGTGATAACAAATAACAGCAGTACATAACACCTAGAAAGCTAACGGCCAAGCTTGGTCGCACAAAATATGACACTTTACTTGAACATCTTAGTCATCTTATTTACAACTTTGAATGCCGACAATGCGCTAGTCGGTATGTTGGCCGGACTGTTCAGCACCTAAACGCATCCATCAAACAACACACACCACGTCACATACTTCCACCTTGCGCACAACAACAAAGACCGAAGCGAGGGCGACCCAGAAAACAACCGTTACCCACACAACTTGTGGATCCTGGTTCACAGACTGTGCTTGCACCGCCGTCGCTGGTGGCGGTGGTGGAGGAGGGTGGGCGTGGTGGCCCATCGGGCCGGCTTGTGTCACCGCCTTTGATCCTGCCGTCTGTGGTTCCTTCGTCAGTTCCCCCGGCGGCTTTGGCTGCCGCTTGCGGTCCCAGTCCCACTGCCTCCTCCTGATCCTCCGCCGTCGGCTCTTGCGGCGGTGGAGCTTGCCAGTGACAGACCGCGTGCAACATCGACAATGGCAATAACACTACAATTGCCAACTCAAAAAGACCCACCTTGCGTATCAGCAGCTCCCACACCATCAGCAACAATGCAATATACAGCAACCACAACTAATCCACCATCCAAGCCCACTATTGAAAGACCAAGACGATCAACAGCCAACTACAACAGAAGCTACGCACTCAACGGACAAGGGCGCAAGGAGGGACGTGACAGCAGGGTGACGGCCGAGTCCTGTTAAATGGACCAAGTCAGGCGGGATAACAGAGAGAGCGGAGAAGAAGCGGATGATGGGATGGACGGTGGAAAGAGCAATGAGTCGGAGAGCGACGATTGTAGTGATCTTGAGAGTGCCGGTGAGAATGTTAGTGTTGTGCATAGGTTTCGTGGTAGCAAGTCTTCAGTGTACAATCATCTGTTGGCTAATCCTGATTGTTGCAATTCGTATTCCGACTCTTCTTTCACTCTATTGTGCCGTGGTCGTCATGGTTATGGACTACAGTTAAACGTTTTGGAAGCCATCTGTCAGCGTCTGTATAAGCCTAATTTGTGTGTACAGAAGGATAGTATAATTGGGTTGAAATTGTTCAAGTAAAGTGTCATGTTTTGTGCGGCCAAGCTTGGCCGTTAATTTTCTAGGTGCTATGTGCTGCTGCATTAATCTGTCGCTTCTGGATGCTGTGCAATCTGCTTCTGATAGAGCTGCTTGGCTCGAAATTGTTAACAGATGCGTTGACCTCATGCAATGAGTGAAATGCGAACTGTCATTATTATTATTATTATTATTATTACTATTGTCTCTTTCCCTCAAACTAGTGAAGATATTATTACTATTATGAGTCTTTATTCCACTCCAAATTGAAAATAAAAATAAAAATTGGAGGTATTACACTAACTCACCGGATTTATCATAGCCAAAGGTAAGCAGCACGGAATAATATATGGGAAAAAGTAAGGTAGAGAGAGAGGAAGGGAGAAAGGTGCATGTACCATCACAGGCATTAAAGCTCAGAGGTATCATGGCAACAGGTATTGCAGAAAGGGGAGCATCAGAAGTTGGCGAAAAATTCAGGCCGGCAAAGCTCATCACTGGGCACAACCTCCAATGCGCACCCACAGAAAGATCAAATACGAATACCCACAGAAATACCACAGTGTTTCAATTACAAACTAAAACGAATACAATAACATACAGAGCATAAAAAAGCCCACCAGAGACAGCGAAGAGCCCTATGCTGCACCCAAAACAGATCTTAGAATGGCCATCGAGCCAAGGATAGCAGCCTGCTGCAGTTCATGAAGGTGCCGCTCTTCTCCACATAGCTGCTTAATTGAGGTAGCCGTATTATTATGACGACTTTATTCACTCCCAAAGCAGAAAAAGAAAGCTTGAAAGGAGGCATGAAGCACAGCACCGGGATCCATATGACCCAAGGGTGAAGCACCAATCAATGAAGATAAAAGAAAATCCTGAACAAAGGGATGAGGGTAAACTCAAAGGAATTGGAGCGGGTAGCGCGCTCAGAGGCGGATGGCTACCAGAGCTCCAAAAAGCTGAACCGTCCCCGAGGGGGGTTAATTATTATTATTATTTGAAAGTAGGACGGAGGCAGAAAATATTACAAAAAAAGTATTGTCTACGCATGCATCTACGCAAGAGTCACCACCAGCCAATTAGGACATGTGTCAAAGTATTGAACGTTTTCGTTCCCTTCTTGTCAAAATACTACAGGGAATGATGGAAATAAGCTAAAAGACTACAACTATAAGGAAAAGAAGTTCAGAAATATATCACTCCAATTATGTGTAGAAGTGACACGAAAAAAATAGATGTGAAGAATCAAGAAAACAGCATGCAAATCCAATAAGTGACAAAAACGTAGTGACAAGAAAAAGAGAGAAACATCAAGAGATCTATTTCGCACCTTCACGACGAACAGTGCCAAACAACTGTAAAGACAACACATTCTCCTTCTGAACACAAAGCTCAGGGTCTAACTTACGTATGTACAAAGCTTCCAACACGGCAAGATGTA
This sequence comes from Sycon ciliatum, assembly GCF_964019385.1. Classification (NCBI taxonomy): domain Eukaryota; kingdom Metazoa; phylum Porifera; class Calcarea; order Leucosolenida; family Sycettidae; genus Sycon; species Sycon ciliatum. Next base: position 3,810,323 of record NC_088645.1, read on the forward strand.
ACAAAGACCTACCACGCGACAAAACAGAGAATACATCATCGGAGTACCACTCACGACAACTAGCACTGCCCGACAGGTGACACTTGATTGCCGAGGTACCGTTTCCCTGACCCGACGACTTGGCCGTTGTCACCTCCGATATTGCCGCTTGCGAATCTCTCCCATTACGCCCTGCGTCCCTGCAATTATTATTATTATTATTATTATTATTTGAAAGCAGGACGGAGGCAGAAAATATTACAAAAAATGTATTATCTACGCATGCATCTACGCAAGATTCACCACCAGCCAATTAGGACATGTGTCAAAGTATTGAACGTTTTCGTTCGAAGGTGCGAAATAGATCTCTTGATGTTTCTCTCTTTTTCTTGTCACTACGTTTTTGTCACTTATTGGATCTGCATGCTGTTTTCTTGATTCTTCACATCTATTTTTTCGTGTCACTTCTACACATAATTGGAGTGATATGTTTCTGAACTTATTTTCCTTATAGTTGTAGTCTTTTAGCTTATTTCCATCATTCCCTGTAGTATTTTGACAAGAAGGGAACGAAAACGTTCAATACTTTGACACATGTCACATGTCCTAATTGGCTGGTGGTGAATCTTGCGTAGATGCATGCGTAGATAATACATTTTTTTGTATTATTGTATTATTTTCCCGTTTGTCTCTTTCCCTCAAACCAGTCAATATTATTATTATTATTATTATTATTATTTCGTAATAAGTATTCGAATGCAACGACGCAAATCCACACAATTCAGTAGACACTTCTTTTCTATCAAACGTTTTCTTTCCCTTCTCTTCAGGATAGTACAGGGAATGTTGGAAATTTGGAAAAACACATAACTATATAGAAAAATAGAGAAAAAGTCAACACTTCAATATAGGCGATAAAATGACTAAAGTGTGAAAAAAAACTCGAAAACAAAAGCAGCAAGTTGTAGACAAACACGTTGAACACATCAAGAAGCACTTGTCACACTTTCACGAGGTGTGACACCAAACAACTGCAACGATAACACATTCTCCTTTTGTACACATAGTTCTGGATCTAGTTTACGAATATACAGAGCTTCTAACACAGCAAGATGTAACTTAGACCTTCCACGAGTTAGAACCGAAAAGACATCATCACTATGCAACTCACGACAATTAGCACTTCCCCACAAAAGACGCTTGATGGACGATGTCCGATCATTTAGCTCTGTCACCTTCGACGTTTGCCGTTGTTCTCTTCCGTTGGGCTTGTTGACACCTCCAACGTCCTTTGAATTCATGGTCGTTTTCGTTTGACTCCTCGGTCTTCCTCGTTTCCTCTTGTTGATCGTTGTTGTCACTTCCAGTACCGACGTATTCAAATCTCTAGTACTTCGTCTCTTCACCTTGCTTCTGGTAACTCTTCCGGTGTCCGTGAGCTCCGGTGTAACATTGGGCGGTTTTCGGGATGGTCTTCCTCGCTTCCTCACGCTAGTCTGAGATGGGTCAAGCTCCCCGTCCGTCGAGGCGGAGGCGCGCATGCGTACATCTACACTGGACGCAGACAAAGGCGTTCCAGTATCGGACTGCACAGCACATTTTGGAGGATGGCCACGACGAGGACGAGTACCACGAGCGTCAACAGGGACAAGACCTAACGGCACATGTTGACGGATGCGTGCGCCCAGGTGTTGAAGGGTTCTACCTACGTACCGATCTTCACATTCTCGGCACTGAAAAAAATAGATAAGGTTGCTTCTACTAAGGGTAGGTAGAACGTCCTTCTTCACACTGAACGCACGCGTCGTTCCAAATACTAAATACAATTTCACGCACGGGTAAGACGAACAGACAATGTTGCGCACCTCCTTCTCGACGCGCGCAGAACCAGCACCCACCCAGGGTAAGCGAAGTACCACGGGGCACCTGTCCTGTCCAAATGGTTTCGGATCCTGCGTGATTGGTTTGTTATTAATAATTCTTTTTAGTAGTGACGAGGGGTATCCATTGTTTGTCAAAATTGATGTGAGCCGCCTAAGTTCTTCTTGAAGAAGGTGAGGAGAGCAGATTCGATGGGCACGATAGACTAGTGCTTTGACAAGGTGAACTTTGGATTTAGTTGGTGTGTAGCTTCCCCATGGAATATACAAACCAGTAAAGGTGGGTTTTCTGTAAACCGTCATGTCTAAACTCTTGGTGTCGTTGTTGCGGGTAATATTGACATCTAAGAAGGATATCACACCATCCCGTTCACCTTCTGCAGTGAATTTTAATGCAGGATGTAGTCCGTTCAGGGTTGTTAAAAAGTTCTCGCAGGTTTCTTGGTCCTCGTCGTGACAAAAAACATCATCTACAAAACGGTAGTACACCGAAGGCCATAGCGATGGGGGAATGGATGACTCGCAAAATCCAACGAATATGTTTGCTAATACCGGACCAAGTGGAGATCCCATCGCAACTCCATCCAACTGTTTATACATGACATTGTCAAAGGAAAACTCAACACCAGAAGTGACCATTAACATGAGTTTGACAAATTCGCTCTCATTCAAATTAGGTGGAGTCACGGACTTGTTATGGTACAACGATGCTGCACAAATATCGATGGTTTCACGCAATGGAACATTGGTGAACAAACTGACGACATCGTACGAGCACATGTAACCACACGACTCAAACTTCGATTTCCTGATCTTATCCACGAACTCGAATGTGTCCTTGACGCAATGCCTATTGTAAAGGGTGAGCACAGTCTGTAGCATTGCGCACAACCACTTGGATATCTTATATTGTGGCGAACCGGACATGCTTAGTATCGGTCGTAACGGGATATTCTTTTTGTGAATTTTCGGCAGGCCATACATCCGTGGCCGAGTGGAACCCGTTGGTGCTAGCCGGTCATGTTCATATTGAGTAATCTGATGAGATTTAGATAGAAAAAGTAGGTATTTACTTAATTTCGTATCTATGTTTGCAGTGTGATCATAACCATCGCACGGGCCGAGTCTACAGAACTTAGTGGTGTCATTGAGTATGACCATCATCTTCGCTCTATACTCCACTGCCGACATGATCACCGTTGCTCGGCCCTTGTCAGGGCGAGATATCACGATTTCAGGGTTCTTCCTAAGTTCCTTGAGAACTTTTATATGTTCCCGCGTCAGTGAAAAGAATCGTGTATCTGGCGGAGACTGGGCAAATCGGAACGCCTCGGCAGCCAAGGAAGCTCGGCAGGTTGCCGCCGCCACGTCCGATTTCGCGGGAACAGCGGTCAGCTGTTGTTGAAGAAGTTCAAATTCAGCCAAAATATCAGTCTGGTTGAATTTGGGAGGGATACCGAAATCCATTCCACCACATAGAACATCTTTCTGTAGCTGACTGAGCGTGATACCGGCAAGATTAATGATTGTGTCGTAGTTGTCCCTGCAGGCTCCAAACCTATCTCTTCTCAACGCTGAAACTAGGTTAGTTCGCTTCGTGTCATGTTTGGATCGTTGCTTGCGATCACATTGGGAGAGTAGCCAAGAAAATCTGATAAAGTCAAAGATATTGAGAAGTCGGCGAATATTTTGATACGAGGAAACAAACTTTGATTGTACATTCTGCAGGTGACCCTTAGCCTTGTTTAGGTCATCTCCGAGGAGGACCTTTTCAATTGATTTAGAGTCATATAGCTTCAATTTCTGGACCCGTTTCTGAAGGTACTTCGGTGCCACCGAATAATGGAGACACTCACGGAGTAGTCTTACATGGAAAATCGCAGTGTTTAGTCGTCCCCTAAGTGAAATGACTTCGTTAAGAAAAGCAATATAGTCACTGGGGAGACGTAGCTTAAAGTAGTTGAAACAATGCCGTGACGACAGAAAACACAGCAGAGCGGTATTGGTGGTGGTATGCATATATGGGGGACAAGGTCAACCCCACGAATCTCACTCCGTGAAGCCCACGGAGGAGACCCCAGAGCCATAGGTGTGGACCCTCTGCTTATGGTTACAGGGGGCGGTATAACAACAGCCGTTGTGACTGCATGTGTGATACTGTAGTATCCCTACCCGACCACTACGGAAGCAGTACGGAACTAATACGGAGCTTGCCTGATGTATATTTAGTGTATCTCCGTATGTAAGCGTACGTCGTCTGCTGCATAAAAGCGGCTGCGCATTTCTGTTTTGATAAAGAGAAGATTAGATTAGATTAGATTGGATAGCAATGAAAGCTAACTCGAAGAATAAGGATTCAGCCTCTAGGTGAGCACCGGAGAGAAAGTCAGTTATTTTGCCGCTTCTTCTTTCACGAACGATTATATCTCAGGTGTGTACCTGAAAGTAGAATAAAAGTAATTATTGTTAAATTCAACCGCGCCTACCACCCATTACATTGGTGGCAGCGGTGGGATCGGCTACCTATTACATTGGTGGCAGCGGTGTGTTTTAGAACAACGTGATTCGACCCCAGACTACCATGGCGATTCTAAGCGACCTGCTACCTACATGTATACTACCGGCGGTGGTGGCGAAGCTGATGAGAACGACGACATGCAGGCTGCTGACCACGACAAGAAGGGTATTCCCCAAGATCTGCAGCGTTTGATTTTCGCCGGCACGCAGTTGGCAGACGGCCGAACCCTGAGTGACTACAACGTTCAGCAGGAGTCCACTATTCACTTGGTACTTCGTCTCCGTGGTGGGATGCAGATTTTCGTCAACACTGTTCCTGGCTAGACCATCACTCTTTACGTCGCGCAAAGCGATGCTATCGACAATGTGAAGACCATGATTCAAGACGAGGAGGGAGGTCATTTGTCTGACGCCGAGCTAGCCGCTCTGAGTGACCGGCTCAACCAAGATGAAGATAAAACCTGGCTTGCTCTCCGCCGTAGCTCCAGCCGCCGCCGTGGTTACTAACGCTGATTCCAGGTATGGCATTTTCTTTCCTGTCTTCCTTCAGTCTCCCTGTTCTCTTCAGTCTTCCTTTATGCGAGTGTGTGAATCCAGTTTAGTTTGGTAGGCGTCTGATCATGGTGAGCCACGGCTTACCCAGCTAACGTGGGACAATGTGTGTGACAACGCCCCTTATAGTTATAGTGTATTCAGTTCGGTTTTTGAACTGCGATGTTCCTGGCGGGTTGTGCCAGCGTTGTGCAGCAAGAGTGCTGTGGCTTCAGGTCCTATTTGGAGGACAGTTCTTTCCCCTTTTGACCCCGGTGAGACCGTGTGAACCTGGTGTGCTTCTACTTTATTATTTGTTATTAGTTCATTTCTTCTGTCTACTCTAAACGTTATCATTTCCGATATAATTTGCCATCTTCCGGTTGACGCTGTGTTCGTAACTCCTCACTAATTTTTGAAAATCACGAGGGCGTGATTATCTGTAGGAAGGGAGGGTGTAGTATCCCTACCCGACCACTACGGAAGCAGTACGGAACTAATACGGAGCTTGCCTGATGTATATTTAGTGTATCTCCGTATGTAAGCGTACTTCGTCTGCTGCATAAAAGCGGCTGCGCATTTCTGTTTTGATAAAGAGAAGATTAGATTAGATTAGATTGGATAGCAATGAAAACTAACTCGAAGAATAAGGATTCAGCCTCTAGGTGAGCACCGGAGAGAAAGTTATTTATTTTGCCGCTTCTTCTTGCAATAACGATTATGTCTCAGGTGTGTACCTGAAAGTAGAATAAAAGTAATTCTTGTTAATTGCACCGCGCCTACCACTCGGCTACCCACTACAATACTAATAGAGCTTCGGCAAGAGATATGGCACTGTGGCATGCATGTGTTTTGTAGAGTGTCAGCTAAGGATTCGGCAAGAGCCCCAAGTAACGCTGCAGAGTGTCTGCTAAGGACACGGCAACGGCCAAAAGTTTGTTGGCCGAAAGTTTGTTGCAGAGCGTCAGGTAAGGATTCGGCAACGGTCGAAGGTTTGTTGCAGAGCGTCTGCTAAGAATTCGGCAACGGCCGAAGGTTTGTTGAAGAGCGTCTGGTAAGGATTCGGCAACGGTCGAAGGTTTGTTGCAGAGCGTCTGCTAAGAATTCGGCAACGGCCGAAGGTTTGTTGAAGAGCGTCTGGTAAGGATTCGGCAACGGCCGAAGGTTTGTTGCAGAGCGTCTGCTAAGGATTCGGCACCGCCCGTAAGTCTACTACTAGATCCAGAACTATGTGTACAGAAGGAGAATGTGTTATCGTTGCAGTTGTTTGGTGTCACACCTCGTGAAAGTGTGACAAGTGCTTCTTGATGTGTTCAACGTGTTTGTCTACAACTTGCTGCTTTTTTTTCGAGTTTTTTTCACACTTTAGTCATTTTATCGCCTATATTGAAGTGTTGTCTTTTCTTTTTTTTTCTATATAGTTATGTGTTTTTCCAAATTTCCAACATTCCCTGTACTATCCTGAAGAGAAGGGAAGGAAAACGTTTGATAGAAAAGAAGTGTTTACTGAATTGTGTGGATTTGCGTCGTTGCATTCGAATACTTATTACGAAACTGTTTTCCCACCGCCTCCAAACTACTGTTTGAATTATTATTATTATTATTATTATTATTACGAAGTAGTGGTTGCGACTTCGGCGATGATTTGTAAGAAAGGTTTGCTCCCCACACAGGAGCTCGCGCTATTCCGCCGACTTCGAAGTCGAAGGTTCGATGGACTTCTCGTATGCTCTGGATGGCAGTCGTGAGTCAGTCAAGTGTCAAGTAAAGTCGGCGGAATAGCGCGAGCTCCTGTGTGGGGAGCAAACCTTTATTATTATTATTATTCAAAGTATCAGTCGGGGAAGTGAACTGCCTGAAAAGAGAAAAAAACGCCAGACCCACTTTTGTTGTGAGCTGCCTTTGGAGTGAAAAACTTGTCAGCGCCTTCTAGGTTCAGCCTGGTCCCATAGCTCAGTGGTTAGAGCATTGCTCATGACAAGCAGGGTCCCAGGTTCGTGTCCTGGTGGGTCTGGCGTTTTTTTTTCTCTTTTCAGGCAGTTCACTTCCCCGACTGATACTTTGAATTTGAAGTTCTCCCAATCCTTTCCAAATTATTATTATTATTATTCTTTCTGAAGAAAATGTTGAACGGCCTCTGCTGGGATGACGACTACACCATAGCTCAGTGGTTAGAGCATCGCTGGCTACAAGCGAGGGTCCCTGGTTCGAGTCCTGGTGGTGACAGTCAATTTTTTCTTCAGACTTTTCCCGTTTGTCTCTTTCCCTCACATCAGTCAATATTTTATGACTTGGGGCTCCCCGCGTGCTAGTTTGTACGTGAAGTGTGTGGGTTACAGTGAGGGCTGCGTCCTACCCGCCTGTGTGGATTCACAGGAAGTGTGAGTTACGAAGTCTGAAGAAAATGTTGAACGGCCTCTGCTGGGATGACGACTACACCATAGCTCAGTGGTTAGAGCATCGCTGGCTACAAGCGAGGGTCCCTGGTTCGAGTCCTGGTGGTGACAGTCAATTTTTTCTTCAGACTTTTCCCGTTTGTCTCTTTCCCTCACATCAGTCAATTATTATTATTATTATTATTATTATTATGTGCTGCTGTTATTTGTTATCACTTTGTCCCCTTCTCTTCTTCGTTCATTTTTCAGGTGCAAGTTTAGTGTTAGTACACGCATTCGTTATTGCTCTCGCTTTCATTGATAAAGTTCACACTTGTAAATTTCACTGCCGTTGTTCTTAGTGTTATTTCTCTAACTTAGATTTTCTATAATAGTTCAATTTTGTTTTCATTGTCCTTTGGTACAACAAGGATTCCTGATGAGTGTTGTACGAAAACTTGTTTGAATCCTCATTTTCTCTACACCATTTCTTCACATTTTCATCGTTTTATTGCACATTGTCTCCACAGTTTTACATTACATGAATAAAGTGTACACAAATGTCGATCCAGGTTGTATTACTGATTGCGGTTATCTTTAGTTCTATAATATTATTATTTGTCATGGCGACCCCCGTAAGCCCAAATCCCTGGCTGGGCAGGGTTGGGCCTTTTTTCTTTTACTTTACATGTGTACCATTTTCACGGTTTCTCCATTACATACTTTTTAGCACGATTTCAAATTTTAAAAAGTTAAAATTGGCCAACTTGTAAACTGTGCAGGGACAGCAATATGACACACCTGTCTGTTCCTGTGATTCTTAACGATCAGGTATTGACCCGCGTTACCAGCAGCCGCATCCTGGGGGTCATCATTGATGACCGCCTAACATGGTCGCCTCACATTGACTTTGTAATTCGCAAGACATGTGCTAAGGTTGGCGCTCTTCGTCGGTCCTTTCGGCAACTGGGCAGGAAGGCCAGGAGGCAATTTATTGTATCAGTCATTCTACCTGATCTTTTGTACTGTTGTTCGTGTTTTGTAACAAAGCTGTCTGCTAATGACCGCCAAAGGCTCTCTACTGTGTTCCGCCGTGCTGTGCGAGCTGCCTGTGGTGCTAAGTCACAGGACGACATCACGCCATTATTGACCACATTGGCGATTTATCCATTTCAACACTATAATTATGATTCTCACCTTTGTCCAGTGGATTCATAGAAATCATGTCATCATCTCACTGCCTACCCTAACGGAATTATTTCCACCGATCACAACATGCCTTAGAACTAGAAGCCACTCTATTGCTTCCATTGCCATAATCTAAGCACCGGCCAACTGATGGAGTAAAGTCTTTTTCTAATCGTGCCGCAATTTTCTTTAATACAATGCCTGCCGAGTGGCGCAGACACCACCGTATCTCTACATTTGCAAACCAACTCAGGGATCTTCTTAAAGACCCAGTGGCGTTTAAGAAGTATTTTGACCTTCTTTTTGGAATCTGTTGAGTTTCTCGATGATCTTGATAGTTCTTGTGCTAAGCTTGAAGTTGACTTGGTGTTTGATTACTGTACTGCTCGATGTCTGGATTCCAATTTTTTCTATATTTGTCTTTGCTTTTCTTTTCCGTTCCACTTATCCCGTTATCGGCCCTCTTAAGAGTTGTGTATATCACTGTTGAGGCATCCAATGGTGAATAAAATAAATACTACTACTACTACTACTACTACTACTACTACTACTACTGTTGAGTCCAAACAAGAGACTGACGAAGGGAACAGGTATGTTGGTGGAACGACATTTATTAGACGGGATGACTAAGACCAGGACGAACGAAACGACTACATTGAAGATTGAGATTATTGGAGAGAGAGATTGGAAGAGAGAGCAACGCAATATAAAGGGCCTGGGTAGCTATGGCAAACATGGGTTGGTTGGAGATGAGACGAGGTTGGAGATAAGACGAGGTTGGCGACGAGACGAGTTTGACGTGATGAGACGAATGCCAGGCGGTAGTACACGAGAATCCCAGGGTCGCAGGCTTCGGCAAAAGCTGGGCGTCAATGTTGAGTCCAAACAAGAGACTGACGATGGGAACAGGTATGTTGGTGGAACGACATTTACTAGAGACGGGATGACTAAGACCAGGACAAACGAAACGACTACATTGAAGAGTGAGACTATTGAAGAGAGAGATTTGAAGAGAGAGAGCAACGCAATATAAAGAGCCTGGGTAGCTATGGCAAACATGGGTGCGCAAGTAGTTACCCAGGCCAAATGAATAATGCATGAACTAATGAACATGAACTACATGTAATTACTTGTGGGCCTAACACTACTACTACTACTACTACTACTATACATACTCACAACACCAGCACTACCATGCCAATAATGCCTGTATGCCTGGGCTAACTAAGCTTTCCTGTGTAAGGCACACATCTTTCCTAATTCGTGCAATTCTTGCATGAGTAACTGAGCTTATGTATGATGCAGACATACTGTATCATTCTGTACTGGGAAACGTTTGAAATGTTAAAATGAAGTTTTGTCCATGCTGTTCTTTTCTGTTGGTGTATTGTGTTGTGATGTACATGTATGTACCTGTAGGTCACCACACTGGATGGTACATACATACGTGATATAGGCAAACAGGGCAGTGGTAATGCTGAATTCAACGAACCCAGTGATGTAGCTGTGGATGACGATGGTGATCTTGTGGTGGTTGACTCGAACAACCACAGACTGCAGGTAAGATCTATGGTTGATTAGCGCTATTCCACTTTTGTTTAATTACACAATGTTGACTGGAAGTTCAGTACAGATAGCAGTCTTCCGTTGTTCACATAGTACTAGAGTGTACAGTATGATCATAGTACTAGAGTGTACAGTATGATCATAGTACTAGAGTGTACAGTATGATCATAGTACTAGAGTGTACAGTATGATCATAGTACTAGAGTGTACAGTATGATCATAGTACTAGAGTGTACAGTATGATCATAGTACTAGAGTGTACAGTATGATCATAGTACTAGAGTGTACTGTATGATCATGGTACTAGAGTGTACAGTATGATCATAGTACTAGAGTGTACAGTATGATCATAGTACTAGAGTGTACAGTATGATCATAGTACTAGAGTGTACAGTATGATCATAGTACTAGAGTGTACAGTATGATCATAGTACTAGAGTGTACAGTATGATCATAGTACTAGAGTGTACAGTATGATCATAGTACTAGAGTGTACAGTATGATCATAGTACTAGAGTGTACAGTATGATCATAGTACTAGAGTGTACAGTATGATCATAGTACTAGAGTGTACAGTATGATCATAGTACTAGAGTGTACAGTATGATCATAGTACTAGAGTGTACAGTATGATCATAGTACTAGAGTGTACAGTATGATCATAGTACTAGAGTGTACAGTATGATCATAGTACTAGAGTGTGCAGTATGATCATAGTACTAGAGTGTACAGTATGATCATAGTACTAGAGTGTACAGTATGATCATAGTACTAGAGTGTACAGTATGATCATAGTCCTAGACTGTACAGTATGATCATAGTACTAGAGTGTACAGTATGATCATAGTACTAGAGTGTACAGTATGATCAAGGGTAACTAAGCTACCAAGAGTGTGCAACTCTTCATACCCTTTCGATGGAGTCAAGCAAAGGCAAAACTCATATCAGGTGCTTTTAGAATCTTGGTGCTTAGTTTAAGTGCTTAGTCTGGCTTAGTCTGAGTTAATCTGAGTGGTCAGTCTGGGTGCTTAGCCTGGTTGGTCAACATCAGGGGTGTCGGAACTGGTTCGGCTGGTGCGGCCAAAGCCGCACTACTAATTTTCCAAATCGAAATTCTAAAAATCTATTCTATTCTTTTTGCAGGCCTGAAAAGGTATGGGGTATCTCATGCATGCATAAAAAATGTACGGTGCGCTGTGTGAGCCTTTGCACCAGAGCATGGACAGAGGTGGCAAATCTCTGTAATCATGTACCGTGGTGGCAGTTTATTGTTCTGACTCGAAGAGATGGATGGTTACCATGGTTACCCCGAAATAGGAGATGCTCATTTCCAAATCAGGTCACTTGACTAGCCAAAGCGAGCCTTCGTGGTTAGCCAAGTTGTGTTCCATGCATTCTTGCCATCTTGGTATGACAATTCGTGGTTGCATTGGGATGTGAAGCGTAAACGAGTATTTTGCTTTACGTCCGTAAAGGCAGCTCGAGGAAAAAAAATTTCGCGGTTCGCGTGAGACTCGGTTTCTCTGAGGCCGAGTTTTCCGTATCCGTAGGAACGCCACCACCCTTCAAGGATCAAGGAGCAGATGCAGCTCCTAAAGTGGTGGGAGGTGAGTAGATCAGCTCACCAGCATGTGGTCAAAGACCGAAAGTCCCATTCACGTCATCCATATTTTCCTGTTTTCCTGATTGAGAAACAGAGGGCACAGAGGGTACCAGGTTCAAGTTCTGCTTGGAAGCGGAAGGAATTTTTGCAGCCGTGCGGCGACCCACAGTTAATTGGGAACTCGTGGCCTGGCTCGAGGAATGCTCCTCTTCAATACGAAGACTGACGCTGCGTTTATTTCAACTGGCTTTCAAAACTGGAAGTATGGTCCGGAAGGATTCTCGAAACATCAGTCCAGCGACTGTCACAAGGAGGCTGTTGAAATGTTGGAGACAACTCCTGAGACAACTGGTCACGTTGGTGAACTTCTCAACGCACAGTTTTTGTTTGACCGTAAAGCGAGAGACTTTCCTCCTCATTCTTTGAAACATCAAGTTTCTTGCTCGACAAGGACTGCCTCTCCGAGGAGCATCGTAAGATGGAGGTGAAATAGATAGTAAAGTAGACCTCAGCAAGTCATTTCAGTGTGCCAGTAGATAGCAATTTCCACCAGCTCCTGACCGTCTTCAGCGAATTCCAACCGTCGCTACAGAAGTGGCTAGAGAAGAAGAAGGGAAAATACACGAGTGCTGATATGCAGAACAAAATGTTGAAGGTGATGGCACTCCAGATCCTCTGTGGACTTGCACTCAGTATCGCCGAAAGTAAGGTCGCCATCATGGAGGATGAAACCACTGACTCCAGCTGTACGGAGCAGTGTGTAATTGTCATTCGATAGGTAGATTCGGAGCTCCATTTTCATGAGGAGTTCTGAGGATTTTATGCCATCGCCACGGCTAATGCTGACACTATTGTCAGCGTAATCAAGGATGCACTGTAGAGGATGAACCTCAAGCTGGAATGTTATCGAGGCCAGTGTTATGGTGGTGCTTCTACCATGAACGGTAGCCGGACAGGAGTTGCCACCCAGATCTTGGCAGAGGAGCCCCTGGAAAAGATCGTACAGTGTACAGAGTGGATGCAGTTTTGGGAGCTCTGCATCCTTTTGTTAATGTGGTAGTTTTTGGATCCTTATAAAGCATATCTAGGGCATGCCATTATAACCTTACCACCAATCATGGCGAGCACTGGTAACTCGAGACCCCGATGGATTGCACTGACCTCGGAGCAGATGCGAGCGACGTCCGGGAAATTAGATTGCCCACTGGGGACCAAAGTGGTGGATGTCGCGAATGCACTGGGAGATGCTGGATACAACGACCTCACATCTGTTCAGATAAGTTCACAGCATGAGTGCATTGTAACGTTCATGTCCACTGCGAGTCTAGAGCGTGTTGTTCGGGAGGGCTTTTCTCTATTGGATAAGACTATTTTGGTTTCAAACGTACTGGATTCGATCCTCCAGCTGCATATATCTGACCTTCCTGTCTGGATCTCGGACATTGCATTGACGGACGCTCTCAAACCGTACGGTAGTCCCGCTTCAACAGTTCGATACGGGCAAGTCACCACAAAGCATGGCTTCGATGTTACAACCGGGGTACGCTTTTTAAGCTTCAAACTAGGGAAACAATGCCCCTCCATTCCATCCTACGTTCAAACGTCAGGGGGTCACGTCTTTGCCGTACGGTATAAGGATCAACCACGCACCTGTAGGGTATGCGAGTCCCCAGGTCACCTGGCCGCGGACTGCCCCACCAGGCCACGCATCCCTCGTGGAACGTACGCTAACAGGGTCAAATCGGGACCCCAGAAAGGGCGCGAGGATCAGCCACTGCCTGAAAGCCTAGCCTGTGCAGTCAAATCGGGACCCCAGGAGGTCATCCGTTCAGACAAGCGCGCGAGGATCAGCCACAACACGAGAGCCTGGGCGCTTCTCCGGCTGGTCAGGTCGACTCGAGACCCCTGGAGGAGGGCACGGCAACACATGGCAGTCAAGACTCAGCTTCTGCCGTAACTGTCAAAATGCGACCAGAGCATGATAAACAAAGCAACCACGTGGAACTTGACCTCACTCTGTCTCCTGACAGCAGCTGGGCCGAGGAGTCGGAGTGTCCACATGAGGGGAAACTCTCAGGGGGCGATGAGGCTAGAGCATTGGCGATATTGGCAGACTGCTTCCACAAGAGGCCGCGGGAGTCGACCTCCCCATTGGTAGTTGCTAGTGATAACCAGAGGAAGAAGAAGGCGAAAAAGATCACTGCGTCAAGCAATAAGCAGATACTTTGGCGCAGATAACATCTTCTCCCCCTGTGTAGCCCTAGGTATACAAACACAATCTGGTTTTCCCTGTCCTACTTCAACCTCGTGTCTTCCTCCAGCTTCCTCATTCTTATCTTTAGCTTGATCCTTTTAGGTATTTCATTAGATTTTAGGACCCTTAGCCATACATGTAACTATGCACCCGCTTACGCCAAATGTCCCTCCCCTTTTTTAATTACTTCCTCCTGCAATGAAGGGTAGCAAGCATCTTCGCATTCTCTGCACAAACGCTTTCAGCCTAGCCAGCAAACTTCCCGACCTTCAGCACGCACTCCTGCAGCATCAGCCCGACGTTGCAATTGTGGCAGAAACGAAGTTCACTGCGGAGAAAGTGCTTCCCTCTGACATTAGCTTCCCTGGATACAGCTCACCACTTCGGTTGGACAGAACAGCACATGGGGGAGGGGTAGCCATCTGGGTGAAGTCGTCACTCCCCTCCATGCTCATCCCTGAACTCATGTCCCCCGCACATGAGATCATCTGGGTTTCTCTCCAGCTGGCCCCAGGTCTCCAGCAGTGTATCGGCCGGGGTCCTGTGCCCCTGGCGATCTTACCTTAATTGATCATCTCGACAACATCCTCCCAGAAGCTAGACACCAGGGCTCCCACATCATCCTAGCTGGCGATTTCAACGTGCACAACCGGGCTTGGCTGAACAGCTCGAAAACTACGCCTGCAGGCGAGGCTCTCGAAGATACCTGCGCTGCCCATCTTCTTGTCCAGCATGTCACAGTACCGACTCGTGGAGACAACCCGCTAGATCTCATAATGTCAACGTTCACGTCCCCAGTAACTACACGTATACTTCCGCCCCTCGGTCGATCTGACCATGCAGTTGTACTGTCAGACTTTTTTTCCGTGCTCCCTAGACCTGAACCCCTGTTAAGCGAACAGTATTTCGCTACAACAGGGCAGACTGGGATCGCCTCAGGGCGCACCTTCGCAATGTGGAATGGGGTGATATCATCACGGAGGACCCAGAAACTTCCTGTGAGCAGGTTACCGCTTCGATTACTGCAGCTGTTGCACAGTTTGTCCCATCCAAAGTCCTGGAAACGAGGCCTTCCGATCCGGTATGGTGGACGCCTGAATGCACCCAGACCGAGAGGGAGAAGGAGAAGCGCTGGCGCGACTGGAGAAAACACCCTTATGACCCAGCCCTTCAGCAGGCATTCACCGATTCCGTGACTGTAGCGATCGCCACCCAGTTCCGATCACGCCGTGCAAAGGAGGACAGCCTCCGTCGCAGCCTCTCAACTGGGTCCCTCAGAGACAAACAGTGGTGGACGAAGTTGAAGAACGCTGCTGGCAACCGCACAGAGCCCGAAATTCCCCCAGTTGTCGACTCTGACGGCCGCGAGTGGGCAACGAGCTCAGAGAAAGCAGAGGCATTCGCTTGCTTCTTCTCGAAGAAATGTAGCGTTGCCGGTCCGGACCTTGTGGAGGCTGACCTACCGGACCCTGCTCCCTCAGAGGCTCCACCTCTTCGCACCATCCGCTTCCGCCCACAGGCTGTCCGCCGCCTCCTGGCAAGGCTCGACGTCTCCAAGGCTACCGGGCCTGACGGTATTTCTGCTCGCGTCCTTAAGGAATGTGCTCATGAGCTCGCAGAGCCACTGTCCAAGTTATTTGCTTTATGCTTCCGGTCTGGAGTGCAACCTAGGATGTGGAGGATGGCCAACGTGGTTCCGATCCACAAGCGATCTTCCCGCTCAACCCTTAAGAACTACAGGCCCGTATCCTTACTGTGTATAATCTCGAAAGTAATGGAAACTCTTGTAAACAGACACATCGTAAACTATTTTGAAGACCATCATCTGCTCACGTCGCACCAGTTTGGATTTCGCAGAGGCCTCGGAACATCGGACGCTTTGCAAGCTCTCCAAACTGCCTGGGCGAGCGCTGTGGGCTGTGGAGGGGCGGCTCGTATCCTTGCTGTGGACATCGCAGGAGCGTTTGATCGTGTCTCGCATGTCGGCCTCCTCCACAAGGTACGTAGCCTAGGCATAGATGGTCCGCTTCAGAGATAGCTGGCGTCATACCTGGACACCCGTTCCCTACAGTGCCTCGTTGGAGGGCGGAAGTCATCTAGGTATACGACCTCCGCTGGAGTCCTCCAGGGAAGCATCCTTGGACCAACGCTTTTCCTGGCCTACGTCAACGACGCGCCAGATGTTCTCGCTGACGGCGCCAGCTTGGAAGCCTATGCTGATGATACAACTTTGTACAGCTTAGTCACCTCCCAGCAGACCCCAACAGTCGCAGCGCAGTCACTGCAGGTGTCCGTTGACCGACTGCACGAGTGGGGTCGTACATGGAAAGTGATGTGTCAACCGACCAAATCCCAGGCCATGACAGCCACCCTCAGACGCACCGGCTTAGATCTCCCCCCACTCCTGTTTGGCGGCACACTGGTGCCCGAGACAACCACCATCACCCTCCTTGGTGTGAAGGTGGACGCCAAGTTGACCTTCAGCGATCACCTACGCTCCGTAGCCACCCGTCCACGCCAACGGCTTGGGGTCCTAAACAGAGCCGCCCACATACTCCCCCCCGCCGGCCGGACGACCGTATACAAGGGGGCCAAAGCACTGTGTGATGGGATGTTTCTCGACCTCTCGAAGGTATTCGATCGGGCCAGCCATGCAGTCATTTTACATGCCCTTTCTGGCTGGTGCAGCGCGTCTGCCCGTGACTGGGTTCAGGACTTTATAGAGAGATAGATAGAGAGATATCTGGTCGTGTCCTGCGTGTTCGTGTCGGCGACGCGGTTTCAATGCCTTCTCCCTTATCTGCCAGAGTTCCCCAGGGTTCACATCTTACCACTTGACGCTCGGAATGAAGTTTGAATTTTCATTCTCCCCACATGTGCAGTGTGATCGCGATTCGAATCCTGGACGCTTTTCTTTTTTCGTCAGGCACCGAAAATCTGCCGCAGTCTGACCAGACCCTTACTCTTGTTTTGTTTTAGTGTCTTTCCAGTATTCTATTTGCATCTCTGGTTCTAATCTATTGATTTTCTTCCCCTCCTTTGATTTAAATTCTCAGATTATATTTGAGTTTTATTCCTTTATTTTTCATTATTCTATTGGTTTGGAGAGACTCCCATGATAGGTATCCATTTACCTCTGGAGAATCCGTAAATAAACAATACAATACAATACAAAATCTATTCAGAGCTGTACAATCATGTACTTGAATAATTTGGGGAAACTTCGCATCCGCAAAATGCATTTATGTACTCCTTACTATCGTTGAACTGCCGTGAGCTGTCCACAAAGAGCTGTACTGTGTCAGCTTCATTCAGAATACTCCGAGATGTGAACGTCTGCAAAAAGCACCTATGCGAATCGGTGAGTTTGGTGGCAGGCATTGTAGATCTGATCCGACAGCTGCCTATACTGCTCAAGTACGGCTAAACAAGGAATGGAAACTGCACGAGGCGGGAGGAAAGAGGTACGACCAGTCATGGAGTATGCGCCTCTTGTATGGATGGGAGCTGCGCCGAGCCACCTCCAGCGTCTGAACAATGTTCAGCGCCGCGCGCTTCATGCTATCGGCCCTGGGGCACACCTACCCAGCCTGGCCATCCGCCGCACTGTTGCCTCGCTTGCCTGCCTGTACAAGCTGCACTACTTGCCTGGTCCTCCGCAGCTGCTCTCTGTGTTGCCACCGCGCCACATCATCTCTACCAACCCCAGAACTCGCAGCGAGCACGGTGCTGTCAGTGGCCATGACCACCAGCTTCAACACCAGCTGCCTGCATCTGCCCAGCTGGCACTGAAGCGCTCGTTCCCACACTGCAGCATCAGCGATTGGAGCTCCCTCCCTGCCGCTCTCCTATCCCAGCCTCCCCACAGCAAGAGAATGCAATCATTCAAAACGAATGTTTACCGCCATCTTCGCAGCACAAACTGGTGCTGGGCAGTCGATTCCCTATGAATAGTATGACGCTAAGACAGTTTCTCCCCCACAATCGCTCGTGTTAAGCCTTGGGTTATTGCATCTTTCTCACCTGTACAGCTCTATCTTCTTCTTTTTTCATTGATTTTGGTGCGTGTTTTTGGCCGTGACGCCGAGACCTCAGGTCGGCAGAGTCATCAATGCCCCACCATCACTGCTGCGTCTCGGTGCAGCGCCTGCTCATTAGTTGTCACGTTTGTCCTAGTCTCCGTACCATTGTCTTTCCTTATTCTTTTCGAGCTGGTTATGTGAACGTAGTAATAAAAAAATAAAATAAATAAAAATAAAAAGCCCAGGCCTCTATATACTCACTGCTATGGGCCTGCCCTGGATCTCGCTTCTCAGGACATGATCTGTGATGTCAAGCATGTCAGGGATGCGATGGACATCACATTTGAGCTCAGCAAGCTCCATAAGTATTCTGCGAAACATACTGCTGAATACAAGCGCCTGAAAGCTGAGCTTGCACCAGAAGAACATGGATTCCGCACCTGGTGTCCGACCAGGTGGACAGTTTGGGCTGCATCTCTGAAGAGCATCTAGACCAACTTCAGCGTCCTGCAACAGTGCCTGGAGTTGTTTACCGAGCTTGCAAAGAACGATAAGGAGATGTCAGCAAAGTGCAATGGTGTGAGGAGTAAATTGGCGAATTTTGACTTCCTCTTCGGTGTCTCTCTCGGCGCAAAAGTTCTATTTCTTGCTGATAACCTCAGCAAGTCATTGCAGTCTACCACCTTGTCTGCAAAGTGAAGGCCAAGCTATTGCAAACGCTACTGTTGACACTCTCCTGCTTCTCCGTACTGACAGTAGTTTTGAGGCTTTCTGGTCGAGTGTGATGGAGCTGCAGCAGTCAAATGACGTGCTTGAATCTCAACTACCGAGAAAGAGGAAGGTAACAGCAAGGCTCCAAGAAGGTACTGGTGCTCCCTCATTCCCTGCTACAGTCTAGGCTTACAATTGCCCTGTGTACTTTGCTGCAGTTGTTACAGTTGTGCAAGCCATCCGTCAGCGGTTTGACCAGGAAGGCTATTGCAAATACCGGAATTTGGAAGACCTTCTTCTCAAAGGCTGTGCTGGGCGAGACTACAGTACAGAGCTAACAGCCATTGCCTCACTGTACAAGGATGACATCCAGACGGATCTTGTTCATGACCAGCTGCCAGTTCTTCATGCGCATTGCCTTGCTGAAGGTGATGATGCACCGACCGTGCTGAGTGTTGTGTCTTACCTGCAGTCTTTGTTCAGTTATTCTTGTCAGAAGTGTGTGTCCTGCTGCAGCTGCTGCTGATATCACCAGCCACTAATGCCACCAGTGAGCGCTCTTTGTCGCTCCACATATACTGGCACACCTAGAGACATAGACAGCAATAGCGACACTACACAAAGTGAAGGGTAGTTGGCCGCAGCCAGATGTGAACCGGATAACGAGTGAGGTATGGAAGCAAGAACTGAGAACAGAGTGTCTCAGATAGAATAGGCGTGCCAGTGGATAGCAGAAATAGGCCATGATGCAGAACCACTTGGGACCGTCAAATCAATTTTTCTTGACCGAGCCAGCCGGGGAAATACCCTCGCGCCGACGGACGCAGTTGTGAGGGGAAAAAAAGGGCGATTAGGCATCATGTAGGCATGGCAAGCACTTCACGGCAAAAGTTATAAAAGAGCAATGATATTATGCCGGGTGAGAGGGCAGGGACACTGGTGAGACTCAAAACTGACTGAAGAAGTCAGGAAAAGAAGCGACAACAAAGAACACACCAGATGCCATATTTGCAACTGAAAATATTTCCCCAGAAATCATTTCTCGCCTATCTCGGCCGGCGAGAAATACAACTTCTCGGCACTAAGGCGGCTGAAAACGTACCACTGTGTTCTTCTTCATGTTCGCAAAGGAAGACTGCGATGCTTTGAACTTGAAGACAGTTGCGAATGACTTTGTTGGAGAGTGCGGGTATCACAGAGGCATTTTCGGAGAGTTGGAGATGTGTTTTAGTGTTGCTTTGCAAATTTTGTCAATGCTCAGAACAGCAACCTCAATTCGCGCTTCATTGTTACATGTTCTTACCTTGTATGCCTCGTTTGTTGTTTCCATATATTAGTACGTGTTTCATTACTCTTTTTGATCTAGTGATTCCCTAGAAACCTTGTTGGTGGCTTGTCGACTCTTGTACAGCTACCATGTTTTGCATCAGCAATGCGGTGTGTCATCATCCATGCGTATTCGTATTTCTCATATAACTCTGTGGCATTAAAAAATGGCCTTTTAGGCCCAATTTTCAAAACATTTTCCCCGCGGGAGGACCCCAGCACACCCCCCCCCCCCCCACACACACACACATACTTTGGCCGCACCAATGTTAAACTGCTTCCGATGCCCCTGAGTATGACTGGTCAGTATGACTGGTCAGTCTGGGTGGTTAGTATGACTGGTCAGTTTGGATGGTTAGTCTGGGTGCTTAGTCTGGATGCTCAGGCGATGGGAGTATAACTGAACTTCATGTTGATACTCACAGCAGTTTCACTCTTCCTGCAACATTGGCTATCTTCCTCCCTCTCCATTGTCAAAAATGAGTATTACCTCACCATTTCAACATGTTCTTCTATCAAATGTTTAGCATCTGTATCCTCACAAAATATTAGCCAAGTTCGTTTCCTCGGGAGGAACTTCGGTGTCCATTGAAGGGTTCAGAATGTACCAAGCACCTACCTTTTCAATTAAAAATGCTTCAACATGTATATGATGTGGTCGACCATTGCTCGCAAGCTAAGCACATGTGATGTCATCAGGTCTTCCTCGCTTTGGGAAATTTCAAAAAATATTTCCCACTCCACTCAATAATACTTGTGCATAGTTGTTCTTGTTGGAGAGGTCTTCTGTTACACCTACCATACCTTTGTTTAGCCATCGGAAACATGATCTGGATAATGAGACTGGAGTGCCTCTGTAAACCATCACTGCTGATCCCATACTATACCGGGATTCTAGATGACGACCAGGCTCTGAGCCCGCAGTATCACGTGGTCATATACATGGTGTGTTGATGAGAATTTGCAGGGCAGGTGTATGTTTAGATGATTGTTATGTGGTTAGTTCTTACTCAATTCTCACAATCAAAATATTATGTAGGTCGAAAAGAATGCTCTCAGCTTGCGCTTGCAACAATCCTTGAGATAATGGATTTACTATTCGTTGACTTATGGCGCTCAACAGAGACGCATATCCACACGCGGTCCAATATTTTTTGCACATTGTTTGGACACTTGATATTCTTTGTTTAGCTCTTTTTCCCAGCTTGCAGTCATGACACCCTCAGTTCAAATCGAGAAATGTACTCACAGAAGTGTTAAACAATCTTTCCGCTCCATACGACCAAGGAGAGTCGAATGGGACAAAGGGGAAATTTTTCTTGGTTCTTCAGCTTGTCTCCGACTTTGTTTTGAAGATTGGTGCTTCAGCTCATCATTTTCCTTCTTGCAATAGCTTTCCAGGAAGACTATAATATTTCGAGGAAAGATGTCCGAGTTACCGTACTTTAAGTTTGATGTGTGTTTTCAGTAAAAATGAACCATTTCCCCTGGTTCTTAGAGCTCTGGCAGCAGTAGAGGGGACGGTTTTTGATAGGAAATAGGTTAAAAACCGGAATGGACTCAATATTCACTTTCTCTCTTGGTATTTTGATTAGAAAACATAATAATTATATCGCAGTGAGACTACGATGTGTTTTACTCCGAGCCAGCATTTCATGGCTCTGCGATTACCAAAAGCGCCATAACAAGCAGGTGAGTTTTTTACCTGTTGCTTCGCACAGCGATTTGAGCTTTACCTCTTTCGAAACATCAACTTCTTGTCGCACACGGCTGTTCCAGTGCAGCCACTTAACAATATGGCGTCGTTCGGTGCGATTTATGTAACATTGTAGGAATAGTGCAAATACGGGATGAGTTTGCGTTTTGGGAAGAAACTCATGTCACTCCTCTCGTGGTTTCACGATTTGGGAAGCGAATCCAAGAGGAAATTTTTGAAAGCGTTCGAGCAAGATACTCGACGTTTAGGTAATTTGAGAGAGAAAAAGGGTGGAAAGGCTTCCTGGCCTGCCCAGTTAGCTGTCTTTCCAGTTCAAACTTGCTCAAAACTGCTCCTGGTGGTCCAGAGATTGACCGCCCCTATGATTATCGGCCTCTGCTTGGCGTTCGCGCGTGTACAATATTCAAATTGGACATTTCGTACTCGTTCAACGCACAATAGGAGAGATATCACAATTTCCAGCTCACTTGGCCAGCTGCTGTCTTCTTCTACAATATCCCACATGCCAACTAAGCAATTTACAGCAGGAAGCAGCCTTCTAGGCTCAACAGCAACTAAAGGGCCACGCCATTTGTTTTCCGAATCAAGAGAAAACAGGTTCCTGACCCGCATCGCGAACTCAGAAGTTCATGCACAAACAACAACGATACTCAGGGAAGACAACCAGAGGATAGTCCTCTACCTGGGAAAATTGCCATCTAGCCTGGGAAAAATCCAGGAAAGGCTTCTCGGGGCCGAATTTGACAGCGACGACACAAGGAGTACTTCAGAGTGAAGCGAAAGCTGCACGACGCAGAACAAATGTTTCTTGAAGGAAAGGCAGGCATTGGAGGTACGAGCGGACAGCTTGAAACAAGACGCACGTGATCAGCGTGTTCCCAAGGCTGTCCGGGCTAACCAGTCACCAAAATCCACGGGATACCATGGCCTACTTGGGTTCTGGCGATTGAAGCCCGATCGAGACTTTCGGCGGCCATATTGTAAAGTCGCGTGAAATCGCACAAAAAACAGCCGTGGGCAGGTAAACAGCGGCTCGCCTCTCGCCTTTAAAGCACCAATGAAAAGTAATGAAAGCACACACAAGGCTTACTGTTACTCTGTACTGGCCATCATGGAGCGATAGGAATTACCTAATTTCAGAACTCAGAGTGAATTTGACGTGCACTCTAATACCTTTCCGGTTTGGAGCCATCTCTGATTTGATGCGAACAATTGGGCAACTTGGAGGCAATGGGCCAACACAAAGGAACGGCTCATACCGTTCCGGTATCGACCCATTCCCTCTACCCCGTAGCAGTCAAAGGATAAAATAGCGTCATGTGCCACTGGGTGACGTACATGTGAGAGTTGGAAAAGCAGAGTGATGTTACCGTGATTGATGGTGACTGATTTGTTGCTGACTCCACTGAAAATTTTTTCAACCTGTGGCACATGGGCGCTGTTGACCTCGCAGCACTTGAGTAGATGCGTTTTATCAGAAACCACTACGTCCGTTGATTAACAAGTCATCTTGAAACAAAACAAGCAACAAGAGCCTGTACAAACACACCAACACGGCCCCACTCGGCATGGTCATTGTTGAGGCGAGGTCGAGAATTTTTGAGCACTCTCTTCACCTGCATAGGGATACATCATTAGCACAGATCGCCATTTTTTACAATTTTTTAACATTTAGCACATCAACTTCTCCAATGGCTTCCACCACACGACAACATAAACGATTTGATAAGTTATATAAATTCGAACTTCAAAGTATAACTAATAAGCGACGAGGGCGCAGAAGGAGAGGAAAAGTTAAACAAAGAAAGACACCAAAGAGCTGAGAAAGGAAGAACAAAGAACAGGCAGTGATGACAATGGGGGTGAATCATGACCAACAATCTGAGACCAATATGATTGTACAGAACACACAGCAAAAGACCTAGGCAACCGCACCACATACAAATCACGCCCTGACGACCCGGACTCTTGCGTGCACCACATACCATAGGTGTCACCCATCACACCAAACGCACACGTACACTAGACAAGGTATGACATCAAACAACAGAGTCTACAAGACACGAACCATGTTTAATAAAACGTGACAGTAATAAGCGATCCTGACTTGTGTTACCGCTAAAAGTCGTATCAGAGGAGTAGACTGCAAAGCAACTTACTGGTTGTGCTCCACCATGTTAATGAGAGTGTGCAAGTCGCTTGCCAGCAATACTGATCTCGTACAGCTGTGAGCCCTTGGGCGCCATCGCACTCTGTGGAGAAGTCTATGGAAAAGCACAATGAATGTGTGCTGCCCAACTAGAGAATTCGCCAGACTTCAAGATGATACATGAATCGTTTGTAGGTCTTTTGTCCTCCCATATGCTTCAGCAATGATGTGTGGTACTATTCAGGTCTTATTGTATGTTGACGGGAATTGGACGTCTTCTTTAGTTTAATGTTTTCTTCTCTATGCGCTGCATTATCTGATTCTACTTGATAGTTTACTGTAAGAGTTGAAAGTGTGACGAGTCTAAAGTTTAGCAATTTGCAAAACATTCCCACTTAGCAGGCGCAAAGTTAAGCGATCCTGCAATCACACACCTGTCTTCTACATCTCTAGTACAGAGGAGAGAAGGAATAACATGCGTACTAGTATTATGTTTATTGAGTTTAACGATGGAATCTTTCTCATGAAAACGCAAGACTTTGTGGCCCATTAGAAATTCAACTCTCACAGTATTCGAATTCTTTGGCAGTTCATGTTCATGACCATGCTGCTGATCCTGCAGAGAAAATTGCAGAAATTAAGTGTGATAGTTACACAGTACATTCGCTGATCCCCAGAACAACTGTTCATACTCACGTATTGCTCACTGTCTCTGGTGTTATCACGATCATTACACACACAGTCCTGTTTGTCTGAGCCGTAATATCGATATAAAGTCAGACCTCGCATAACTGCACACATCTGTTTTCCACAAAAAATATCCGGATAGGCGAGGGAATCGAACACGCATACTGTATGTATGCATGGCATGTGCTATAAATCGGCAACCAACCATTTTCTTCCGGATGGCGAAAGATCCGGATACAAGAGTACCGCATAAGTGAGATCTGACTGTACCCAATTTATGCAATGAGATCTATGAATATGTGTCTGCATGGAGGAAGCAGACACACAAGGACAGGCACACTCTATGCTCACAAGTGCTGCCATGCGTACATCAGTCAGTATAATTGCCTGCAAGACCTCTCATCCTATGACATACAGACTTGACTCGAGATCCACTGCGCATAGTAGCAACTTTTGGAAACGTTCCCTATTACATGAAGGGATCATGAAAAGCTGCTCATCCAAGTCTGTTATTCGTGACGTGCCATTAATCATACATTGATAAACTGCTGTACTCCAAGTGTCCACTGCTCATAGCAACACATGAAACAGCACTCCAACAATAAAACATTGCCTAGCAATCCAAAAATAGAGATGATGGGTTAGCCTTGCGGCTAACAACAGTTAGTGATAAGAATGATGCACTGCTCTCTATCGCGCGCTTCAACTGAGTTTGCTTTACGTGTGCATTCAACGGCTGCGGATGTGCTCCCAAACCGCCTTAGTTACAGTAGACTCGTACGCCCAAGAACGTAGCGCCCAAGAACGTCCAGGCTGGAAATCTAAGAACGCCCCAGCCTGGATTTAAGAACGAACTCCAAGATTTTTAAGAACGCAACGTTTTGGTATTGCACGTTTTGCAAACGGATTGGACCTTCATGATCTTGTTCGAGTACGAAAAACAAGTCCGCAACCACAAACTCTTGCCGGGTCCTCGCGAAAACATCACCCAGTGCAGCGCTACATACTACACGTGCATGTAAAGTTAAAGTGTACAACCGGTACATGTAGCGCAAAGTGAATTGTACGTGAGCGTCACGGGTCATGTTGGATGCGTGAGAACGCGAAATAAGAACGCAGCCTGGGGCGCTTAAAAAAATAAGAACTTTGCTAGGCTGGCCCTCTGAAACCGCGTTCTTGGGCGTACGAGTCTACTTTAGCTCTTGCTGCGTTGACTTTGGCTCACGCTTTCCTTTTTTGGCTCCCTGAGCAGCCATGCATGGGATTCTAGGTGCCACCACTAGGTGGTACCTAGTGCCACCACCCTCCAATTCACATTATACTTCAAGTGAGAAGAGCTTCCATTAACTGGTGCCTATGCTGCTACTATCTGTGCTTAAGTTAAATTACACACTATTGGTCAGTTGTTTTGTGACGTAAATCAGTATAGTCATTGCATCCGGTTGCAGGATTCATTGCCGCACAAGCATGAGCGATTGATTTGGTTGTTTGCAATGCCAATTGCTTCACCCTGGTTGGCTGTTTGCAACGTGGATCAGGAACCTTTTCACCTGGTCCAGGGCAATGTTGCGGCTCACTCATGAGCGATTGCCTATTTGCAATGCCAATTGCTGCACCAGTTAATCGAAACCAGCACACTGGTGTAGCCAGACTATGCTTAAGCCGTGTTATGAGAATACACAGGTATGCAACAACTTCACTCTGTGGCGTTCCATTGCATGTAGTCCCTCGGCTATCTCTAATGTACCTTAGGACCTGATTTCAACTTTCATCAAAATGTGACGTTAAAGTTACTCAAAGAAAACGCGACCGCGATCGTGAAGGCAATGAAGTCAAAGACGAAGTCGATCTTGAATTTTTTTGTTTGCAGGTTTGATCGATCAATCGATCGATTTTAGGTAGTCAGAATGGCGCGTAATGATGTAGGATTGAGTTTGTCGGTGTGCCGCATGAGGACGCGTCTCTCCTAGATGAGCACGACGAGATGTTCTACTGCGATGTCTCCCCGGGAACGATGACAGTGAACGCGATGATTGCGATGACAGAGACAACAACCCGATCGCACCTGCGGCAGAAAAGCGCCAGTTCCGTCCGTCTGACAATGACAAAGATGAGAGTTACAATGACTTGGAGCAGGAAGGTCCGCGTGTCGAGGAAACCCTTATCACCGCAGAGATAGTGGACTGGATGTCAATCGGATGCAGCTGCCCTGGTGACAATCACTTTGCTGCACTTTACAAGGACCTCTTGAAAATCTTGTCATGTCGCACCGCCAGCTGAAGCGCTGCTCTCGCCAATGTCACGCCCACTCTTCAAAAAGTACGGACTGGATGAACTGGCTGCCTCAGTGACTGCGGGATTCGCAAACCCGGCAACAATTATGATACTGCATACATGTACATAGCCGAATTTGACAACTATAGTGCATTCTACAATATAGAGAATTCAAGGTACTTGCAAGGCTAATATTGATTTGAAAGTTTGTCACATGAAAGTCTACATACTAAAGACTTTAAGTACATTGTCCAAATAAAAAGGCAATTTCAAAAATTTCACCCCAAAGGTCCATTTACTGAGATCATGGCTCAATTGTTAATGGAGAGGTTTTGCATTCCGAATTTCGGAATTATTTTCGGAATTTGGCGGCAGGAGTCGAAAATGTAGTTGAACTTTCGGAAGTGGTGGCGAAAGTGCATGGTTTTCCGAAAATGGATTTTCGGCTCTTTCCTGTTTGGGAGCGCATACACGTATTTGAATATGTGTGTATTTTTGTTTTCTGCTGCTCTCGCTGATTATAATTATTTGAAAATTTTCCACGTACCGTATTTTTCGGAGTATAGTGCGCACCTTTGTATAACGCACACCCCCAATCTTCATTGGGGGTGCGCACTTCAATCTTCATTGAAGTACATGCATTTCATATTGGGAGTATAGTGCGCACCTGCGATTTAGGGCCTAAAATAGCACATCTAAAGTGCGCACTATACTCCGGAGAATACGGTACACGTGTAGTTTGGGTTTTTGCTGCTCTCCCTGATCTCGCCATGTTGACTAATCTTCTCACGCTCCATCACACTCTATCTTCCTTTGCCATGGAGCCTACTGACAGTACAAGACAGTAGTTCGACAACCTCGTCTTCAGCCGTTGGATTACTCGGTTCACCATCAATCCGTCCTCGTCTTCGAACCGCACCCAAATTCAGTTTGACCTGCACATGGATTTGATCCTGCTCAGGCCACTCCTACATGTATTTTGTGCTCAACCCCTTAGTTCGCGGCTCTGTGGGATCCGAAGAGACTGCAAACGTTCTCGCCTTGTCTGACCCAAAATTTGCTGGTATCAGGAAGTCCGTCAGAGAACACCATGAACACACGCTGCTGCTGTTGGACCATCACGCCTCGAAACCGAATATGCAAGATTCGGAAGCAAAACGTTTTCGGTTTTGGCACCTTCGACGCTTTCCATTTTGTTTTGCATGGCAACCTTTGGAAACGAAAGTGAATTAGATTTTCGGAATGCAAAACACTGAAAATGCCGTTTTTCGCCACGCACTTTTTTTCGGAAAAACACAGTCGAAAAACATTCCGAAATTCGGAATGCAAAACCTCTCTAGTTTTAAGAACCACCATCATAATAAAAAGCTGAATTGCCAGGTATGAAAGCTTTTTTTCTTGGAAGAACAAACAAATCATAAAAAAATTCACTAAGTCTGTGATGGACAAAGAAGAAAAGGGGATACAAATATCGCGGTTGATGATGGACAATGATGGAATTTCAAAAAACCTAGTTATTGTACAGCTCTCATCAGGAAGAAAACATTGTTCTAAATAACACAAATTAGGCCAGAGAAATAACGCCTGTAACAAGGCTCTCATCCGCACCCTGACACTCTCCTATCTCAACTCACTGCCTGACACTCTCCTATCGCAACTCACTGCCTGCCTCTTCGCTTCCTGTGCTGTACCCCTCTGTACTCTCATCCTCCCTGTCCAACTGCCTATCAAGCCTGCTGCAACACTCTGTTCACCTCTATGTTGACTGTATTCCTTGTTGTTGTGGAAATCAAATGTGTTTCTCTTCCAGGTCCTACATCAGGATGGGTCCTACGTGAAAACGATTGGTGCTATCGGATATTCGTTTGGTGTTGCAGCACTATCTCTGCCCCAGCATGGTATTTGCTATGCTGTAACCGATATCGATGACCATTGTGTGAGAGTAAGTTAGTGCTTGTGTGGTGTTTATTGCTGAGATTTCTCAGAATTCTAATGTGAAGGTTGCTATGATTAGTCCCAAAATGCACTTTTTCTCTGTTCTCACAGCAGAGAAAGTAAATAGGTACTGAATAGATTGAATGCTGTAATCGGTAACCAAGATATTGAGCAGCTGAAACATTCAATACACTTGAGGGAGAACTGGATGTATAGAGACCTTTCGCATCTGCTGCGAATCGACTAAGTAATGAAAGTTTGATTCGGCTTGTCCTCGTTTCGTTGAAAACAGATTCATATTTCGCAAGTCATCATGCAAATATCCATGGTGACAACAAATTTGGCTGGTAGCTTGGCATACGCATGTTTACACATACACGTACACGTAGAATTAAGGAAAAATGTGTACCTAGCAAAAAAGGTGTATCTGACGAATTCGCAGCATGCCACGAATGCAGAGGCTTCCATTTGTGAAACGAGCTCTTCGCAGGGACTCTGACGAATCCTCGAACTGAGGTGACGAATCAGCATTCGTTTTGTATATGTACGTGTGGTGCTACAGGTGCCATATATCTTTTCTAAAACTCCTCCTTTTCCCAACACAACACCAGCACAACACAAAAACCTCTAGGAGAAAAAATATGTAGTACAGATAATACAGGTTAGCAGTAAAGAGAGAAAAAGAAGAACAAGAGGAAGAACAAAATCACCAGCACTTTGTCCAGGAAAAGACAAGTGGAACAAGGCATACAAAAGGGCGGCAGAACAACCAGTAATATCTCGTCGCGGCTGAAGCAGCTAATGCAGCGACAGTCACCGCGAAGTGCATGAAATAAATCTGAACATTAAGTGAAGAAAACACCAACTCCAACAAAGAAACAAAACAAGATCAGCTACCTCACACCGTGACTAACCTCAGCGTAAACAGCATTCGGCCTTTGAAAGTGTCTGCATTGATATTCACCATCATCGTTGTGCTCTGTAGCCGATGACACACATTGGACAAGTGTATTGGACAAGTGAGTAGATACTCACTTGTCCAATACAGGGCAAAAGAGGTTCCTTCGAGCATTGAAGTTTTATTCCTTCTGGCAGATGTTTTGGTCACTGAGACTTCAACAGAGACGGTTGAGTTGTTCAATGGCTGGAAAAGAAACAATCACCTAGTTTATGCTGACTGTTCCATGACTGTATGAACGTGAGCTAAATGATACACGCGCTAGAAGAGAGAGCCGATGGTGCAGTGTAGATAGGGAGAGCATGGGGTTGATGCCAGGTGAACTACAAGTACTAGCATGACTGCTGTATCCGTGCTGTGTTGCAGTATCCGTGCTGTGTTGCAGTATCCGTGCTGTGTTGCAGTATCCGTGCTGTGTTGCAGTATCCGGCAGTAACTATCACCTCTTTGCAGAGTGTCCCATGATTTCAGAAACCAGTTAACATTTTAACACCTTGCATTCACACTTCGAGTATCAAGTGCACGCTCATCAGCGCACTATCTCTCATTTCAAGTGCCAATATAACCTATTTTAACGAGTGGAAGGTTCGATGGATATCTCGTGCACCCTAGATGGCAGTCATGAGTTAGGCAAGTGAGAATTCAAGTTGGCAGGGAAATTGCGAGCTCCCATGTAAGGAGCAACACACATTTACCCAAGTAATTCACTGAAGTCGCACCAACATCTTCTTCACAGTATAAAATAGGCGACTATTTATTTTCCAGTCATTCAACAACTCAACATTTCCTGACGAGGCCTTAGTGATTGAAACGATTATGAGAAGGAATAAAACGTCACTGCTGGAAGGAGCCTCTTGTTGCTGTTGTGTGCAAGCGAGTGGATGTATGTGGTCCTCCACAGAGTGTAATAATGGTGGTAAAATAAAAATGTCAACGCAGCTACGTGACTATCCACAACAAAGACATAAGCAATGACATAATCGGTCACGCTTGAATACAGCATGCAGCCTTGCTGGCGCTGGTAAAATGGATAACACAGAAAACACAGAACTAAAAATAACATAACAAGCGATCCTTCAACTTGCCTCAGACAGAACGCACTGGCTCGGCGTTGTCGACAGATGCATGACCCTCATTTGATTTTTCATATGAGCTATATGCGTGCTGTATTATTATTATTATTATTATTAAGCGATCCTTGCAGGGAAACAAATAAAATTCGAATAAACTATTTCAAAGAATGATGAAAAGTGAAACGACTAGCACTAAAATGAGAACAGAACTCAGAACAAGAATAATGTAGGCCAAGTGGAAGCAGATAAGGATTGGTCCGGCCATGCCTAAAGTGATCATGGGTCATATAGTTAGTCAATCATACACCACTGGAGCAACGGCCAAAACCTGGCACTTACCTGGTATGGGTGTGTCTGTGAGGTTGTATCGAAACCACGGAGTAGAAAAACAACGGTTTTACAGTCGAAATGGTTTATTGACCCAGTTATATAAATGCTATTGA
The DNA here is from genome assembly GCF_964019385.1 of Sycon ciliatum. NCBI lineage: Eukaryota > Metazoa > Porifera > Calcarea > Leucosolenida > Sycettidae > Sycon > Sycon ciliatum. The sequence continues at coordinate 3,841,511 of NC_088645.1, forward strand.
AGTCTGCAGCAGTCACATCTTGAACAGTCAGACAAGCATATATGCACGACTGTTCAAACGCCGTGTTTGGGTAGACAGCCACTGCTGGCAGGGACATTTTGGCAGAACAAGCAAAAATAGTAACTTCCCGGGTACGACGGGCTTCTCGAGGGCTCCAGACGCAGTCGCGAGTCAGTTAAGTGTCAGTCCAGTCGACAGGAAGCGCGAGCTCCGACGTTGGGAGAATGCAGTTTCTTCACAAATGTACCGCTAACTCAGTGTCGTAACATCTTAGCTCGACGTCCTACACACTCCTGAAAACATTTCCAACCACTTCTCAATGGCTGAAAGACTTCCAAACACTCTCTGACTAACGCTTTAGTGCTCGGGATCAGCTATCAGTTGATCGACGTTTTTTTTCCATTTTCGATGTGATGTTTCCAAGAAAAAATATCTGGGCCAAAAAGTTGGTCTGGTCATGGCTGGATCGTACAGATCAGTTCTGCCTGCCCTTCAATGGAAGCAGACTACGGATGACACTCATGACAAATGGCACCACAACAAATACATTATCATAATATTAGTTTCTACACATATTGACATTGTATTGTCAGAAACAGTCAGAAGAATGCTGATAGCTCTAGTGACATCCAACATCCGGATATTTAGCTCATCATCACGTGTATGAGTGAATTTCTGTAAGGACGAACTATCACATTGCCAAATTTCCAAATTCATTCAAGTTGGGTCTCTTTTTCACTGGTTGGCCTACATCTCCCTCTATGATATTTTCGCAGAGGAACCCTCCGTTCATTGGCTATTGGACAAAGTCAAATATCTGCCTAAAGTATGCACTGAAACAAGGAACAAAAATTAATGAAGAAGGGCTGAGCCTTCCTGCAGCTTCATCTGTGAAAAGAATTCGGGTCGACACACCCATTCCCATAGCGCTGCATATCACATCCGAACCAGTTCCGTTATTTTACAACGTTTCGGCACTTGACCATCATCAGGTAATAACAATGAATACCGTGAAAGCCACACAAGAGCAGTATATACGCAGAGTGTAGGGCCAAAAAAGATGCGAATTATGTCACCTAGTATGACAGAGAGAGAGAAAAGGCGCAACTAGCACATCACGGAGGAGAAGCAGCAGAAGGTAGCGCGCATTGTGCTCTGTGAATGGCGTTGCGCAGAGTGTAGCGCCAAAAAATAAAATGATGCGAGTTATGTCACCTCCATCTCAGATGGATTGACAATATTAAGTGTGATCTAAAGCACGCCAATATTGATATTTCTGACTGTTTTGAACTGGCTCTAGACAAGAAAGAATGGCTGATGCTTGTGGAAAATGTGCTGCGCTTGCGTAGTTGTTCTTACTGCGATACGTTCTAACAATAATGAGATGCCTTTTGTCGGCTCTTCTGCCTGGATTTCGTTGACAGATGCGTTAAGCCCATGGATCCTTCCATGAGTGACATGCGAACTGTAACTATTATTATTATTGTGGAAGAGAAAAGGACATATGGATACGAGTTAAGAGTAACTCTCCATCACTGTAACATGATACTATATACAGTCAGAAAGTGCAATAACTAGGCACAAAACTGACAGAGTACTGAAACATTCGACGTCCTGACACCTAGCTTCAACACATCTCCTCTTAACTCGTATCCATATGTCCTTTTCTCTTCCACATTTATTTATGGCTCAACATCCGAGTTTCAAATTATTATTATTATTTGGAAAGGATTGGGAGAACTTCATATTCAAAGGATCAGTCGGGGAAGTGAACTGCTTGAAAAGAGAAAAAAACGCCAGACCCACCAGGACTCGAACCTGGGACCCTGCTTGTCATGAGCAATGCTCTAACCACTGAGCTATGGGACCAGGCTGAACCCAGAAGGCGCTGACAAGTTTTTCACTCCAAAGGCAGCTCACAACACGTGCCACACATACTGATGGCACTTGGGTCTTTTTCCCTCCCCCTTTGGAGTGAAAAACTTGTCAGCGCCTTCTGGGTTCAGCCTGGTCCCATAGCTCAGTGGTTAGAGCATTGCTCATGACAAGCAGGGTCCCAGGTTCGAGTCCTGGTGGGTCTGGCGTTTTTTTTCTCTTTTCAGGCAGTTCACTTCCCCGACTGATCCTTTGAATATGAAGTTCTCCCAATCCTTTCCAAATTTAATCACTTTCTTTCACCTCTGGTAGTTTCCAGAAACTGACCGTGGTTGGTCCCCTGGGGGAGGGAAAAAGACCCAAGTGCCATCAGTATGTGTGGCACGTGTTGTGAGCTGCCTTTGGAGTGAAAAACTTGTCAGCGCCTTCTGGGTTCAGCCTGGTCCCATAGCTCAGTGGTTAGAGCATTGCTCATGACAAGCAGGGTCCCAGGTTCGAGTCCTGGTGGGTCTGGCGTTTTTTTCTCTTTTCAGGCAGTTCACTTCCCCGACTGATCCTTTGAATATGAAGTTCTCCCAATCCTTTCCAAATTATTATTATTATTATTATTATGTCACCTCTATACAGAGGGGGGGGAGAGAGAAGGTGCAACTGTGCACATCACGGAGAAGAAGAGCGCGCCGTTGTGCTCTACGATAGGCCTTGACGGATTATGCTAGCATTATTTTTCGCATAATTCCTACCAAAATCGAATAATCGCATAATTCGAGGCAAATTGCATACGAATCGCATAAATTGGAATAATCCGCCTGTTCGCATCAAATTCCATACAGCTGTACATGTTCTACAAGTACAAGTACAAGTAAATGCACCAAGAAGTCGTAGGTTTTCGACTCCCTTGATAACATGTCCAGTCGAGTCCACTACAATCAGTGACGGTCGTAGCTACATGTACATGTACATGTACATGTAGGTCACACGGTGCGTTGACCCCGTTGAACTTTTGCTACTACAGTACAGCGCCCTCTACAAAAAAATCCCCTGTTATTTTGCACTGAACCATCAAACATGTACATTAGCAGCATATGTGAGCATAATGCGGCATAATATGATAACTTTTAGCATAAAAATAGCATAATTTTGCAATTTTTTCAGCAATGCGAAAAGCATAATTTAACGAAAATATTAGCATAATCCGTCAAGGCCTACTCTACGAAGTGAGGGTACATGCCAAATAATTTTGGTGTTATTAATTCTAGCACAGGATCTAGGAGGGGAGCACGGAGCCCCATGAGTCAATGCACTATGAGGTTAAAACTTCCATGCCAAACTGTTACCACCAGGGACGCGACGAGGTATCAGGAATAGAATGGTTTTGAGTGACCCGCCTCATATTATAATTATTCAGTGATATTGAAGTAGCAGCATGGGAAGCTGAGAAAATTCACAACAAATCCCATCCGGTGCTTATGTTTACATGGGGCTTGGCATCACGAATCTCAATCGCCTCGCGCAGTTTGCGACGGGCTCGATCAGGCTCTCTTCCTATTACTTCAACTGCAGAGAATGCACTTTGCCCATAGTTAAGCTTACATCCAGGGTGAGTGGTGCGAAAATGTTGGCCCCATGGCTTGTCGAGTTCCTGGTGTCTTGCCTCACCATTATGTTCTTCCAGGCGAGTTTCCAGAAAGCGGCCAGTCTCACCAACATATTGTTCCCGACATTCTTTGCACTTCAGCTGATATACAACATTCTTCTGCATACATACATCCTGTCCCCCGGATATACACGAGATACATGGCCCCTTTGGGCGACCTCTCTTTTTCGGTTGTAGCGGATTTGCAGCCTTGACACATAGAGGAGGAACGAGGGCGGGGCGACACAATGTGCGCCTCAGGCTACCAGTGTGCTTATATACGACTCTAACCGGAATTTTATACTTTCTGATTGCTTTATTCACTGCTTGATGTACTTTATTTGACTTATATGGAAGCTTTAGAAATGCGCAGCATGGGTTGGCATGGCGACGACGCTTTGGCCTTATGGAGGCAGTGCGTGCCTCTTCAATGATTTTCTCTGGGTAATTGTTCAATCTTAATTGCTCATGAACCATCGCTTCACTTTCTGCACGCATTCTGGTATTCGATGAGAGCCTCTGAGCTCTTTGGAATTGTGACGAAGCAACTGCCAATTTGATATGGTGGGGAACTGCCGAAGTATAATCAATGAGTAGACCACTAGCACATGCCTTCTGGTACAGCTTGTATGCCAGCTTGCCTTCCTGGATCATAATTTTGATATCCATATAATTTATGGAGCCACTCACCTCGCTGAGCTCATACGTGAAGTTGATACTTGGGTGTGCAGAGTTGAAATGCTGCACAAACCGCATCAAGCTCTCTCTGCCGTGGGTCCATAGCAGCAGGATATGGTCGATGTAGCGTTTGTAGAGGAGCGGTACTAACGGAGAATCCTGCAGAAGCCTGGCCTCAACCGTATGCATGAATAGGATCGCAAATGGGAGTGCAAGATTGTTACCCATTGCAACCCCGTCCACTTGGTGATAGATCTGATGGCCGAATCTGAAATAGTTGTGGCTGAGAACAAACAGCAGCAGATTCCGTACCCCGCTCACACTCAGCCCAAACATGTCGATCCGCTGGGAATACTGCTGCAGCATATCCACCACTGCCTGAACGCCCTCCCGAATAGGTATGCTCGGATATAACCTGACTACATCCATGGACATAACAATGGTGCCATCGGACATGCGTCACAGATGTGGGTTATTGCTTCCGTCGTGTTAGCCAGGTGGGCCGGGACAAATTGAATGAGCTGCTGTAGGATGCGCTCCAATACAATAGATACTCCAGTCGTTGGGCTGTCGCACGCTGCTACCACGGGTCGCAATGGTAAGTTCTGCTTATGGTCCTTTGGAAGACCGTACCACTCGGGGAACTTCGGACTGCTTGGTAGGATTGACTTTAGGAGTTTTGAATCCATGTTCTTGCACTCTGACAGTATTACTTCTCCTGTCTTGGTCTCGTAGGACTCTATGGTCAAATCTACTTTCTCATACATGGTCATGTTCGATAATGTCTTCTGCTTTCTGCAAATACAGCTCCTGTCTCATAGCAACGAGTTTTTTACTTTTATCCGATTGTTTGTGATGGTTTCTTGGTCTGTGCGAAGTTGCTTCAGCTCCACCCGCTCTTCCTGCGTCAGATTGGGCTTAGAGGGTGTGTGTCTGTCGTAAGCTCGTAACACCTCGTCGCGGAAGTTGGCCATGTTCCTTTCGTCTTTGTCGTCCATCTGTAGGGGCTGCTTAAACCCACGCTTCATTAGCTTCCACAATTTCTTGTCCTGTCTGATCTCTGGCGGTGGGTCCTCCTCTTTGAGGTCCACACCCTGAGGCTGGGGCTGTTGCCACCGGAGGGTGAACGCCATCCTCTCAACCGATGTCTCAACATCTGTTCGTTCTTGCTTGGTGAGCCTCCCCGTCAACGGGACAAAGCTAGGTCCATGTTCCAGCAGACGCCTTGTCTGGTCGGACACACAGTCGCCCACCACCAACGCCCGCTCATTGACTGGCTCAGCATTGGTCGTATGCCCACCGGGTGACGCAACACCAACGGCGGCAACAGGAGTTGGGCCGCGGGGTGAGCTGTTGGTTCCCGCCACACGTTCATCCGCCTCTCGAAGCCCAGAAATCTTCCGATTTAGTCTGGCGTTGGAACTTATCTGTTCTTCGGTAACCACTGCACGTTGAAGAGAACGGATCAATAGATAGTCCGACTGTGTAAACGTCCACAGTTGCTCTCTAGACTGCTTGTATCGCCTCCCGCGGTAATCTTTCTCTGCGCATTTGTCTTCGATGGCATCGCAGAGAAGACGGCGGCAGTACTGATGTCTCCTGTGTTCTCTGATGGTCTTGTGACTCGTTGATGCTGGCTTCCGCACACAATTCGAAATAAATCTGGGGATCAATCCCTCTCGCCGGCACTGCACCATAAGGCCAAAGCGTCGTCGCCATGCCAACCCATGCTGCGCATTTCTAAAGCTTCCATATAAGTCAGATAAAGTACATCAAGCAGTGAATAAAGCAATCAGAAAGTATAAAATTCCGGTTAGAGTCGTATATGAGCACACTGGTAGCCTGAGGCGCACATTGTGTCGGTCCGCCTTCGTTCCTCCTCTATGTGTCAAGGCTGCAAATCCGCTACAACCGAAAAAGAGAGGTCGCCCAAAGGGGCCATGTATCTCGTGTATATCCGGGGGACAGGATGTATGTTTGCAGAAGAATGTTGTATATCAGCTGAAGTGCAAAGAATGTCGGGAACAATATGTTGGTGAGACTGGCCGCTTTCTGGAAACTCGCCTGGAAGAACATTATGGTGAGGCAAGACGCCAGGAACTCGACAAGCCATGGGGCCAACATTTTCGCACCACTCACCCTGGATGTAAGCTTAACTATGGGCAAAGTGCATTCTCTGCAGTTGAAGTAATAGGAAGAGAGCCTGATCGAGCCCGTCGCAAACTGCGCGAGGCGATTGAGATTCGTGATGCCAAGCCCCATGTGAACATAAGCACCGGATGGGATTTGTTGTGAATTTTCTCAGCTTCCCATGCTGCTACTTCAATATCACTGAATAATTATAATATGAGGCGGGTCACTCAAAACCATTCTATTCCTGATACCTCGTCGCGTCCCTGGTGGTAACAGTTTGGCATGGAAGTTTTAACCTCATAGTGCATTGACTCATGGGGCTCCGTGCTCCCCTCCTAGATCCTGTGCTAGAATTAATAACACCATAATTATTTGGCATGTACCCTCACTTCGTAGAGCACAACGGCGCGCTCTTCTTCTCCGTGATGTGCACAGTTGCACCTTCTCTCCCCCCCCCTCTGTATAGAGGTGACATAACTCGCATCATTTTATTTTTTGGCGCTACACTCTGCGCAACACCATTCACAGAGCACAATGCGCGCTACCTTCTGCTGCTTTTCCTCCGTGATGTGCTAGTTGCGCCTTTTCTCTCTCTCTCTGTCATACTAGGTGACATAATTCGCCCCTTTTTTTTGGGCGCTACACTCTGCGTCTTGTGTGGCTTCCACGGTATTCATTGTTATTACCTGATGATGGCCAAGTGCCGAAACGTTGTAAAATAACGGAACTGGTTCGGATGTGATATGCAGCGCTATGGGAATGGGTGTGTCCACCCGAATTCTTTTCAAAAGTTAATGACTTGCACAAAGATCTGAGCTGTGAGTGAGACAGAGCAACTCTCACCTAGCTCAGTGCACCCAGCATGCAGCAGTTATTGTGCCTGTTAACATCGATGGACACGAGTCATAAACTACAGTCCATGTGGCTTTACTTTTCTGAACTTTCTACTAGTTCTTCTCAATTTAAGTGGTATCACGCTCCAATCTGGTGTGAAGACCAAAAAATCAGCCATAGTTTTGCTATTGTTGAGAAGGAAGAGGAGTCATACTCGCAGACACAACGAACAACGAACAATTGGAACGGGTTGTTGGGAAGACATTTATTATAGATAAAGAGACGGAGACAACGACGAACGGAGCAACTACATTATGAAAGAGAGAGCGAAATCGAGTGAGTGCGGCAAGATGAAGGCCATGTGTAGCTATGGCAAACATGGGCGCGCAAGTAGCTACCCAGGTCAACAGAACAAAAGTTGACAAGAGGAGACAAAAGGTGAGTACGAGTGTGCATGCAGGTCAGCTTGGAAAAGGTTTTAGAAAATACAGGAGGATGTACCTAACACTTCTCGCTCCACATATTCTGGCATACACAGAGACATAGACAGCAATAGCGACAACACACAAAGCGAAGGGTAGTTGGCCACAGCCAGATGTGAACCGGATGAGTGAGGTATGGAAGCAAGCAAGGACTGAGAACAGGGTGTCTCAGATAGAATAGTCGTGCCAGTGGATAGCAGAAATAGGCCATGATGCAGAACCACTTGGGACCGTCAGATTAATTTTCCTGGACCGAGCCAGCCGGGAAAAAACTCTCGCGCCGACGGACGCATTTGTGAGGGAAAAAACCGGGTGTATATCCCCAATGGCGATTAGGCATCATGTAGGCATGGCAAGCACATCGCAGCAAACAGTGATAAAAAGCATTGATAATATGCACAGAAATAAAGGGTGGGAGGGCAGGACACTGGTGAGACTCAAAACTGACTGAAGAAGTCAGGAAAAGAAGCGACAACAAAGAATGCACCAGATGCCATATTTGCAACTGAAAAATATTCCGCGAGAAATCTTTTCTCGCCTATCTCGCTGCGCTCGGCCGGCGAGAAATACAACTATTCTAAATGGAACAACAGTAAAGGATAAAACAGTTCATCTGAACAAATCCAGGACAATCCATAAACACAGAAAATGATTATCCAAGTAGATTGGTACAATCCAACTCGGTCATGTGGATGATTCTGTAAGTTATCATGGGAAGCATATTGTTCGAAATCCTAAAAATTGAAAAATTGCAGTTGTGTGCATCGCCACACGACGCCATCGCCATGTCACATTCGCAATTTCGCATTTTTTCTACTAATTGAAAGGCTTGTGTCCCTGTGCATGGCATGGAAGGTTGAACAAAATCAACTCTTCCATTTCTCCTGATCTGTACAGTAGTACGGTGGTATTCACGTTCTTGACATTTACATTTGTCACCATAAGCCACCATCATAAGTACTCAAATGGTTCCTGCCACTCCTTCCGTAGCGTGCCATCGCGCCCCGTCAAAATGTGAACTAGGCAATAGAGCCAGTGTGTGATGAATGTGAATGCGCCACTTGATGATGCTCCAACAAGTCCTTGTACCGTGGTATGTATTTTGTAAGAAGAGTTGTGGCTCAACCGTATGTCTAACACAGAACGTATCTCATAGCACAGTTTTGTTACAAGTACATCCAGAATGATGAAAATACTCAAGAGATGTGCATGCTACACACTCTGACATTGTTTGTTCCACGTCCTCCCAGACAGAGATACATGACATTGTAGTTCAGTCACTTCTTCAGTACATGGAATACAGTTGCCTCGTTGTAACTAAACTGGTATGCATAGTTGCTTTCCCAGAGACCCAGTTTTCGGTTGCAGCTGAAAGGGTGTTTGTGACTTTCGACCAATCCCTGATGCAATCATAAAAATTATTTGCAATCCTTCGCCAAAGTGCATTTTCGCTAGAGCCAGGCTATGGACACGTAGGGCTTCAGAAAGGTCTACAATGCCTAGTTTCTAGGCTAAGTCCAGTCGGATATAGTTGCTCAGGGCTAATGAAATGTTCATATCGGAACAAGTGAGACTTCAACAGTAGCTAGTACTGTAATGTTCCTGAGTGAACATCAAGTTAGTTCCCGCACTCCATAGATCAACTTCACTCCACAAGTCCCAGACAACAACTAAAGTTTATTTACATAGAACAACAAAAGATAAAGATGCACAACCAGGATCCATATATGTACACAGTACGGGAATGTATATGGGTAACCGATCCCGGAACGGATCAGGTACAACAACGGGACCACAACATCTCCCTTTTTATGTTCGAAGAGAGAGAGGTTACAGAGGTAACAGCTCGAAGAATATTTAGTCATATACATACAGAGGAGATAGGGTAGAGACAGACAAGTACTACATGCAGTTCACGATCATCAGTGTCAGCGACTGGAGTGATCATAGCATGAGTAATGACTATTGCGTTTACAGGTCGAGTCTGTTCAGCGGCCGGGATGGACGTGCTGATCGGCGCAAGGTAGGCTGGAACTCGACATCAGCGGATGGAGGTTCTGCAGGTGTAGTGACATTCAACTGCGGTGTTGGTTGCACATCAGGTAGCAACTTGACGTGGCGACGGTTGCGGCGGTACTCAGACAGGTTGTCGGTCGTGACAATATAGGATCTGTCGGAGACGCGGTCTGCAATCACGGCTTCGGAAGCGAGATCTTGCACCCAGACTCGGTCACCTTGGGTCAATGGTGGCAGAGATTGTGCTCGGTGTGACGAGTCGTACGTCTCACTCTGTCGGTCTTTCTGCCTCACCTCGAACTTCCTTAGCTTGGAAATATCAGGCCAACTTGGAGCGAGGGATTCCGCTGTACATGGGAGGTGTGTGCGTAGACGACGACCAAACAGGAGCTCGGCTGGCGAGTAGCCATTTGCGAGGGGTGTTGACCTGTAGTTGAGTAAGGCATCGTTGAGGCTGTTGTTGGTCTTCAGGAGACGCTTGAATGTTCGAACCGCTCGCTCAGCTTCACCGTAGCTCTGTGGGTTGTGCGGGCTACTGGTGCGGTGGGTGAGCTGCATTTGGGCTGTGAATGCGGCGAATTCAGCAGTTGCGAACTGTGGACCGTTGTCCGACACAAGGACTTGAGGGATGCCATGGATGGCGAACAGCTCGTGGAGTTCCTTGATGACGGCTCCAGAGGTAGTCTTCCGTAGCGGGATGGCGTGAATGTACCTGGAGAAGTAGTCGACAGCAATGAGGTACTCCTGACCGTCATGTTGGCAGAGGTCGACTCCTATTCTCTCCCATGGCAAAGAGGGAAACGCAGTTGGAGACAGAGGCTCTGGCGGCTGAAAACGATGCTTGGTGCAGGTCAGGCAGTTCTGAAATGGCACGTGTGATACCTGGCCACCAGACGGAGGATTTCGTACGGGCCAGGCACTTGGTTATGCCTTGGTGGCCGTCATGCAAAGTGGCAAGTGTAGCTTTGCGCTCGGATGCCGGGACTACGATCCGAAATCCGTGGTACAGCAGACCGTCATGAACTGAGAGTGAGCCACGTTCGTTGCGGTAGGCTTCCAGGTCTGCGTTGACCTTGGTCGGCCAGCCATGGAGGGTATGCTGGATTACTTGTTGCAGGAATGGATCGTCAGCAGTGGCTGTAACGAGAGCGTGTTGCTTGGTAGGACTGCATAGAGACGACAGGACAGCGGCGATGGTGGCTTCCGAGTCACTGTGTAGGTCGGATTCGGTTGCTGGCGTGTCAGGAAGAGGAGCTCTGGACAGCGTGGCGGCAAGAACCATGTTCTTGCCAGGCACGTACTCCGCCTGTACATCATAGCGCATGAGTCTGATGAGTAGACGTTGGCAGCGTAGATTAACTCGGTCGAGGTCACGAGTGTTCATTAGTGGGACCAGCGGCTTGTGATCCGTCTGAATGGTAAATCGGGGCGCTCCGTAGAGGTATTGATGGAAGTGTTCACATCCCCAGACCGAGGCGAGGAGCTCTTTCTCGATCTGGGCATACCGTTTCTCTGCTGGTGTCATGGTGCGTGAGGCGCACGCGACAGGCTTCCACTCATTGTCGTGGAACTGTAACAGTGCAGCACCCAATCCATAGCTGCTCGCATCAGCCGTGACGATGGTCGGTGCAGACGGGTCGTAGTACGCGAGACACGGGGCTGAGGCAGCTAGGCGTTTGAGCTCTGTGAACGCTAGCTCATGTGCTTTGGTCCATTGCCACGTCGCGTCGCACCGCAGTAGCTCGCGCAGTGGGGCGGCTACGGTCGACAATGACGGCAGAAACTTGGAGAGGTACGTGAAGAGTCCGAGTGCACGACGGAGCTCTTCCACATCAGCTGTTTCTGCGAGGCGCTCAATGGCATCCAGCTTAACTGGGTCAGGGTGGACACCCTTGTCGCTGATCCGATGGCCCAGGTACTTTAGGGACGTGCATCTGAACTTAGACTTGTTCGGATTCAGTGTCAGACCAGCATCACAGAGTCGGTTCTCGACGGCGAGCAGAGCAGCATCATGCTCAGCCATCGATGAAGCATAGACAATGATGTCGTCTATGAACACTGCTACGTTGGGAATATCGCTGAGTAGACTTTGTAGCCGGTGCTGGAATATCTCAGGCGCGCTCGTTATGCCGAAGGGAAGGCGCTCGAACTTGAAGCGGCCATAGGGAGTGATAAACGTCGTCAACAACGACGCTTCCTCGGAGAGTGGGATCTGCCAGAAGCCAGACGTGGTGTCCAGCGTAAATAATATGGTAGAGCGACAAACACCTCGTGAAGCCCCAGGTAGCAGCGTGAGTCAGAGTCGCTCATGGAGTTGTGCTAAACAGACGTTGAGAGCCAGTATGGCTTTTCACAACGCTGTCACCTCCAACAACTAGTCGCACGTCCGCGTGAGGGACAACAATGCGAACTTAGAAGCTGCGACTTCGGCGGTAAAAGTCATGAAGTTGGTTGCTCCAACGAGGAGCACACGCTTCTTGCCGAACTTGACACTTGACTGAGTCACGACTGCGTGTGAGAAGCGTGTGAGAAGCGTGTGCTCCTCGTTGGAGCAACCAACTTCATGACTATTACTGCAGAAGTCGCAGCTTCTAAGTTTCTTTATCTTGTTTTTCATTTGCAAGTTAATTGTTTACACACACATTTGTGATTGCTCTCGCTTTTTAAATTGTTAAAATTCACACAAGTACGTACTAAGTGAATTTCACGGTTCATGGCCGATGCACTGTCATATGGCTAGGGTAAGATGACTTAAAAAAAATGAAAGAAGATATACAGTTGAATCCTGCTTTCCGACCAGTCCGACCACTTGCACTCGGTCCTTAGTCTACCTTCATAAGCGCGAATTCAGAACTATTCTGACATTAGGCCACCTCACTAAACCGCCCACCTCAACTATCCCGCCACCGGATAGTCATTTTTGCAAATCAGATATTTTCAGACTTTAGGGCACCTCACTACACCACCCAGCTTTACAATCCGAACACTTCTGCTCAGTCCCGAATTTTGCTTTGCAAACAGCCAAGGCAATCGCTCTTGAGTGAGTCGCAACAGTACCTGCGACGGGGAGCAAAGGTTCCTGATCGATGTTGCAAACAGCCATCCATGGTGAAGCAATTGGCGTTGCAAATGGGCAAAGCAATTGCTCATGCTTGAGCGGCAATAGTATCCTCGACTTGGTGCAATGACTACTGATTGGCATCGCAAACAGCCAACCAATAGTGTTTAATTCCACTCTCAGTTGGAACCCAGCTGAAAAGTCTGTCATACACGAGTGGTACTCGAAGTACATCTTATCAGACGATGTTGTATAGGTCAACATTATTTTGTATAATTATGTGCTTATGGGAGGAAAATCTGTGCGACGAAGAAGAACCAAACTTAGCAGGTTCACGCCTTGCCCATGTATGTACTGAGTGAGTTCCACTGTATGTCTATCCAAACAGTTCTGTTGATTGCAATTCTAAATGCTGATACAGTCAATGTTTGCATTCCCGACACCATCATCCTGTCCAGTGCTGTACTTCTAACCAGGCATTCACCATTGGCCTGAAGCTATTCCACTGATCCAGTCCGAAAGACTGTAGTTTTTGACACACTGCATCAGTCGTATCGGCGTGTTCAGCATTATCACTCCTAACCTTGGTAGTCAGTTTGAATCTCACTTCCTGTCCACTTAATTCCACCTCTTTAGTACCTCATGTACTCCTACCAAAACTCACCACCCCGCTGTGAATGGCATGGTGGAACATCTGCATTGTCACCTGAAAGCCGTCATCACTGCCACTGGAAATACTGCACGCTGGAATAAGGCTCTTCTCTTAGTGCTCCTCAGCATCATATCAAATTGTTATATCTGGTCTATCCTCTTTAACTGCTGAGTTTCTGTTTAAGGAACTAAACCATACATATTCTGGGTGCATTCCTTGCCAACAGTACTGAGCTGCCACTATCCACTACAGAGTAGGTGTGCCGTTTGCGTTCTGCTATGGTCCGTCTGCAGCCACCACCTCACATGGCTAGCAATTCCACTCTCTGCGTGCCCGTCAGCCTGCCATCTCTCTTGCATTAGTTTGTTCATTATGATACAATGCAGAATCCCTTGCAAGTGCCATCCAATGGTCTGTTTCGCTTTTGAAGCACAGTCCAAAGTACTGCTCCGTCGAAGTCAGTGGATGATCACAGTTTATCTCTGTTGATCGCTTGAAGTCTGCTTTCATGGACTCAGACAATTGTCGCATACGTGAGCTTCGTGATTTGAATCTCGATTACTTATTTATAATTTTACTACTTTCTTTTTCACGTCGGCTCTACGCGACGTCATTTGGTTTCCCCAGCTCTGCTTGTGAGGCGCATGTGCCATCCTTTTTCAGGGCTTTTTGACTTTTGCTGAGAGACAGAGATGCAAAGAATGAATCTTGAAAGTATTTTACTATTTATGGCAATGTCGCAGTGCTGAGTGTGAGTTCGTGTAGAAGCATGTAGCCCTTTAGATGCAAGAGTGAACCAAGAGCGCAGAGGTGAAAGTGTTCACCACATGTTGGTGCCAAAAGCCGATCCTACGAGCAAATATGGCGGATCCATCGGCTGGGCTACAAACCAGGAAACTGCGCACGACGAGCGGTTTCAAAACCCTGGCAGAACTGGAAGTGGACTTAGACAAGGCCATCAGCAATGCAATTTCGGGGACCACGATTACCTCAGCGAGGCCGGTATTTATTGATTTTGACCAACATTTAGAGGGATCTTATGAGGCACTAGACAAGTACACGGAAACCCTGCTTACGTTCAATCCTAAAAAGCAGGACGACAAAGATATGAAACAAAGGGAGTTGTCAGAACTTGATAACATGCAAGAGGATATCTGAAATTGAGTTCAGTTATACTCAAGAGCCTAATTCTACAATTTGATGAAGTGCATGGGAAATAAAGCAAAGACTCAAATGACACATTTGGAACCCACACACTGAATTTGGAGAACATACTCACGGAACTGGTTGATCTAAATAAAGCAAAAATGTCTCAGGGTTCCAGCCAGACTTCCAGAAACTCCACTGGGGTTAGGTTACCGAAACTTGAGTTGCCAAAATTCAATCGCGCTATGCTACAGTGGAATGAATTCTACGACGTTTTTCAACATTCGGTGGATACATCAAGAATCTCCAAGGCAGAAAAGATGAGCTACTTGAAAGGTTGTCTTACAGGCATGCAAGGGATGTTTTAGAGGGCATGCCGCTAGATGATGCAAATTACGATGGCGGGGTTCAAATGTTGAAGGAGGGGTTTGGGAAGCAGGAACGCGTCGCCAATGCTCATTACAAATCGCTAATGGAAATTCCAACGGCATTAAACAACACCAACACACTAAGAAAACTCCACACACAGATCGAAAGGCATTTGCGATCTCTGGAGGCTGTTGGCAAAGATATGAACCAGAAAATCTTCTTGTCCATTGTCATGGCAAAGCTGCCAGAAACCATAATTTTCGACTTGGAAATCACCCGCGGAAACAGTATCTAGATTGTTCACACACTATGCAAAGCTCTGTTACGATATGTCGAAGTAAAGAAAACATGCACTGCACACGCCGACAGTAGGCTAGTCACAGACAGCCCACGCAGTGTTGGCGGTTTGCCGAGCTACACACGTTCATCGGCAGAAGCTCTACTATCACACACAGCACAGCTGTCACCACCCCGATGCTTTAACTGCAAAGATACCCACTTTACAGACGAATGTACGAAGTGCGTGATGCTAGAGTAGAGGAAGGCAAAGACAGAAAACCGGTGCTTCGTCTGTCTTCGGTCGGGACACACCGCACGAAACTGCAACAACCCCGACCATGCTATCACTGTCAATGCGACACTCACCACAGATCCTTGTGCCCGGAGAAGTTTGGAGGCAAAAGCACGAACGCACGGAATGGAGATGCGAAGCCATTTCAATCAAGATCTGCAAACGCACGGTCCGAAACAGCAACAATTGCTGATTGCAAATTTGACAGCCTGAGCCAATGGAAATTCACACAGTGAGTGACACAGAACAATCGGCGGTGCTTATGCAGATGACTTTAGCTGACCTCACAGATAACGACAGCAAGCGGTCTTGCCGAGTGCGAGTGTTTTTCGACACCAAACTCTACACGGTCCTTTATCAGCGAGGCGACGCAGAACACCTTGAATGCCGACGTCATTGGTGAAGATGCCCTGTCGATCGCTACGTTTGGTTCAAAGAAGAGGGAGACCAAGGTCTTGAAAGAGGTCCAAATCCAAGTGAAGACCATTGATGGCGGTAACGTCCCCATTACAGCAAACATCACCCCGAACATCAGTTCTACAATGAGGCGCCTGCCAATCGGTATGAGGAAACACCCCAGCCTGCAGCAAATGGGCTTAGCAGAACCCATTGCTGATCGACCAGAAGTCGTGACAATAGACATGCTCATTGGTAGTGACTACTACTTCTACACTCTGCAGCCTGAAGACGCAGTGTTGAAGTCGTTCAATGAGACGGTGAGGTTGTCAACGGGCGATAGCGTTGAATGGCCGTAGAAAGATAGTGCGTCTGACACATCTCTACCAGAGAATTACAAGCTTGCAAGTGGCCGGCTCTGCTGGCTTGTGTTGCATCTGCAATCCTCGACAAATGCAACGGCACCATTCAACGATAACTCAACAGTGGCATCATCGAGACAGTCAACATGACCGAGAACACTGACGCCTTGAAACACAACATTCCACACCACTGCGTAGTGAAGCCTGACAACACGACAACGAAGATTCGAGTTGCTTATGATGCGCCGAGACGAAACCCAACAACCACTGCCTGAATTATTGCCTCGAAAGTGGGCCAAGCTTGCTACCAGATCTGTGTGGAATTCTGGTCAGATTTCATCTGAAACCGATCGGCATAACCAGTGACGTAGAGGAGGCATTTTGCAAGTCGGGCTGACGATGCCTGATCGAGACATCACCCGATTTCTTTGGCTCAGAAATGTCCATCAACCAGTCTCCGAAGACAACATAGTAGTGTACCGATTCAGCCGCTTGCCATTCATTTGGTGTAGTGTCGAGTCCGTTCCTTCTCACAGCCACGCTTAGTCATCACCTCCACATTCTTCAGCCTTTCAATCTTTCCTGATTTATTTCAATATTTGGCGTGACTCCTTTTATAAAAGATTAGGAACAATGCCACTTTTCTCCCTCCTTTCCCGTTTTCATCCCTTCTTTGTGTCCATATGTGCCAGATAACTACTATGCATAAAAATTCTGGTGTGCTTGCCAAGTGGGTGTGTCTTAATACCAGTTGTCTGAGAACACACACATGCATTAGTGGAAGTAAGAGGCAGCTGAAACCTCTACAAATGCAGTTGAATTCCAGGACGATGCCCTGATGCTGCTTCTTAACCTTGTTCCTACCCACTTGTAAAGGTGTGATGAGCCCAAAAGTGAGATTATTGTCAAATCCACGCAGAGTTTGGACATTTCAGAGGGTTTCAGGTGTTGGGCGGTTCACAAGCCAATTGAATCACCTTTCCAAGATTCCTTTTGAAATTCTCTACCCTCCCTCGAGGAGACCCAAGTTTTCAGAAGTGAACAAGTGCGAGAAGTGTATACATGTGTGTGCATGCAGTGGTGTAGGAAGATGTTTTAGTTTCGGGAGGGGGGGGGGGGGGACTTCCAGCCACTGACCTGCTCATATACTGGTGTGGTCGTACCGGTAATCCTTCTACAGAAAGTTGTAATTGTTCAAGTATTTCACTCTCCATCACTGGACATGTGAACACCTAGTACATGTCTTCCCTTATTAAAACGAATCCGGTTAGTACATTTACCCCGTTAGTAAATAGAAATCTGAAAACCCTGGAGAAACGTGGTCTATAGAACTGTTTACAGGTCCGGTTACAACAAATCCGTTAGTACATAAAATTCGTTATAACGACTCTTTGCCCAGGTCCCTGGAGTGCCAAACCCTCAGTATAAGATAATATTGACCAAGCAGGATCAAGGCTAAAACACGTAGGATAAAGCAGAAAGACAAAACGTATGATATCTATGTATTCGTAAATATGGACGATCCTTTGCATCCAAGGAAGAGTTATGTTGGAGATTTTCAATTATCTTATAACGAGTTGAAGCATCTAATATTTATGTTGTATCGAGGGTAGCCCCGGTAAGTACGAAGCAGTACCTATTTCACCATTAGCTGCACGTCCTGCTACAAGATAAGTCTCATTATAGGATAACTTTTTTTGATGGCCCAGAGATTATCTACTAACGAGGGAGGACCTGTACTAGTACTCGAATCTGGACAAGAACAATGAATGTCCTGTGCATGTATGTTGAATACAAGAGATTGCATGCAGCGACCACTGGATAAGTAGCTCTGACTGACAGCCTGGTCAATGTCCAAGGAGAAATTTATCTGAAGGCGAAATGTATCCGTAATGGTGAATTAGAGGCAACCGTAGAGCAACATTTACTGGTGAGGACAGTGGGATAAGTATAAGTTCGAAAAAACCCCGATTTTCAGCTATTACAAACAAGAACCCCGGACTCATCACACGCCAGTGATAAAAACCCTGCGACTAGGAGTAGCATGTTCCGTTCATAACGAATTTTCCACGATAGTGTAGATGACTAATGTGACCCTGATGAAAATAATCGTCTAGAGGTCATCGAATGATAGCTGCATGCCTCAGGCTCAGTTTCTCCATGAACATGTTGAAATGTATTACCACTGGTCAGTCGTACCTTGCTTTCCGACAAGTAACAGTAAGTCTCAAAAACTTCTTCTGGAGAGTGGTTTTCTCCAGAAAGCTGCGAAATAGCAATGAGAAGAACTGACTCTGTCTGAAGCAAAGTACTGTCGCCTTTCTGATTTCGAAGAAAACCTCCCACGGAAAATAACGCTTTTAAATTAGCAGCTACAATTCAAAGAGGACCAAGCGAGGATCTAGCAATCGTGCTTCACGCCGGTGGCACTCACTTCTACTTGAAGTATTCTAGATGTCATCCAGTGTAGACTTTCTGAGCCTAGCGCCTGTCAAGTACACTGTACAGTGCTGGGCAAAGAGAAATCCAACGCCATGAATAAAATAGCGTTGCTGAGCACTACACTACACTACACTACACTGCCCTAACACTACACATACTGGTCTGTGCACTACACTGCCCTAACACTACACATACTGGTCTGTGCACTACACTGCCCTAACACTACACATACTGGTCTGTGCGCTGCACTGCCCTAGCACTACACATACTGGTCTGTGCACTACACTGCCCTAACACTACACATACTGGTCTGTGCACTACACTGCCCTAACACTACACATACTGGTCTGTGCACTACACTGCCCTAACACTACACATACTGGTCTGTGCACTACACTGCCCTAACATTACACATACTGGTCTGTGCACTACACTGCCCTAACACTACACATACTGGTCTATGCACTACACTGCCCTAACACTACACATACTGGTCTGTGCACTACACTGCCCTAACACTACACATACTGGTCTGTGCACTACACTGCCCTAACACTACACATACTGGTCTGTGCACTACACTGCCCTAACACTACACATACTGGTCTGTGCACTACACTGCCCTAACACTACACATACTGGTCTGTGCACTACACTGCCCTAACACTACACATACTGGTCTGTGCACTACACTGCCCTAACACTACACATACTGGTCTGTGCACTACACTGCCCTAACACTACACATACTGGTCTGTGCACTACACTGCCCTAACACTACACATACTGGTCTGTGCACTACACTACCCTAACACTACACATACTGGTCTGTGCACTACACTGCCCTAACACTACACATACTGGTCTGTGCACTACACTGCCCTAACACTACACATACTGGTCTGTGCACTCGAACGCGGCGATACTCTATTCATGAGGTTGGATTTCTCTGCGGGTCAGCACTGTACATGACAACAGAACCCACTGCAGGGTCAGCTCTTACTACGATCAAGCTGATTGCATGACTCGTACTGATTGATCTGCATGCTTCTCGCCTGCACGTGCAAACATGTTCACTGAGTTTCGGCCCTACATCCACCAAAAGGTTCGGGTAACCTGCCCCCCCCCCCCTTGCCCCCCTTGCCCCCCCCCTCCCCCACTTCCTACGCCACAGGCATGTATGTGTATTTGTGCTTGTGTGTGTGTGTGTGTGTGTATGTGTGTGTGTGTGTGTGTGTTTGTGTGTGTGTGTGTGCGTGCACGTGTGAGAGAGCATGCGTGTGTCTGGGTATGTATGGGTATGGGTATGGGGTGTGTGTGGGTGTGTGATTGTGCCTATTTGCATGATCTACATGTAGGTGTTTGAGAAAGGAGGAAGGGAGTTGAACAAGTTTGGTACTGAAGGAAGTGGACCAGGACAGTTCGTCCTTCCATGGGGTATTATCTCGTCCAACGGCAGATTGCTGGTTGGGGACTTTCACAATGACCGTATCCAGGTTAGGCTATTGTTCTAGGAGGATATCCATGGCATAATATATGTGTGTGTGTGTGTGTATGTGTGTGTGTGTGTGTTTGTGTACGTTTGTGTAGGTTTGTGTGTTTATGAGGGTGAGTTTATGTGCATTTTTGTGTGTGTATAGATTCTTGGTTGGAGAAAAGCAATTCAGCACACAAATCCCAGAAGCCATACAGTTTCGAGTCTTTCGACTAGGCCTTTCGTAACATTACTTTTCAAATCGAATACAACGGTGAGAAACAAGGTAGCAAGCATTTCCTTATAGCCACCACTTTGCCGGTCAGAACATTAACAAAAAAGCATTTTAAAAGATAGCGATTGTGACGCTGTTGGGGAACTGCACCCACACTACAAACCCACGGACACCACAACTCGCACAAGGAGTTCTAAAATAGACTATATTAAATATTTACATGGTTTTGAGAGTGAAAGCAAAGCTAAGTGCAAGACACAACTCCTTGCAAACTTCCTCAAGACACAACAAGAACACAAGAGCAAATCTGCATGCGTACAGAACGGCCTGGGTCCCGGAAGCATGTCGGGACACAGGAACACAAAGTGCATGCATGAGTGCATACACGGAACAGCATACACGTGCGCACGCACGTGACAATGATTACTAGGCAGCGCACATGAGGAATGTTTGCAGCACAAGGGTACAACGGGATACTCCATTTCACCCCTCCCCCTGGTGGCCACATGATGGACACCACAGCAATGAAGAGCACTAAAGAAAGAAAAAGAAATAGAAGGGAAAAGCAAAACACAAAAAACCCTGCTCAGAACGAGCTGCAACAATAGCAAACTCAGGCAGAACCAGTGTCTCGAAAACGCACAGGAGGCTGTAAGGCAGATCGGTCACGCAGCGCTCGCTGAACAACCGGGACAGCATGCAGAGCAGCAGCATCAGGAATGAGCAAATCATCCCCAGGAGGAGCAGCATGATAGATAGGGACCTTTGGCAGCATTGGCAGCTGCACATTGGGGACACTGCTGCACAAACTGCTGACAAGCCTCAGCCATACACGGGAAGTAACAGGTAGACCGGAGAAACTGGTAAGTAGTCTCCCAACTGCTGTGACCAGTGGACTCATGAGCAGAGCTGACGACCTGATCACACAAGGAAACAGGTACCACCGGAACACACTTGACATCGTTGGGCGGGAGCTTGACAGTACGGAACAAGATGCCGTCACAAGTCGTGAGCTGCGACTTCACCCTGGCGAATTCCGTAGCGGACACATCTCCACCAGCAGACAGTTCAGCAATAGTCGCATGGATCACCGAATCTAGTTGTTGGTGTGCCGCGATTTCTGGCAAGGGCACACAGCGAGGTACTGCAGGAGCGGCAGCACTTACGGACGGAGTCTTGGACTTCTGTACTGTCTTCCAGTACTGCACAAATTGGCTGGGAACACGGGTAAGACGGTCAGCAAGATTCTTAGCCGACGGCACCCATTGGACAGACACGCTCATACCTGTGGCCTCCACCATGTCGTCTAAGATCTGCAGGCGGCGCTGAACCACGACCTCCTGCAATCCACCAACTTTGACGCGACGCGATGCCTCCAGCTTGCCAGAGAGCCAACCGTAGACAGTCTTGGAATCAGTGTACAGCGTTACACGTGACAGCTTCCACTTTGCTGCAAGAGAGAGACCGTTCACAGCAGCGTCCAGTTCTGCCACATTGATATGTCGGCGGTCGTCCTCCTTTCGGAGCCAAGCCTGGTCCTCCACCACATGACCGTTCGCAGTCAGCACGCAGCCGTAAGCAATGTCGGATGCGTCACACCAGACAGACCAATCATTCCCAGCAGGGGCAGGCCACACACCGTGTACAGGGTCTTCCTGCAGGGCACGCTTGCGAGCGTCCTCGCAGAGACGTTGCAAGTCATCAGGCAACGGTTGATCCCAGGGTGCAGCGGTAGCACATGCCAGGCGCTTCATCCACGAACACAGTGGACGCAGCCATGATGCTACGGGGTAGTGACTGGTTGCCTTCCCACACCACTTGAACACATCACGCTTGGTCATCAATGGTGATTCGCTCAGATCGACATCTTGTCGTCTCCTCCAGGACAGCTTGCCACTATCGTCCGCAGAGAGTTGCAGACCGAGAATTGTGGCAACTGGGAACGGCACGGCAGGTTTTGTAGGCAGGCCATAGGAAGCGAGACAATCAGCTACCGCATCCGCTTGGTCACAAGGTACGACAATGTCGTCGATGAAGTTGTCAGCCGAACCAAAGTCTCGGAGTGAATACTTCACGATAGCATCCATGAGTTTGGGCGCTACTGAAAGCCCAAAGCCCATGCGCTCCATCACGTACGTCTTCCCCTGCCAAAGGACGGTCTGGTATGGCAGCAAACTGGGATGGACACGGATGTTGAGATATGCTTTCCGAATGTCGAGAACAGTGGACTCACTGGGACGTTGACGCCACTCACGGATTTTCTCGGGACAGACCGGCACATCATTGCCGGGGTTTGACACAATGAGCTGGTTGAGAGCACGGTAGTCAAGGCAAGGCCTTACGGGAGTCGACAGTTTGTGCTCCTGACAATTAGCAAGCAGTGGCAAGACTGCAATGGGTGAACCATGCACCTCAGCATCGTGTGGTACTAGCCATCCTTGGTCAATCCACATCTGCACCTCAGCTCGAAACAGCTGCTCTTGTTCTTCAGAGAGCTTCTTGCGTGAGTATTCACCGAGACCACTACCGACTCGGTCTTTGGGGGGACTACCAGCGGACCACCTCCATGCGATCTCCCAGTAGCCGTCTGCTGGATTGAAGGTAGCGGTGCCATCACTCATATCAAGGCGCACCACACCATTCTCCTCAGATATTGTCACATGACGAGACAAATTCTTACTACTGCTGCTGTGTGGTGGCGGCACGCTAGGTGTCTCAGGCAGACTCCCGAACTGAGCCCTGCACAGCTGGCCGGTCAATTCATCATACTGCAAGACGACACCACCATGGCCCGAGATAATGTCCACACCAAGAAGAACATCTGCGTCGACTGACGCTAGATCGTCCACCACGAGAAATGCCGATTCCGTGTCCGGTAGCTGGACGGCAGCGCTGTGGCGGCCAAGCCGCATGGATACGGAGCCGAGAACCGGTACCGGATCGCCGGTGACACTCACTATGGAGCTGGAACACGGGGACACATCCAGGTTGAGGGCTGACACTACGTGGGCAGCGACAAACGACTGGGTTGAACAGCTGTCGATAGCAGCACCGTACTCATGGGTCGTCTCACCAGACACCACGTCAACAATCATGCGCGGCAGAGGCGAAACTGCGTGGGGTACCGGTGAAACAGTAGCGGCCAGACAACCAGTCAATGTTGGCTTGTTAGAGCCCTTTTTCACAGCGGAGGCAGACACATTCTGCGGGCAATTCGGTTGGATGTGGCCAAACTCGTGGCACTTGAAACACTTCGGGCCTTTCCGACCACTACCACCAGACTGACCACCATTGCCACTGCCACTAGCGCCAGAACTTCCATTGCCACCCTTGTGTGGCGATGGCCGTTGACGTTGGGGACAATCCGGTTTCCTGTGACCTGGCTGCTTACAGTGATAGCACGTCACTGTGGAACGACTTCCCGATGCGCTGGCCACAACGCTGCCAGCAGGTCTCGGCAAACTCTGAGAGGCACGCAGGGTCCGCACCTGGCTGACACACTGGGCCAGGGTCAGGTCGTTGATCGCCAGCTGCATTCTCAGCTGGAGAGCAAAATCTGGTGGCAAACCAGCGAGGAACTGCTCGAGCAGCAGAGGGTCCCTGCCATCGTAAGTTTCCATGTGTCCACTGGTGGCCAGAAGCCGGCGCAAATCCGACACTCTCATCCACACGTAGGATGCGCTTCACAAATTGAGAGTACGCCTGTGCCGGCGTCAGGCCAAAGGCCGATCTCAATGCCGAAGCAATAGTCTTGTCATCCTTTTTGTCCCTGTCCGTCAGCTGGTTCCAAACGACAAACGCTTGGCCCTCAAGGAACATGGGGAGCTGCGCGGCACGTTGGGCTTTGTTGGTCCAACCATGATGACCTGCCGTGAGCTGAAACTTTGTCAGAAAGACTTCCAAGTCCTCTCCTCGACCACCCGTGAAACATTTCACTCGAGGCAACGAACTCGCCGATCCAGACATACTCTACGCTCGTACAACAGCAAATCAAACTAGGCCGGGTTTCGGTACCACTTGTTGGGGAACTGCACCCACACTACAAACCCACGGACACCACAACTCGCACAAGGAGTTCTAAAATAGACTATATTAAATATTTACATGGTTTTGAGAGTGAAAGCAAAGCTAAGCGCAAGACACAACTCCTTTGCAAACTTCCTCAAGACACAACAAGAACCCAAGAGCAAATCTGCATGCGTGCAGAACGGCCTGGGTCCCGGAAGCATGTCGGGACACAGGAACACAAAGTGCATGCATGAGTGCATACACGGAACAGCATACACGTGCGCACGCACGTGACAATGATTACTAGGCAGCGCACATAAGGAATGCTTGCAGCACAAGGGTACAACGGGATACTCCATTTCAACGCCAACTAAATGTTTACCGGTCAGAGCATTGACCAAATAACACTTTAAGAGATAGCGCTAGTAGCACCAAACCACCTAGTGAAAATAAATAATTTTAATAGTATCAAACAACAATAGGGACCACAGTACTACAATGTCAAAACAGTGACAACTTTTGGCACATACTTCTTTTGCACACACAGTTCAAATATGCACATGGCACTAATTACAAACATGGCACTCCTTGCCACTTTGCCACTCAAGCGCGTGTGCTCAAATAATCTCACCTTGCTTTTCTGGAGGCAGTGTACATTGCAAAGCTGAAGCCTGAACTGTGTGTGCGATAGAAGTATGTGCAAAGGTTCTCACTGTTTTGACATTGTAGTACTGTGGTCCCCATTGTTGTTTGGTACTGGTAATATTCATTGTGTCATTATTTAGTTGATACCACTAGCGCTTTAAAGTACTATTTGGTCAATACTCTGACCGACAAATATGAGGTGCAGTGGCGGGTTTAGGTGGGGTGAGGATTGGGGGGGGGGGGGGCGCACGCCCTTTCCCCCCCCTCTCCCCACCCTCCTCCCCCTCCCCCAAAAAGTTCGACCTTGGTTTGAAAGAAACACCAGGCTGCTGCATGCACAGGCGGTAGACTCTACATGGTGGGAAGCAGTTTCCAAAAGCAGCTGCACTGACCGTTGGTGTGTAGCGGTGCACTGCAGATGAAACGATCGACTCTGCACGATGTCTACACTTTTGTTCAGATTCCAGGACATGCTCAATTTGTCTTGATAATGGCGTGCAGTGATGTGCAGAATGCAGCACTACCCAAGCGGGACTAAAAAACACGGCTTGGGATCGTCAAGCGCCTCTTTCTGCAACATTGTACAACAGTGTTTTGAGGATGATCCCCTCGGGATTCGAATCATGAATTGGTTGACTTGAAGACTTTTCTGCGAAGTTTCAGCCACATCCATGGACTAAAAGAAGCCAAGCTCTGGCCTGCAGAGCCTGGATGGATTTTTGCAGAGCGTTCTTGCGACGGCGTAATTCCTGTTCCAACAGGAAACCGTGGGAGTGATCAAGTCGTTGCAAGTCCAATAGATGACTTGCACAAAGATTGCCTGGGTTCGAGATAGGGCTAGTGGACCTTCTGACTCTCACTTCCCGACCTTTTGACTTTGAGTTTGAGACTTTCGCTTTTTGCCTGACGAACGCTGAGCTAGTTTTTTGGCTAGAGTTGTTTTGATTTGGCTTGCATCGTCATGCGGAAGCACTGCTGCGCTTCTCAATGCACCAGCAGACGAGATATGGAAGTAAGGCTCTCATTTCATATGTTCCTTTCTGAAACGGGAACGCAGAAAAATTGATTCATGCCATATGGAGATGAACTTAATGAGGTGATTGATGTAGTGTACAAGTAACATGACAGATGATTGTGCAATAATTATGTAGTAACTAAGCATGAGATACTGTAGTCTGTAGCCTAGTGTACGTCTGCAAGAAATACCTGTCATGTAATAATTTGTAATCGGTTGGATAGCTAGCAGTGTGACGTACATTGTTACAGTCATGTGCACCATGTCATCTCCCCCCCCCCCCCCCCCCCCTCTTCCTCAGCCAAATCCTGGACACGCCACTGTAGTTGGCGCCACTAGTGCTATCTTTTAAAGTGTTATTTAGTCAATGCTCTGACCGCCAAAGTGCCAGTAATAAGGACATACCGTAATGTCGCATATAAAAGCAGGTGCTTACAGCCGTATAAGCCGAGGTTCAAACCATGCTTCTATCCAAGTCATGCTTCTCTTCAAAACATGCTTCTACGTCAACATCAAAGTCACATTACGTCAGTCCGGTCATCACGCGATAATATGCCACTCGAAATTGAAATTCATGACTGGGACATGAGAAGTGTCTGAGAATCCGCGATATTCATGTTAAAACAAAATGGCGTCACGATTTATTGAAAGTGGTATAGTTGGTGGTACGAGAGTTCAAAACCATTTGAACTTCATACTGTTCGTCTTCTTTTTGACATGCTCTCTTTCCATCGTCCTTAGCTTTTGTTTGTTGTGAGCTGTTTTGGCTTTCTCCTGTACCTCTGGGGGATGCCAAGTGATGGTTTTGAGAGGCTGGTGATGGCTGTGAGCGAGAGTTTGCCGATCGGCGTCGTCCTCGCTGTAGCGATGAAAATACTAGTTACTGCGCACCTGGCAGATATCACAACACATCGGAGCGTCCAGAAGCAAAGGAATCTTGGGTTTTCACTGGAATCTAGTTCCTCCAGCATCGTGTAGCCCACCGTCGGTGAATGGCGGTCCAGAAAGGTCGAACCTGGTCTTCTGCAGCATCTCGCAGTCCTGCGAGGCACACCGTGTACGCCTGCCATGTATTGTACAAATAAAACTCATGCAGTAGTGGACTCTACAGTGATGAGTCTCAGCCTGTATGCTGCAAAAGACACAGGAAATGTGACTGGTGTCTGTACATTCAGTGACTGGACGCCAACACCCCAGTCTTCTCCTGCAGGATCTGTTTGACATTGACATTATGCAGTAGGTCGGCATCATTGACCTGGTTTGGCAGCTATCGTAATAGTATCTGCCTGGTTGGATGTAGCAGGTTGGCGTTTGCTCGTTGTCCAGTCCGGAATTTTCTTGTAACTCACGGTGGAGTACGCGCAGGGTTTGTGATCATCCCTGTTCACTTCAAAATTATCAAATACAACGTTCCCTTTGTCACTCATCTTATCCTGAGTACTGAATTTGCTGACAATATTGCACCACACTTGTCACAACCTACCGCCACTGCTGGCGGTGGCGACTGGTTCGTCAATGGCGGTGACCAGGTGGACTGACTAGCTTCGAGACAGCGGCCTTGTTGTCAACCCCGCGGCAGCCTAAAGGTTGATTTTATCGATCCAGCCTTAGGGCCATGTTGACGATGCCCTAGTGACTGGTATCATGGATTGCCTTGCCATCAGCGGTCACTGCCGTCCACCTTGGTGCAGCCCTCAGCAACTGGCTCAGCCCATGGGATTCTCAAGTGGACAAAGTTGTTGCCAAAGTAGCTCAGAAGATTGGTGCATCGTGGTGTAGGTGAGCACATAACTAGGACTTCCCAGCGCCTATTTGTCCAGGCTGCGATACTATGTGACATGCTGTACTGCACATTCTTTTCAGCACTGCAAGGCCGGCAGCTGGACCGACTGCAGGGGCCGCGCACATGCAGGCGCCTGTTGCCAGTGCAGCATTCTGGAACGTTCCTTCCTTCTGAGATCCGTGGAATAATAACTTTCTTTGCTTCAAAGCAAGTTGCTTACCGTTCTGTTGTGCTCCCAGTGTCCTTACAACAATAACCTACAGCAATGTTTTATTTTCCTTTCCATTCCCAACCAATGAATACTACAATGTCGATTCTATTTCTGAATACTTTAGTGTGTGCCCGCGCACGCACGTGTGTGTGTGTGTGTATACCTCACTCGCCACTCGAAGTTCTGTTCCCCATTGCTGGAACACTGCCTGTTCTTTCAGGACCTGCCATCATCTGCGGATGGGCATTCAATGATTGTATTGTGTGTGTGTGTGTTTCATTCAGAATCAGATCCGCTATCGTTGCTATAAGAGAAAATCTGTGGGTTCACATCCAGTGCATTTGTAGATTTGCGTGCTTTTCTCGCCACGGGCGCATTCATGGGACATTGTGTGTGTGTGTGTGTGTGTGTGTGTGTGTGTGTGCGTCTGTGTGAATGGGGATATTGTCTGTATCGGCTTTTGGTACTAATGTTCAGGTCTGTGCTTGAATGTGTGAACATGAAATTGTTCGGTTCTGTGCATGCTATTGCTATGTTGTATATTATTGTATGTATGTGTGCATTTCCACGAACAGTGTAGATGAGCGTGGAGAGTGCATTCATCCCTCATCAACAACTTCCCCTTGGTCTTACGAGAGTTTTTTCTGCGTACCTCTCATTTTTGTTTGTTTCTCTCTGATACTGTATTGATGCCGGTACCTGTACCTCGATATGTTCCTCTATCTGCAGTCGCCTTTATCCTTCGGTCAAGTTAACGTTTATTGTGCTCTATTTATCGTGTGAATCAAAATAAACAATAATAACACAAGTCATGCTAGAGTGACGACATGTGCGTGTAGTAGGGTTGATGCGATGGGACGTTATAATTAGGTGGAACAGAACACACATTGGGCAGATTGATTGGGCATCATTGATTGTGCTCAGTCTAAACAGTGAACATAATAATAATCTTCAGTGACAGACTGTAGCGGCTAGCCTCCAATAGGTAGCTGGCACTAGTCGCTACTGCTTGTTTGACCTATTCTGGGGCATACTGAGGTACTTTGATTTTGTTGACTGCATGTAGACAGCATCCAATAGTAGTACTCGTAGACCTTGGCTCTTTGTAGGTCAACCACCATCGCATGGATCGATCGGTGACTATGCACTTGGAGGTTGGAATAGCCCGCGCTGAACAGATCTTGCCATGGCCCAGGGAGTGAACTCGCTTACTCGACTATCCCGGTTTTAGTTAACCAGCATGAGTGGTGCAATTTGTCCGTACCATGTTGCGAGCTCACAGTTGTTTGGGCAGGTTTTGAGCTGCACCACGAAACAAAGCAAAATAACGGCGTGACTGTAGATCAAGGAAGCGGCGAGACGGCACTTCCAGCACGAGACAGGCAGTAGAGATGTGTTCACAGCACGAGCAACCTCTCAAACCCTGCCGGTACTCCACAGTTACAAGAAAATGTCGGACTGGACCACGCGCCAATGCAAACCTGCTACATCCACCCAGGCAGATAGCTGCCAAACCAGGCCAATGTCGACCCACTGCATACCGGTATGTCAATGTCAAACAGATCCTGCAGGAGAAGACTGGGATGATATTGGCGTCCAGTGTACGGACACCAGTGACATTTCCTGCGTCTTTTGCAGCATACAGGATAGACTCATCACTATAAAGTCCACTCCTTCGTGATTTTTATTTGTAGAATACATGACAGGTCCAGGGCTTACAGCAACTTAACCAAGAGATGCCCGCTATGTACAGCAGAGAAGACCTGGATAGCGCTGAGCGACCGAGACTATGCTCTAAACAAGAGGAGCGAGATGGTCTCAAAGTGCCGACACGCCAGCAGATGCTGCCTGAAGGACTACGCAGGAGCAGCTATCACCTGAAGCACCAATATCCACCTAGGGAAATCAACGCTGTCTACACATCCCGTAACTATTATCCCTCATGGCGCTCATTTCCCTAGTGTGTGCTTACACGTGCACCAACTGGCTTTGCACTAGCCCAAATTCCTCTTTCCTTTGACTGGCACTAATTTTCTCTGGCCCTGATCTTGGCTCCTATCATTCTCACCTCACCCCACCAGGCCCTGTTATAAGACCCGTTGTTCTGGCTAGCCCACTATTGTTGCTTTTTGCCTGCCTGATGATTGCACCCGCTTGTGCATGAAACTCTTGAGTAGCAAAAGTGAAATGATGTTTTCTTGGTAACCATTGTTTTCCCTTCGGGTATATATATATTTTTTTACGGAACTGCCGTAGTATAAATTCTGGCTTCGTTTTCGTTCTTGCTCATTCCCATGTAACCACTGATGAAAATGGGTGAAAAGCTTTTGGTATTATGAAACTGACAACCTTGTGGTTGTGTGTATATAAATTTTGTTCGCCTACCTCTCTCTCTCTCTATATATATATATATATATGCTGGGATGACGACTACACCATAGCTCAGTGGTTAGAGCATCGCTGGCTACAAGCGAGGGTCCCTGGTTCGAGTCCTGGTGGTGACAGTCAATTTTTTCTTCAGACTTTTCCCGTTTGCCTCTTTCCCTCAAAACCAGTTAATATTTTATGACTTGGGGCTCCCCGCGTGCTAGTTTGTACGTGAAGTGTGTGGGTACAGTGAGGGCTGCGTCCCACCCGCCTGTGTGGATTCACAGGAAGTGTGAGTTACGTAGTCTGAAGAAAACGTTGAACGGTCTCTGCTTGGATGACGACTACACCATAGCTCAGTGGTTAGAGCATCGCTGGCTACAAGGGAGGGTCCCTGGTTCGAGTCCTGGTGGTGACAGTCAATTTTTTCTTCAGACTTTTCCCGTTTGCCTCTTTCCCTCAAAACCAGTTAATATGCAATGCCCGCTACATTTTGTAGTTTGAGCACTCTGGCGCTAGAGCGACGAGCTACCTTAATGTCTGTGGTGCCTCCTTTGCACCATGGCTGGTAGCTCGGCCTATTTAGCTCGTAGCTGTACTGATGAGGCCTTTATGGCCGAAACAGCTTGCTGTCTACAGCATTGGTTATAATATATATACACACAACAACAAGGTTGTCAATTTCATAATACTAAAAGCTTTTCACCCATTTTCATCAGTAGTTACATGGGAATGAGCAAGAACGAAAAATAAGCCAGAATTTATACTGGGGGTAGAGAATCAGCAAGAATATTCTTACGCGCCTCAAGTTCACACTACACTACCATAAGAATGTATGGAGCAGTGGAAAAATGCGGGAAACAACACATGAGGGGAATGGAGTACCAGAACAAACACGTGATAAAGTTGTCAGTCCGGTTGCAGCTTGAACAGCCGTAGCACCTTGATGTGCTTCTTTTGTCGACACAGCTCTGGCCTCAAACTGCGAATGTACAGCGCCTCCAGTGTGAATCGGTGCGCGCTGTTCCGGGCTGGTGTGATGACACTGAAGCTGCTGTTGCGTTCCTCCGGGCTGCATTCAGTTTGCGCTTGAAAATGCTTTGTGATGGCGCTATCACTTGTTGCCACACGTTTGTCAGGCGGCTTCTTGTACAGCTTGTCTGGGATATGCTGCTTGATCCTTTCCGAGAATCGCTGACATGTCTCACCAACGTACGTCCGCTCACAGCGACACGCATACATATAAATAAAATTACTATTTTCAAGACATGGGTGAAACATCCTTCGCGATAGACCTGAATGCGGGTCTGGTTGTATAAATTACAATGGGGGATACTGTAGGATAGCAGTTCAAAATTGCAGCTTTAATCTTTTTGCGGAAGGCAATGCAATTTTGCCCTTTCCACGGCAATTTTGTGATAATACGCGTTGCAGATTCAAGTTGAGCAGAAGCTGTATCTGGGCTAGGTTCAAGAACGCTTGTCATGACTCGCTTGAGTACTTTGAGTGGGTAACCGTTAGAACACAGAATATCCTCTAGCTTAGCAATTTCAACTGATAATAGTGATGGTGAGCAGATGTTTTTAGCTCTGAAAGTTAATGATCTGATCAAATTGATTTTGTTTCTAGTGTCACAAAACGAGTCCCAGCGGGTGTAAAGACCTGTGAACGTCGCCTTTCTATATACTGTGGTGAGCAATTCTGTGGAAGAATGCTTAATCAATACATCAAGAAACGGCAATTCTCCATTATTCTCCTCCTCCATTGTAAACTGGAGAGCTGGGTGAAGATTATTTAAACGCTCAGAGAATTCCAATGCCAGTTTCCGGTTGTGAAATGCTGCGAATGTGTCATCCACATAACGCCTATATAATTGGGGCCAATGACTGTCTGGAATTGTGTTCTCAAAATATCCAACAAAGATATCTTCTTATGGTAGTGTAGTGTGAACTTTAGGCGCGTAAGAATATTCTTGCTGATTCTCTACCCCCAGTATAAATTCTGGCTTCGTTTTCGTTCTTGCTCATTCCCATGTAACTACTGATGAAAATGGGTGAAAAGCTTTTAGTATTATGAAATTGACAACCTTGTTGTTGTGTGTTTATAAATTTTGTTCGCCTACGTCTCAATAATAATAATAGTTACAGTTCGCATGTCACTCATGGAAGGATCCATGGGCTTAACGCATCTGTCAACGAAATCCAGGCAGAAGAGCCGACAAAAGGCATCTAAATATTGTTAGAACGTATCGCAGTAAGAACAACTACGCAAGCGCAGCACATTTTTCCACAAGCATCAGCCATTTTTTCTTGTCTAGAGCCAGTTCAAAACAGTCAGAAATATCAATATTGGCGTGCTTTAGATCATTTTTAATATTGTCAATCCATCTGAGCTGGGGTCGGCCACGTGGGTGCTTGATGTCCCGGGTATTAATTGCCATCTCCAGTGCTTGGTAGGACGCTGAGTTACGTCCTTCGCGAACAACATGGCCCAGCCAGAGCAGCCGACGTCTGCGACAGGTAGTGCTGACTGGGCCTTGTCGCGTTGAGGCGTACACCTTGGCATTCGACATGTGGTGAGGGTACACCACACCAAGCAGGTACCGCAATTTTCTGCGGTGCCATGTGTCCAGCCGATTACTGAGTTGCTGTGTCAGGGCCCACAGTCCGCAGTTATACAACAGGATAGGCAAAATGAGGGCAGAGAACATACAAAGTCTGGAGCTCAGTTTATGACGCTTCCACAAAATGGAGCCAAACGCTCTATTCGCAGCACCTATTCTTGCCTGAATATCCTCTGCGGACCCTAACAAAGAGCCAAGCAGCTTGACAGATCGCCAAGAGGAGTCGGCTTTAGTTACTGTAATATATTGTGTTTTCTGAATATTTAACATAAGGTTATCTTCTTTGAAGTTTTCACTTGATTTCTCCACAATCTCCTCGACTTCTTGCCTCTCTGTGTCATGGATTGTTGTGTCGTCTGCATATTGGGTGGTTGGTGCTGGTAAAGATAAGTGCGATAGTATAGGATCAAGGTGGCGCATGGCTCCCTCAGCATACACATTGTACATGATGGGAGAGAGCGGATCCCCCTGCACTACTCCGATATTTGTGGCAAACGCTTTGCCTAAATGAGAACTGAGTTTCACTCTCACCGTCGTGTCCGAGATCAGAGTGGCAACGACATCAGTGGCAGCTCCAGAGTCTGAAAATCGCGCCAACGCCTTCTCACGGACAATGGTATCAAATGCTCCGCTGAAGTCTAATAGTGCGGCAGAGTATTTCCAGTCGCCAAGTAGTGCACGTTCGCACATGACACGAGTATAGAAAACTCCGTCAGCCGTGGAGCGTCCAGGTGTAAAGCCTGCCTGACTTTCACGTACATATGAGGTGGTAGATTGTTGTGAACGCATGGTGATGATGCGGGTCAGCACCTTGCGAACAACTGATAGCAGCATGACCGGTATGAAACTTTTCGGTGCACCCAAAGGTTTTCCTCGCTTGTATACTGGCACCAGAAGGCCACATCTAAGGTCAGGTGGGCAATAGTGGAGTTCCTTAATGGAGTTGAATAGGGTAGTCAGCCATGGAGTAATGACAGTCGAAGCCGTACGTAGCAGTGCCGCACTGATCCCATCACAACCAACAGCGCCTCCGATTTTCTGGTGCATGATGGCCTTCCTAATCTCTTCAGAGGTAAATGGTTCGTCTTCTGCCTTACTGTTAGGTTGTGCCGGGAAAAGCGTTGGCTGGTCACTCCGATAAAACACTGATGCGAAATACTTGCTGAATTCCTCCAAATTCCAATTTACATTTGTGACATTTTCACCACTATCATTTGCGAGTCGTACTGGGGAAGGTTTGTCAGGATTTCGAAGTGCTTTTAGCTGTTTGATGGCATTGAAGTACGATCTTGCATCCGGGCGTAATGCGTCTACTGCCTCCGCTTTGTGCTGCCAATATAAGTCACCTTCGTTTCTGAGTAATGCTCGGATACGGTGAAGGATCTTGTTTCTACTTTGTGTTAGTTCTTTCCGCTTGTTTGGATCTTTTTCCATATGTATCGGCTGTGGATTTCTTTTTGTTGAGTTGATAGCTCAATAACAGCAGGGCTCGTACTTCTAGCAATCCTCTTCTGTGGTTTCTTTCTTCCAAATGCCTTTTCCGCTGCTGCATGGGTAGATGACACAAATCTCTCCCAGGTTTGGTCTAGCGTGGAAATATCTTCAGGCGGGGTGTTTATGTCTGGCAACGTGCTTGCTATGGCATTTTTGAAACTTTCAGCAGACTATATATATATTTAATATTATACTCAATCTGCGGACAGAACTGTTTCGTCCTTTGTGGACTCGTCAGCGCAGCAAAGAGGAAATGAGGCCGAACCTGATAGCAATGGAAATGAAAATTTCCAATCATTTATTATATATTATATAATAGGTTTTGAAGTTGGTTGCTCCAACGAGGAGCACACGCTTCTTGCCGAACTTGACACTTGACTGACTCACGACTGCCATCCGGAGCACACGAGGAGCACGTCGCACCTTCCGCTCGGCAAACCTGCAAGAAAGCACCACTCCCTGCTCAATACACAGTGTTTCGGGGAATTCACCCCTCATCAGTTGAGCTTGAGTAGGCTGAGGAAGATTGTGCCTGAAAAGCACCACTTATATACTGCTCTTCAGGCCAAACCATCACCAGGGATACAAACTTACAGAGACGCTTTGTTTCCAGCGCGACAAACACCTCGTGAAGCCCCAGGTAGCAGCGTGAGTCAGAGTCGCCCAACTTCAAGACTATTACCGCCGAAGTCGCAACTTCTAAGTTCGTATATAATAGGTGTCAAACATAGTGCTACCGTATAATTATAACTGAGTGCAGCCACAAAGCAAGAGGTGATACAGTGCAACATGACACAACATTTACATCTGATAACCAGCTACGAGAACAACTTTAGCGCGACTACATGCTTCTTTTGTTTACAAAGAACAGGATTATGCACACGAATACATACAGCTTCCAGAACCTTCAACTGCTTAACATAACTTGCACGGCACAAAACAGAAAAGTGAGAATCATCGTACACACCAAGACAATCTGGACGTGATAACAAGTGACAAAATACAGCTGACTTTTTGCTCACGTCGCTCTCTTCCGTCTCATCCCGCTCCTTTCCTTCGACCTCCTCCGCCTTATCCTCGTCCTCCGTCTCATCTTCATCATCATCGTCCTCATCACCACCATCATCATCATCAGTCACTTCCTCATCATCCGTTTGATGCTCAGTCTCACTGCACTCCTTATCAGCCTCCAACATGGCTCCATCATCTCCACCAGCATCACAAGTCGTTTGATTGCTGCTCCGCGTCACCGTTGCTGGGTTCTCTGCTACTGCACACCCACTTCCACTGTCCATTTTGCGTGGGCCAAGTCCATTCCGTGCATAAATTTCAAGTGAATAATTTGCTGTGCTTCTTCTGGGTCTATGGGTGAGGATATTGGTTTCATTTTGGTTTGTCGATGATCTCCCTCTCTGTCCAGACACAGTCGGCACCGTGGATCCCAGCACCGGGGGGACCACCGTCTCGGTAGTCACCAAAGGTAAAGGGGGTGGCTCAGGCGGAGGCAAGGGCAACTGCCGAGGTGAAGGTTCAGTGTCTCTCGGTGGCCCCTCCTCCATTCCAGGACGATGATGTTGTGCTAGAGTAGGCTCCGCTGCCGTTTGCAGTGGGTCGAGAAGTGGTGGCCAGGTCAATGATGGCAAACCCACCCCAGCCCCAGCCACCCACGGCACCCCAGGTGGTGGGGCCGGTGGTGGCACGGGAACAGGCGGCGCTGTCGGCACAGCGTGTTTGTCTACTGAGCTAACTGGGTTCTTACACGGCCTACCACGCTTTGGCCTCTTTGCTCTGGCTGCTGGTGGTAATAAGTGCAACGGCACATGTTGTCTGATACGTGCGTTCAGGTGTTGAAGAGTCCTACCAACGTACCGGGCAGCACAATTCCGGCACTCAAAGAGATAAACCAAATGGCTTGAAAGCTGGGGAGGTAGGACATCCTTCCTCACCATGAACGCACGTACCGTGGTGAACACAGGGATGAAGTGGGCAGCAAAGTATGTTTTATTGACTAGGGTCTTGATAGCTCTGGACATGCTGACAGACGCGTTGCCTTTCCAAGGCAGGCATAAGTAGATAGGACACTTCCGAGGACCTGTGAATGTATCTTTGTTATTAGATTCTTTGATCAATGAGTCGATGTGGCCTAAGGTATACGTTCGTTTCGTCGATGATTCTTTTACATATTTTGATTCCGTTGAGCAATGTGACACATTCTTTCATCATCTAAACAACCTACACCCAGCGCTTAGATACACATGTGAGCATGAGCATGACAACAAACTCGCCTTTCTGGATGTGCAGGTAGAAAAATCTAATAACAGCGTGGTAACATCAGTCTACCGAAAGCCCACTTTCACTGGGCAGTACATCGTCTATGATTCATATTGCTCACATCAATACAAAGTGAACCTGGTACGTAACCTGGTGGGGAGAGCAAAGCGGCTCTGCTCTGAAACGAAGCTCAACGACGAGCTGGAATTTCTCAGATCAGTATTCCTTAAGAATGGATACCCACATGACTTATTGAACAAAATACTGAAGCAAGAATCTAATAACAAAGATACATTCACAGGTCCTCGGAAGTGTCCTATCTACTTATGCCTGCCTTGGAAAGGCAACGCGTCTGTCAGCATGTCCAGAGCTATCAAGACCCTAGTCAATAAAACATACTTTGCTGCCCACTTCATCCCTGTGTTCACCACGGTACGTGCGTTCATGGTGAGGAAGGATGTCCTACCTCCCCAGCTTTCAAGCCATTTGGTTTATCTCTTTGAGTGCCGGAATTGTGCTGCCCGGTACGTTGGTAGGACTCTTCAACACCTGAACGCACGTATCAGACAACATGTGCCGTTGCACTTATTACCACCAGCAGCCAGAGCAAAGAGGCCAAAGCGTGGTAGGCCGTGTAAGAACCCAGTTAGCTCAGTAGACAAACACGCTGTGCCGACAGCGCCGCCTGTTCCCGTGCCACCACCGGCCCCACCACCTGGGGTGCCGTGGGTGGCTGGGGCTGGGGTGGGTTTGCCATCATTGACCTGGCCACCACTTCTCGACCCACTGCAAACGGCAGCGGAGCCTACTCTAGCACAACATCATCGTCCTGGAATGGAGGAGGGGCCACCGAGAGACACTGAACCTTCACCTCGGCAGTTGCCCTTGCCTCCGCCTGAGCCACCCCCTTTACCTTTGGTGACTACCGAGACGGTGGTCCCCCCGGTGCTGGGATCCACGGTGCCGACTGTGTCTGGACAGAGAGGGAGATCATCGACAAACCAAAATGAAACCAATATCCTCACCCATAGACCCAGAAGAAGCACAGCAAATTATTCACTTGAAATTTATGCACGGAATGGACTTGGCCCACGCAAAATGGACAGTGGAAGTGGGTGTGCAGTAGCAGAGAACCCAGCAACGGTGACGCGGAGCAGCAATCAAACGACTTGTGATGCTGGTGGAGATGATGGAGCCATGTTGGAGGCTGATAAGGAGTGCAGTGAGACTGAGCATCAAACGGATGATGAGGAAGTGACTGATGATGATGATGGTGGTGATGAGGACGATGATGATGAAGATGAGACGGAGGACGAGGATAAGGCGGAGGAGGTCGAAGGAAAGGAGCGGGATGAGACGGAAGAGAGCGACGTGAGCAAAAAGTCAGCTGTATTTTGTCACTTGTTATCACGTCCAGATTGTCTTGGTGTGTACGATGATTCTCACTTTTCTGTTTTGTGCCGTGCAAGTTATGTTAAGCAGTTGAAGGTTCTGGAAGCTGTATGTATTCGTGTGCATAATCCTGTTCTTTGTAAACAAAAGAAGCATGTAGTCGCGCTAAAGTTGTTCTCGTAGCTGGTTATCAGATGTAAATGTTGTGTCATGTTGCACTGTATCACCTCTTGCTTTGTGGCTGCACTCAGTTATATACGGTAGCACTATGTTTGACACCTATTATGTAATGCTGTAGCACTTCCTTGTTATATATTATATATTATTATTATTTTACAAGAAGTCGGAGGCTGATAATACTTTAATAACGAAGGTACGTGTTGGGTCGTAAGTATCCACGCAAACACACATCCAGTCAAAATAAGGCACTTGTCAAAGTATCCGAACGTTTTCGGTCCCTTCTCATCAAGGATTATACAGGGAATGGCTCAAGTTGGAAAGACTAAAACTTATATAGCGTAAAGATATGAGATAACAACACTCGTGACAAGGTGGAAAATTATCAAGTTCAGCACGACACAAAACTCGAAGGAAATAATAATAGTGACAAGAACATAGTGAGCAAATTAAGTTACATTGTTAACGCCTCAACGAGGAGTAACACCAAACAATTGTAGCGACAACACATTTTCTTTCTGTACGGAAAGTTCAGGATCTAACTTACAGATATACAAAGCTTCTAACACAGCCAGATGCAACGCACATCTACCACGTGACAATATTGAGAACACATTATCACTGTACAACTCACGACAATTGGTACCGGCTGACAGATGTTGCTTGATGGACGAAGTGCGATTCTTAGCTCCGTTGGGTTGTCTCCTCCAATGTCCCGTCATCTTGCCTCTCCGCGGCATCACCACTATCCGTCTCTTTGCTTTTCCGCGGCCTTCCACGTTTTCT
This sequence comes from Sycon ciliatum, assembly GCF_964019385.1. NCBI lineage: Eukaryota > Metazoa > Porifera > Calcarea > Leucosolenida > Sycettidae > Sycon > Sycon ciliatum. The sequence goes on from NC_088645.1 coordinate 3,880,642, forward strand.
GACACTAGCCGTTGTGTGCGCGATGCCCAGTGTCCTTTCAGCTACGTCTCCTCCATTGCGGATTTCTATTGATCTTCTTACTCCAACTTGTCCGGTGTTCGATATTGAGGTTCGTTTTCGCGGTCTACCACGTTTTCGAATATTGACTGTTGTTGTCACTTCCGTTGTCGTTGTACGTGCGTCCTCACCAGTCCGTATTTTTACTTGGCTTCGCGTAACCCTTCCCGACGCAGACAGATCCTTTGTAAATTTCGGTGGTTTACGTGTCGGTCTTTCACCATCTTTCACGCTGTTCTCAGCTGGACCCTGCCCTACACACGCGGAGGAGGACGGGCATGCAGTGACATCTTCACAGGTAGAGGAAGATCCACCGATGGACTGGACATCACATTTTGGAGGACGACCACGGCGAGGACGACACTCACGCGCATCAAGCGGAACAAAACTTAACGGCACATGTTGACGAATGCGCGCGCCCAGGTGCTGAAGGGTTCTACCTACATACCGATCTTCACATTGTCGGCATTGAAAGAAATAGATAAGGTTACTTTTACTAAGGGTAGGTAGAACATCCTTCTTCACACTGAACGCACGCACTGTCCCAAATATGATGTACAGCTTGACGCACGGATAATATGGACATACGATACCACGAACATCCTTCTCCACGCGCGCAGAACCGGCGCCAACCCAGGGTAAACGGAGCACCAGTGGGCAAAGGTCAGGTCCAAATTGGATCGGCTTGTCTGTCGCCGGTTTTTCGTTGATTAGCTTGGCCAGAAATTCCTTTGGATAGCCGTTGTTCGTAAATATTGATGTCAGTCTGTCTAATTCGTCCTGCAATAGGTGAGGGGAACATATTCTATGCGCTCGATAAACTAGCGCTTTGACAAGATGTTTCTTCGATTTCGTTGGAGTATAGCTCCCCCACGGAATGTAGAGGCCGGTGAAAGTTGGCTTCCTATAGATAGTAGTGTCCAAAATCTTAGTGTTAATGTTGCGTGATATTTGTACATCCAAGAAGGATAATCTGCCGTTTTGTTCCGCTTCCGACGTGAATCTCAACGCCGGATGGAGGCTATTCAGAGTTAGTAGAAAAGTCCCACAGACATCCTCATCCTCATCGTGACAGTACACATCGTCTACAAAACGACAGTACATAGAGGGCCACAATGATGGACTAATGGACGCTTCACAGAACCCTACAAATATATTAGCCAATACAGGACCAAGCGGCGAGCCCATGGCAACGCCATCTATTTGTTTATACATAACGTTGCCAAATGAAAACTCAACGCCAGATGTAACCATTAACATGAGTTTCACAAACTCCGTTTCGTTCAAGGACGGCGGAGTAATGGACTTATTGTGGTACAGTGTTGTTGCGCAGATGTCAATGGTCTCCCGTAGTGGCACGTTAGTAAATAAGCTGACCACGTCATACGAACACATGAATCCGCTCGATTCAAAGTTTGCGTCCCTTAGCTTTTCCACAAACTCGAAAGTATCTTTGACGCAGTGGCTGTTGTAGAGGTTGAGTACCGGCTGTAGCATGGCACATAGCGACTTGGATGTTTTAAATTGCGGCGATCCTGATCCAATGTAACTTAATTTGCTCACTATGTTCTTGTCACTATTATTATTTCCTTCGAGTTTTGTGTCTTGCTGAACTTGATAATTTTCCACCTTGTCACGAGTGTTGTTATCTCATATCTTTACGCTATATAAGTTTTAGTCTTTCCAACTTGAGCCATTCCCTGTATAATCCTTGATGAGAAGGGACCGAAAACGTTCGGATACTTTGACAAGTGCCTTATTTTGACTGGATGTGTGTTTGCGTGGATACTTACGACCCAACACGTACCTTCGTTATTAAAGTATTATTATTATTACTCTGGCAAGGTACGTTCGGGCCTGATTGGAAATTTTTCTTTCCATTGCTATCAGGTTCGGCCTCATTTCCTCTGTGCTGCGCTGACGAGTCCACAAAGGACGAAACAGTTCTGTCCGCAGATTGAGTTTTATATTTATTATATATATTATCTTTATTTAATATTATCACTCTTCTATATCGACCTCCACTAATTCTCGTGATCCTTGACTGGTCCTATATTACCCATATCGCCACAATATCGACCGCTTATATCGACCGCTTGTATCGACCACTTAGGCATTGTAATCTTTCGACTTTGGAGGGACTTAGAATTTTTCTCTCCACTTCAAAAAGAAAAATTGAAAGAAAGAAGACAAAGGAAGAGAACAAGCAGGATTCGAACTCACAACAGTATGAATCTCAAGCAACCCCTTATACCACCCAGCCACTGTGCTGCAGATGCTGAACCATGTTGTTCTTACAGTCTTGTACCCAAAATAGGCAACATCCTATGTACACTATAGTACAAATGCTATACTAAAAAGGTTAAAATAGCTCCTAAAGGTTCAAATTTTGGGGTTATGGCAAAGGAATCGTGATAAATAGGATATTGACCTCGACTTCGGTCTATATGGGAAATATAGGCCTCGTAAAAGACCTCGGCGGACCTCGGTCTTTTACTCGGCCTATATTTCCCATATAGACCTCGTCTTGGTCAATATCCTATACTTATATATATAATTATATATACACTAGTCAGAACAACAGATGGCTTGATCAGTCACAACTTAAAGTTTCATGCCATCTCAGGCACTCATCAGGTGATCACCTGATGAGTGCCTGAGATGGCATGAAACTTTAAGTTGTGACTGATCAAGCCATCTGTTGTTCTGACTAGTGTGTCACGGCTCTACCTTCCAGGTATCGAGCTCTCTTGGATTTCTGCTGGAATTCACAACAGTATAATTATATATACAATGGAAGCGGTCCTCACCAAGAAAACACAATCCGTTGCTACTCTGAGTTTCTTGAGTTCTTCAATCATCTGGCAACTTTTCTAACTAAAGCAGGGCTGTCAGGTCCACTAAAGAAATACACAACCACACAGCAAGGCGCACAAAAAGAAAGCGTGAAGTGTGAAGAGTGAAGAGTTACTGCTAGGTGCAGGCAGTGTAAAATATTGATATCAATTGTCCATTACTGTAACAAGCGCTGAATGGAGCACGTAAATCTGGAGTTAACTAGCGCATGCCTGGCGTCATTACGGTGGCCATTACGGTGCTATATTTGGCATTAATCATAACAATAATGGTGCAGTGTGTCTGGTTGCATTGGGCATCAGGTTGCTCTGTCCATGTCCGGTTTTACGTGATTCCGTTATACTTAGCCAGCCGGTATTTGTTTGCATGACGACATTTGGCGATGATTTCACTTCGCTTGTTGAGGATTTTGGTCTTGTCAGCAGTGAGTATACGCACCTTCTCCGTGGTGCAAAGGCAACATCTCTTCCTTGCACCATTATTGTTATGATTAAATGAGCGTTAGCATGCTAACGCGAGTTAGCAGCCAGCCCAGCGAGCTGGCCCATCCTGCACGCATGCGCGAGTCACGTGGGCACGCGCCCTTCAAAATCCTGTACAATGTCTCTTTCATGTCATTGCTGTTTGGACTTTCGAGCGTGCAACTTGCGGAACAGGTGTTCCCAAAACAATTTCCTTTCGTTAGACTTTCAAGCTTGCATTCTCGTATCTCTACCTTTCAAATTCAGACTTCAATGACGCCTGTTGGGCCTGAAACAATGTCGTCGTCTACAGTGGAACGTCGACTGTGGACTTTTAGCTTGCGCCATCATCAGGTTTCCTGAAATGCAGTACCTCAACGCGATCTCAGCGACCCTTGTTTGTGCCTTGAAACAATGTCGTCGTCACCAACCGGCGTCCAGCCTCTCCGGATCGCCTCGCTCTACCTGGCTCCGCCGCCCGCCTACTGCGAACGCAGCGATGGCCGCCACGCAGCACCACCACTGCAACAGCAGGCGCGAGCCTGACGATCGTAATTCGTATCCAGAGAGGCGAGTTCGTGGACTTTGATTTTCTGTTGGAAGTAACAACGGTAGTTGTCCACTGCCGTCACCAACGCCACCCAGCTTCTCCTCGCTCTACTTTGATCCGTATCGCCGCTCGCCGCCAGCAGGCCGGACCCTACTGGGAGCCCGGTGCAGTGACGACCGCCATATGCGCATGCTGCACCAACAGCAGTTGAACCGTACTGTCCTATCGGGCCCTTCTCGATCGTGTCCAGAGAGGCAAGTTCGTGGACTTCGATTTCCTGCTGCCCGATACAGTTGCAGTCAGTCCAGCTCAGGCGACGTTCCAACTCCGTAGCCCCTCATATGTTGCTCTTCTGGCGCACTAGCATTTATTTGAATCCGAACCCAGAACTGCGCTTCGTAGGCTGCATGACGGTAGCACTTGAGTTGAGACCTGGACAGTGCTCATGAATGGTCTGTGGTCCACTGTTCCTCACTGCGTTTCACGAGTGCCTGTGGACGTATTTGGCCACGATCGTCGCGGCCAATCGCCAGTTCTTGCCACCTAGAAACTGGACGTTATCAATACTCAATCTGCGGACAACTGTTTCGTCCTTTGTGGACTCATCAGCGCAGCACAGAGGGAATTATACCGAACCTGATAGCAATGGAAAATAAAATAAAAATAAAATCTCCAAAGCCAGGTTATCAATATCAACTTGTGGCAACTGCGCCTCGCGGTGTACTGGAACAGCACGACCCGCCTGCCAGCAGTGCAGCTCAGTGCACCCGCCAGCATTTCGTGCGCATTTCGTCCTACTCACCAGTACAGATCCGCATCACGTACCGCAACCGTATGCCGCTACACGAGTACGGCGCTTGCACGTGTCAGCTCAGGCAGTGCTACCTCCAGTGCCGACAGGAGCACCGCAGGGCAAAGTGTAAGGCCTCATCAGTAACTGTGTAAGCACTCAGTTTCTCACTTCTCAAAATTACTGGACTCACATCCTGATCCTATGCTCCGGAGGTATGTTGCACATGGTCGTAATTGTGGGGTTGTGGTAGGTTTCATCGGCAACCACTCAACTAACTGGGATCCATTGAATTTAACACGGTCACATGCTAACCCAGATTATATTTCTGTGCAACGATCCGTTTCTTGCAGCAGGCTTGAAACAGCTGGCCCGTGTTCTTCACCCCCTTTCTCGTCTCTATGCTGTTCCGGCGTAGATGCGGTTCCTAGACGAACGGGAAGTTACACACGATACACCCTTTGTAAAGCCTGGAGGGTCGAAGGGTCAACGATTACATTCCAGCAGACCGTATCTCTCCACAATGTCAAGATGACAATGCTGCCATTATGATTCGACAATTGCTCGCCCCGCGGTATCTTGCTAAGCTCAAGGTTAAAAGTGCATTCTGCCGAATTCCCGTCTGCCCGGAGGAGTGGCCCTTGTTGAGCCGCTGGCAGGATCACTACTGTTATGAGAGTGTCCTGCCCTTCAGACGGTACTACGCTCCAGGCCAGCTATATGGAACTCTGTCGCATCCGCCAGTGAATGGATTGTGTGCGGGCAGTTCGCACTCCCACGCCTGTTGCATTACGGGGAATACCTCAATTAACGTTACTTCCTCAATGCATGCTCTGGACTTGTGTTACCTCGCCAGCAACTCGCTATTCTGCTCCGAGCGTTTGCATACCTCAGTGTTTCTCTGGCCCCAGCAAAAGTGGAGGGTCCAGCTCAAGTCCTGACGTTATTGGCATCTTCCCATTACGGAAAATACCTCGACTAACGTTTCTGTCTCCATGCATGCTCTGGACTTTTGTTAGCTCGCCAGCAACTCGCTACTCGGCGCCGTGCGTTTACATACCTCGGTGTTTCTCTGGCGTCAGCAAAAGTGGAGGGTCCAGCCCACGTCCTGACGTTTATCGGCGACATCCTGGACACCCGCGCGGTCACATCAGTCTGCCGATGGACGAACTTGCCAAGCTTCACGACCTCCTACGGGCCACTCTCAACACAGCTTCAATTACCCAATGTCAACTCGAGTATCTTCTGGGAAAGCTCTCGTATTCTACAAAAGTGATAGTCCCAGGACGTACATTGCAGATTGTGGTCACTTGCCAACTGGTACCGGCAGCCGTATTACCTGATCAAGCTCTCCGAAGAGTGCCTCAAATACCTTCGCTGATGGCCTGAGCTCCTGGAATAGTAGAACGGCCGGTCCTTCTTCCTACACCCTAAAGTTTGCCTAGTTATATTTCGATCCGTTCTGCGTGTGGATCACTCTTGTCAGATCGTTGTGTTTCAACGGGTTGTGTTTTCTCTAGTCCTCATCCTTGTTGTCTCGAACCATGGCTGCCTTAAGGTCAAAGATATTTGCGCCATGACGGTTCCGCGCCTCCCCAGTGAACTGGATGCTTCGGGCAGGAACTCTGCCCTTGTGGATCGCCTGATTCAGGCCTGTGAATCTACTCCGAGCGTGGCGAGTGGGGCAGGCAGCTGAGAACGCAAATTGTTGGCACCGTTTGCGCCAGCAGCGCCGTTTGATTTGAAATCTGCAGATGTTTGAGAGAAACGGAGTCACAACTCACAGCGCTTTACCAGGTACAGACTCACCGTTGGCCTCCATTTGCAGCCAGAGTCAGCGCAAGTCCACTCCTCTACTCTCTAGTAGGCTATGGCGGTATGGGTGTCGGGGCTGACAACCTACTCACCAGTTCTAGTCCAGGACGCGATCTTTGTGTCCCAGCACGCGCGGATCACTATGGAAGGAACGAAATCTGGTGAGCGAGCAGGCAAGATTCCCCCAGAGATCACAGCAGCTGGGAATCCATTTATGGATATCATCTCGTGCCGGTACGCGGTGCTTGTTTCGTTCCGTTTAGCCGAAGGTATGATTTCAAACAACTGAACGAGGAATTGATTCGCCGTCGCCTCTTTGCAGTAGTTGCCGATACATCCTTGTCGGAGAGATTACAACTAGATCTGTCCCTCCCTCTGAGTCTCGATAGAGCTCTGGCCCAAGCTCGCCAGAAGGAAACTGTTGACCAGCAACAACCTTGTAGGTCAAAGTTGTGCACCGTCAGACCGCTGTACAACTTCACACAAAGTAAGTAATAGTTACTAGTATAGTGTACATAGCATGGTTTGAACAACGACATCACTCACACTCTCTGTGTTCGTGAGTCATATGCACTGGAGTCTGGCGCTGCATGCATGCACTGACTTAGTCGTAGTGTCTCTGATCGTCAAGATGCTATACTGTACTACTGCGTAACCACAGGCACTGGCAATCTCACTGAGTTACTGAAGTGGTGTGTAACATCCAGCCCAGTGCCCAGTGCCCAGTGCACAGTGCCCAGTGCAGTGCAACTGCCATCCTGCCACTTCAACTGCTCATGTTTTGCAGCACAGACAGTATACTGACACAGTGGTCATCCCTACTTTAGTCTGCGCCCACTGACCCAGGCACAGCCCTAACCCTGGCATCAAGCAATCAATTACATTATTGTAGTAATAGGTCTACTTGTCATTGCCAGCAACAATCCTTGTTTTGTCAAAATCAGTTTTGCAACCTCAGGCTGTGCAACTCCACACCCAGTCACTAGTACAGTGGACAAAGCATTCTTTGAACAGCTGCATCACTGTGTTTGTGAGTCATGTGCACTGGTCCTCTGAGCTGATTGCACAGTACCATAGCCATGCATAGTCATCTTGTTGATGATCACAAACATCTTGTGACAGTGTGACACCAGTTACATCCAACCCAGTGCAGTGCACCTTTCAATCCTGTCACTTCTACTGCTCATGCGTTGCAGTACCATACACACAGTGGTCATCCCATCTTTAGTCTGCACCTAGGCACAGCCCTAGCCCGGGGATCAATCAATCTAGTACTACTACTAGTCGGTCTACCTGTCATTGGTGGGGTAAGGAACTCCCCCCCCCCCCCCCTATCACACACACACACACACACACACACACACACACACACACACACATACACACACACACCATTGGACCATTGGACGCCCATCGCCGGAGGCGATGATAGCGATGCTACAGCAGAAGCCATAGCAGCTTGTGCTGGGATTGCACCATGGAACAGCTTGCAAGGCTGAATAATTGACACACACACACACACGCACATGCACACGCACACACACACACACCTGTCCTGTCCTGTCCTGTTGAGCCACTGCCATGAAGGTTACGTGGGCCCCGGAGGGGCAGCTGAGAGAGAGGAGGAGCACACAGCCCTGTGACGATCCAGGTGATGCGGTTAGCGAAATCGGCGGGAGCAGGCGCCAACACATGTGAAACCCTGACGGTCATGAACGGTCGGACGACTACAAGTCCGTGAGCAGCGATGACGGGCGCGGCCACGTGTAGACGCAAAGCAGCGGTCACAAGCCTGGCAGTGAGCAACGCAGCACAGCGGAGAAGCAGGCAGCGGCAGGGGCACACCGACTGCTGACTGGGGGTAAATGCACTTGTGCCTTGCCAGACCTCCACGGAACTTCAGCCAACGGCCACACTCTCCACACTGGCATGTACCTTTCTAATCCGCAACCGGCTTCGCACGCTCAAATACATACACACACAATGCATCAATCAATCAAGTACTAGTACCCGTCACATTTGAGGTGCACTACCCAAGTAAGTCACGGGCTGGCCTATACCCATGGTGTTGCAGTCTGCTCCAGTTTGGATGAGGGTTAGTACTGTTGCAGATGACACTGGCATCCCAACCAGATTGTACAGCAAGCTGTTGACGTGTTGCATGAATTACGTCCGCCAGGAGATATGCTTGGGCCACTCTTGTGCAACTATCTATGTGGTTTTCCAGTATAACGCTCAACCTATCTAGTATCTGCCACACTCGACAGGGGTTGCGTCCTCAAGCATGAACTCGCCTGCCTTCTAGGTCAACTCACATTCGCGTCCCACCATCTGCCCTACGCTGCCTGTCTTCCCTTTTCAAGGCCACATCTGAGATATCATCCCGCAGAATGCTGCACCTCTCAGCCTCAACCAAGCTGGTGGCACCAGACCCTGTCAACATTTTGAAGGTGGGCACACACCGTTTAGTTCTCCTGTGGTCATTGCACTCGTCCTCACCCTCTACTTATCTGTGTCCAGCAACACTAACTGTTTAGAGCATCATACTTGCCAGTCAACTCCAATGCCGGTGGCTGATGCTCTGTACGGACCAAGTTGGATGCCTTCACAACCTTTGCTCCCACAGCTGCGGAGCGGCCTGGCGCCAAGGTCAAGCCGATCACTGCAGCAAAGTTAGTCCTTCTATTTGGACAAGCTCCCTTTGCTGCACGAGCAATGTTCCGGCGTAGAATGCGGGACACCATCAAGGAGCTCTTCAATATATTTGTCTTACTGCGAGACATTGGCTGTGTGCAAATCTGTGTTGCTTGAACTCTTCTCAGTATCCTCTTTATCACATGCTGTCTCAATACACAAACAAATAATGCCTAGCCAACGAGGGACTTTTCGATCCTCTCCCTCAGACCTGTCTATCCTCTTGGCTCAGCCAAAATCCTGCTCCGGCAGTGACCTCTCTCTTGGCTCCGCCAAAATCCTGCTGCGGAAGTGATAATGCAGATTAATGGGTGCACGCAGCTTCGTGCTACCGCTCAAGCTATGCTTCTATGTTTGATAGTGCTGTTGCTGTGTGCTCATGCTTTGCTACTGACTACGGTCGTGTGCACTGCACTTCACGGTGACTATGTCGGCCAAACAACATTGTGCATGCACGAGTGACGGTACACTGAACGTGTCATTGAACATGTCACTGAACGTGTGGGCGACGTCCAACGTTTCTTAGTTAATGTGTGTGTGTGTGTCTGTGTGTGTGTCTGTGTGTGTGTGCGTATATATGTGTGTCCCATATGGTGCAGTGGTATGCGCAGTCGATTTCCAATCGAGAGGTTGCGGGTTCAATTCCCGACGATTATGGTCGCACACGACTTTCTTCTCTTTCTCATTCTCCTACCTCTTCTTTTATTCTCCTGGGTGGTTACCAACAGCCAGTGCATGTACGACTATGTGGTGTGGTGTGTGTGTAAAAAAAATGAAAAAGAGAAAAAGGAAAAGGAAAAAGGAAAAATAGGGATTCACTGGCCAGAAAAAGCCACTTCAAAAACAGCTGTGTGGTGGATACCAGGCCAAAAATTAGTGGCGGTCAATTCATCAGCCTTGCAAGCTGTTGAATGGTGTAATCCCAGCTCAAGTTGCTTTATCTAACATAGCTGTTCGCTATCATCACTTCCGCGATGGGCATGTATGGGTATGAGTGTGTGTTTGTGTGTGTGTTTGTGTGTGTGTTTGTGTGTGTGTGTGTGTGTGTGTGTGTGTGTGTGTGTGTGTGTGTGTGTGTGTGTGTGTGTGTGTGTGTGTGTGTGTGTGTGTGTGTGTGTGTGTGTGTGTGTGTGTGTGTGTGTGTGTGTGTGTGTGTGTGTGTGTGTGTGTGTGTGTGTGTGTGTGTGTGTGTGTGTGTGTGTGTGTGTGTGTGTGTGTGTGTGTGTGTGTGTGTGTGTGTGTGTGTGTGTGTGTGTGTGTGTGTGTGTGTGTGTGTGTGTGTGTGTGTGTGTGTGTGTGTGTGTGTGTGTGTGTGTGTGTGTGTGTGTGTGTGTGTGTGTGTGTGTGTGTGTGTGTGTGTGTGTGTGTGTGTGTGTGTGTGTGTGTGTGTGTGTGTGTGTGTGTGTGTGTGTGTGTGTGTGTGTGTGTGTGTGTGTGTGTGTGTGTGTGTGTGTGTGTGTGTGTGTGTGTGTGTGTGTGTGTGTGTGTGTGTGTGTGTGTGTGTGTGTGTGTGTGTGTGTGTGTGTGTGTGTGTGTGTGTGTGTGTGTGTGTGTGTGTGTGTGTGTGTGTGTGTGTGTGTGTGTGTGTGTGTGTGTGTGTGTGTGTGTGTGTGTGTGTGTGTGTGTGTGTGTGTGTGTGTGTGTGTGTGTGTGTGTGTGTGTGTGTGTGTGTGTGTGTGTGTGTGTGTGTGTGTGTGTGTGTGTGTGTGTGTGTGTGTGTGTGTGTGTGTGTGTGTGTGTGTGTGTGTGTGTGTGTGTGTGTGTGTGTGTGTGTGTGTGTGTGTGTGTGTGTGTGTGTGTGTGTGTGTGTGTGTGTGTGTGTGTGTGTGTGTGTGTGTGTGTGTGTGTGTGTGTGTGTGTGTGTGTGTGTGTGTGTGTGTGTGTGTGTGTGTGTGTGTGTGTGTGTGTGTGTGTGTGTGTGTGTGTGTGTGTGTGTGTGTGTGTGTGTGTGTGTGTGTGTGTGTGTGTGTGTGTGTGTGTGTGTGTGTGTGTGTGTGTGTGTGTGTGTGTGTGTGTGTGTGTGTGTGTGTGTGTGTGTGTGTGTGTGTGTGTGTGTGTGTGTGTGTGTGTGTGTGTGTGTGTGTGTGTGTGTGTGTGTGTGTGTGTGTGTGTGTGTGTGTGTGTGTGTGTGTGTGTGTGTGTGTGTGTGTGTGTGTGTGTGTGTGTGTGTGTGTGTGTGTGTGTGTGTGTGTGTGTGTGTGTGTGTGTGTGTGTGTGTGTGTGTGTGTGTGTGTGTGTGTGTGTGTGTGTGTGTGTGTGTGTGTGTGTGTGTGTGTGTGTGTGTGTGTGTGTGTGTGTGTGTGTGTGTGTGTGTGTGTGTGTGTGTGTGTGTGTGTGTGTGTGTGTGTGTGTGTGTGTGTGTGTGTGTGTGTGTGTGTGTGTGTGTGTGTGTGTGTGTGTGTGTGTGTGTGTGTGTGTGTGTGTGTGTGTGTGTGTGTGTGTGTGTGTGTGTGTGTGTGTGTGTGTGTGTGTGTGTGTGTGTGTGTGTGTGTGTGTGTGTGTGTGTGTGTGTGTGTGTGTGTGTGTGTGTGTGTGTGTGTGTGTGTGTGTGTGTGTGTGTGTGTGTGTGTGTGTGTGTGTGTGTGTGTGTGTGTGTGTGTGTGTGTGTGTGTGTGTGTGTGTGTGTGTGTGTGTGTGTGTGTGTGTGTGTGTGTGTGTGTGTGTGTGTGTGTGTGTGTGTGTGTGTGTGTGTGTGTGTGTGTGTGTGTGTGTGTGTGTGTGTGTGTGTGTGTGTGTGTGTGTGTGTGTGTGTGTGTGTGTGTGTGTGTGTGTGTGTGTGTGTGTGTGTGTGTGTGTGTGTGTGTGTGTGTGTGTGTGTGTGTGTGTGTGTGTGTGTGTGTGTGTGTGTGTGTGTGTGTGTGTGTGTGTGTGTGTGTGTGTGTGTGTGTGTGTGTGTGTGTGTGTGTGTGTGTGTGTGTGTGTGTGTGTGTGTGTGTGTGTGTGTGTGTGTGTGTGTGTGTGTGTGTGTGTGTGTGTGTGTGTGTGTGTGTGTGTGTGTGTGTGTGTGTGTGTGTGTGTGTGTGTGTGTGTGTGTGTGTGTGTGTGTGTGTGTGTGTGTGTGTGTGTGTGTGTGTGTGTGTGTGTGTGTGTGTGTGTGTGTGTGTGTGTGTGTGTGTGTGTGTGTGTGTGTGTGTGTGTGTGTGTGTGTGTGTGTGTGTGTGTGTGTGTGTGTGTGTGTGTGTGTGTGTGTGTGTGTGTGTGACGGTCAATTCATCAGCCTTGCAAGCTGTTGAATGGTGCAATCCCAGCACAAGTTGCTATGGCTTCTGCCGTAGCATTCCTATCATCGCCTCCGGCGATGGGCGTCAAATGTCAAGGTCAAAGGTGTGCGTGTGTGTGTGTGCGTGCGTGCGCGCGTGTGTGTGTGTGTGCGTGTGTGTGCATGCATGCGTGGGTGCGCGTGTGTGTGTGGGTGTGGGTGGGTGTGACTGAGACAGGCTTTACGGCAATTAGTGGTTGGGAGTGTATCGGTAACATCAAGACCACCTTGGGTGGCATGCGTCCCCATACAGCAACTGCTATCAGAAACAAGCAAGGAGAGATCTGTGACACGGCTGAGGCAACCGGTGGAAGGTGGTTTGAACATTTCGATGGCCTCCTGAACATTGCCAGTGCTTACGACTTGGAGGTAGTGGACTCGATCGAGCAGCGGCCGGTTATGACGGAGCTTGGTGTCGTGCCTGAGTGTGATGAGATTTGGCATGCATTGCGAGGTATGAAGTGTGGCAAGGCCTGTGGCGGATCCAAGATATCTGTGGAGATGCTGAAGTACGGTGTCCCTACCCTGATTGCGAAGTTGCATGAACTGATACGGGTGGTTTGGGAGACTGGCAGCGTTCCACACGATTGGTCTGATGCTATCCTCATCCCCATCCCCAAGAAGGGTGACCTGGGGTCTTGCGACAACTGGCGTGGGATATCGTTACTGGATGTGGCTGGAAAGCTAGTTGCTCGCATGATTGCCAATCGTCTGCAGGTTCTCAGAGAAAGGTACTTGCCTGACTTGCAGTGTGGTTTCCGGAGGGGCCGTGGTTGTTCGGATATGGTGTTTGCTGTGCGGCAGATCCTGGAAACGTTGCACAAACATGCCACGAAAGGTTTCGCTGTATTTATCGATCTGAAGAAAGCGTACGACTCGGTTACGCAGAGTGTTATGTGGAGAGTGTTGGCTAGACTTGGCGTCCCAGGGAATCTGATCACCATCATCAGTTCCTTCCATAGCGACATGACTGCCAGTATTCGTGTGGGTGGAGACCTGCTTCCACCGATTCAGGTTGAGAACGGCTTGCGGCAGGGTTGCACTATGGCCCCAGTTTTGTTTAACCTATACATGTGTGCAGTCTTTGAGAGATGGCGTGGCGTGATTGCTGATGATGGTGAGCTGGGGATCCCACTCGTCCAGTTCTGGAGGGAGCGGCTTTTCAACACCAGATTGGCAGAGCATCGCAGAGTTCGGCTGACGGAGTGTCAGTTTGCGGATGATTCAGCCCTGCTCGCAGTTACGCATGCTGGTGCTAAGAGGCTCTATCATCGATCAGGGATGTAGCTGGTGCGTTTGGCCTTAGTGTCAATATGTCCAAGACCAAAGTCATGGCGGCTGGGGCTGGTATTGTGGATGCCGACCAGACCCCTTTGGATGGTGTTGTTGACCACGTTGAGGCCTTTCGCTATCTCGGTTGTCATGTTACGCCAGACGCCCGGAGCTCATTTGATGTGTCTCGGCAAGTTGCTGCTGCATCGGGTGCGTTCTGTACACTGCGGGGGTCGGTTTGTGACAGTGATGACTTCAGCATCGCCATCAAGCGCATTGTGTATGGAGTGACTGTCCTGGCGGTCCTTCTTTATGGATCTGAGAGTTGGACCGTCAGGCAGCGTGATGTCCGTCGCCTGGAGTACTTTCACCTGCAGTGCGTGCGCTCCATCCTGAAGACAAATCGTGGCCGGCAGATCGAGGAGCACATCTCCTCTCTCCAGGTTCGCAGGATATGGGGCGATATGGAGGAGATCGCGGATAAAGTCAGAGTCTGCCGCCTTCGATGGCTTGGCCGCGTGTCCCGCATGCAAGATCGGATCCCTCGTCAGCTGCTGTATGGTGCGTTACCCTCCAAACGTCCACCGCATGGACCCCGCAAGCGCTGGAAGGACTCCTCGAAGTGCGACTTGATGGCTGTTGGCGTTCCTCTGGAGCAGCTTGGTGACATCGTCCAAGATCGACAGGGATGGCGGGTCACCTGCCGTGGTGCTGTCAACGCTATTGTCCAGTCCCGCATGGAGCCTGTGGCGAAGCCCCTCATCTGTGGCACTTGTGCGCGCAGTTTTCGTCGGCCGCAGGATATTGCGAGGCACAAGTGTAACGCTGTTTGCGCGGCCCGCGCGCCCTGAGTATGGCGTTCCCTGCCCGGTGGACAACACGTCTCCTGGTCTGCCCCGTATGGGGCCACATATCCAGTCATGGCAGTGGTAGAAGGAAGGAAGGAAGGTGTGTGTGTATGTGTGTATGTGTGTGTGTGTGTGTGTGTGTGTGTGTGTGGTGTGTGTGTGTGTGTGTGTGTGTGTGTGTGTGTGTGTGTGTGTGTGTGTGTGTGTGTGTGTGTGTGTGTGTGTGTGTGTGTGTGTGTGTGTGTGTGTGTGTGTGTGTGTGTGTGTGTGTGTGTGTGTGTGTGTGTGTGTGTGTGTGTGTGTGTGTGTGTGTGTGTGTGTGAAGGGGTGTTGCACATGGTACGGTCACTACGGTACTGACTGTACCACTATTTGCCCAACGCACCCGTGGATCAAGATAATGTACTGATTTGGGCTCTAATTTTCCAAAATTTCGTCTCGGCCACCCTCTTCCACGAGTAAATTGTACTTCAGATGGCTGACTGTACCACACTAAATTACCTTCCGACGCCCCTGCTGTGTGTGTGTGTGAGAGAGAGTGTGTGAGTGTGTGTGTGTGTGTGTGTGTGTGTGTGTGTGTGTGTGTGTGTGCACGCGCCCATGCGTGGGTGTGTGCGCTATATGGTGCAGTGGTATGTGCAGACAATTTCCAATTGTGAGGTTTTAGGGGTTTTACATCGGGCCCTAGACAGCCGCTAAAATGGCCAACCGGACAACAAAGAAGTTGAGGCCAAAGACAATGATTTTATTTCTTGCGCATGCATACATAAGAAGTGACGTGATAGAAGTTAGGTTGCTACAGTACTCCCCTGCCAGGGGTGAGGTCGGGAGGAGTAAACCACGATAAACAAGAAAAAGAGAGAGAAAGGAAGTGTGGCATGTACAACGCGGAAAGGCAATAAAACACATAATACAATACGCAAAAGAGAGCTCTGTGTTTTTTTGAAATTTGTTGACAACGTGGCAACAAAGACCGAAACAAAAGTCAAAGAGCAGGAAGTGGAAAACAGAGAGATGCATGACAGAGGCGGGTTAACGTGTCAGCGGTGTGTTAACGTGACAGAGGTGGAGGGCATGGCAGAGGCAGAAAGAAAGAAAAGAGGAAACGTACGCGTAACAGAGGAGTGTTATCATGTCAGAGGCGGCTGCATGTTGCAGGCTTGGCGGGGTACCAGCAGGAGCACTGCATTGGGGCGAGGTGTGCCGGTTGAGGTGGGGACTGATGGAGGCGTGCACAGCTCCACTTGTAAGTCCTGTGAGCCGTGCGTATGCCGGCGTGCGTGCACTGTTGAGATGGTACGGACGGTGGAGGTGGTGATGGCAGGATAAAAACTCCGAAGAGTGCATGTCGGGGTCACCAATTTAGGGGTTTTACGTCGGGCCCTAGACGACGGCCACAATGGCCAACCGGACAACAAACCGGACAACAAAGAAGTTGAGGCCAAAGAGAGTGATTTTATTTCTTGCGCATGCTTGTGTATCAGAAGGTTGCGGGTTCGAATCACGTCGGGGTCACCGATTTAGAGGTTTTATGTCGGGCCCGAGATGACGGCTAAATGGCCAACCGGACAACAAAGAAGTTGGGACCAAAGAGAATGATTTCATTTCTTGCGCTTGCTTATGTATGAAGTGATGTAATAGGAGTCAGGTCACTACAAGGTTCCGGGTTCAATCCTGACGATTATGGTCACACACGTCTTTCTTCTGTTTCTCACTTACCTAGCTCTTCGTTCATTCTCCTGTGTTGTTACCAATATACAGTGCATGCCAGAATATGTGGTGTGGTGTGTGTATGAAAAAGTGAACAAAAGCAAAAAAAAGGGGTTCACTGGACAGAAAAACTACTTCAATCAGCTGTGTGGTGTAGACCAGGCTTAGTGGCAGCCAATTCATCAGCCTTGCAAGCTGTTGAATGGTGTAATGCCTGCACAAGTTGTTATGTCTAACATAGCCGTTCACTATCATCGCTCCCACGATGGACATGTCTGAATCGGAATCGGAGTCTCAGTGTGTGTGTGTAGAGGGGGGGGGGGGGCACACGTATGTAAGTGTGTGACTGTGTGTACGGTACTCACTCGATTAGAAGCCCCTCTCGAATAAAATCCCCTCTTGAATAATAGCCCCCCCCCCCTTTTCAAGCACTGTTTAAAAACATTTCTCGAATAGAAGCCCAGACTACTATACGCGAAGCGTGGGGTGACCAGGTAGTGCCATGTATGTCAATTGCGTGAAAAAACATCTCGTGTATGTTCATATTGGTACATGTCCTGGCCAACGTAGTGTGTGCAAACTAACTCAGGGCCGAGTTGCTGTGAATATGAAAGTTTTAGAGATTCGATTGGAATACTGGTATGGAATGAAACAATATAAAACATAACGTAGTTGCGTGATGTCTGCGGCCTTCATCCTATTCATAGCTATATTAAAATTATTATCTCCACGTAGGTTATTTACAATATAAAACCCTCTCGAATAGAAGCCCGTCTTGAATAGAAGCCTCCTCAAAATTTGTATTGAAAAAAATACAAGTCCCGGCTTTTAATCCAGTGAATACTGTATGTGTTTCACCGGTTCCCTCGCAAACCCACACTTGCATCAGACACAACCATTGGAAGCATCGAACTATTTAGAAGACTGTATTACCAAACATGTTCTCAAAACACCATTGAAGAATCTAACTCAAAAAGAACAAAGAACGGAGAGCTGGGGACGCACGTACCCGGCCCCGTACCGGACACACAGCCAAGAAGGACGACACCGTAGCGTCCCCACGCTTGACTGGCAAAGAAAACAGCAAGCAAAGAAAATCGGCCAGCGGGCGCAGTTCAAACATCTTGAACGACACGCTCAAAGCAAAACACGTGACAGAAAATAATGCATGATGTCATCTGTACTCACGCGGACATGCAAAAAGGTCAAATCTACACAAAAGCGAGTGCCGCAAGAAACAACACAAATAAATAATAATTCAAACAGCGAAGAACTAGAAAGGCAGATTTCTAATTATCGAAGAACAAGAATGTATCGTAGAGTCCCAGCGCAACTGCCGGAGGATGCTGGCACCCACCAGACGGGTGGTGGTTGCCCCTGCCAGAGAGATAGAACGAAAACTGAAGCAGAGGAGCCACGTTACAAATAGTGAAACGCACAAGGTAAGAATAATCGAGCAGTGTCCAATTACGACATACTGAGTAATATACATGTTAAACGAAGACAAACACTAACAAATGGAGAACGTTCCAACATTTCCCCTCTCACGAACGACTCCAGACTAATCGGAAGTCGTGAGATCATCATACTGACCGGTACCTTCATCGATGGGTTCAACTTCCAACGGCACCAACTGCGTTATCGGCCGCTTGGACTGCTTGGCGCCAATTCTGATGTTCACTACACGGACCAATCCATCAGATCCGGGGAACACTTCTATCACTTTGGCTAGCGGCCAACGCCCTCTTGGAGTAGACTTGTCCATGCAGAGGACAATGTCACCGGGCTTGATGTTGCGGCTGCGTCGAGACCATCGCTGAAGCACATTCAGCCGAGGCACTATTTCTCGAAGCCATCGCCGCCATACCTCACGTAGGAGCTGTTGGAGGAGCCGCCAACGACGCTGTGGGTGCAACTCAGCGACTTCTTCGAGTGGCAGAGTCAGCTCGCACTGTCCAGCTAGGAAGTGCATCGGTGTTAGCGGTGCGGCGTCATCCACGTCAGTCCGGACAGCGGTCAACGGACGCGAGTTGAGCAGACCTTCCGCACTCACCATGGCAGTCACAAGTTCCTCATCAGTGAGATTGGCCTGGGACAGAGTTGCCATCATTGCGCGCTTTGCTGCCTTGACCACACACTCGAATACGCCGCCAAAGTGCGGAGCGAGAGGCGGATTGAAGCGCCAGTGAACTCCTTGGCTGGCCATACTTGCGGCCACTTCATCAGAACCTAGCGCTTGAACGGCTTCTCTTAGCTCGCGCTCTGCACCGACAAAGTTCGTCCCGTTGTCTGACACGACCTCAGCTGGCACGCCTCTGCGCTTGCAGAAACGGGTGAATGCTAGCAGAAACGACTCGGTGTCCAGGCCATACGCCATCTCGAAATGACAGGCTCGAGATTGCAAACAAGAGAAGACACAGAGGTACCTCTTGAGCTGGGTCTTGCCACGTCCTTGTTTTGTTCGGAACGGACCGGCATAGTCAACTCCCACTCTTGAAAATGCCCGGTACGGTGGAGCTGTTCGGAATAGCGGGAGCGGTGCTATCTGCTGCGAAGCCACAGTGGCCCACTTCTTCTTGCAGAGCACGCAGTGTGCACGGTGAGATCGTGTGACAACCTTGCCACGGATGATCCAAAACCGCAGCATCAGGTTTGCCAAGAGGTGGTTTGGGCCAACACTGTGATCACACTTGCGATCTTCGGCGTCGACTATCAGCTGAGTAATCCGATGGTGCTGTGGCAAGATTATCGGATGCCGGGTATGCTCAGGCAAGTGGCTGGCAGTCTTCAGACGACCTCCAACGCGTAGCACACACGGGTAATCCTTGTCGAGCACTGGATTCAGCCGTAGCAGCGGGTCATTCGCTGCAAGGGACTTCCCTGACGTCAGCTGCCGATACGAAGCGGGATAGCTCTCTGCTTGTGCGATCGCATACCAGTGACATTCGGCACGCTGGAGCTCATCAGACTTCAGCTCCACAGAGTCGACTGCTGCACTCGCTGCTTCCGGATCCCCTCTCGTGCTAGCATGACGTCGACGACACCGGTTGATGAAACGGTAGCACCAGGCCGTCACTCTTACTAGTCGTTTCCATGACGAGTAGTTGTC
Organism: Sycon ciliatum; assembly: GCF_964019385.1. Lineage (NCBI taxonomy): Eukaryota > Metazoa > Porifera > Calcarea > Leucosolenida > Sycettidae > Sycon > Sycon ciliatum. The sequence continues at coordinate 3,900,063 of NC_088645.1, forward strand.
GGGGTGGAGACGAAACACCTCCGCTGACACTTGCTGCACAGCGAACGCCATCACTTGCGCTCGCTTTACCATTCCAGGCAACTCTTTTGGCACGGTTATCTGACGAGACGGCCACTCAGTGTGCTGCTGGACGAGGAACTCAGGGCCGTTCCACCATACTGAATCACTGGCTAGCTGGGCTGCTGTCAAGCCTCTGGTGCCCTTGTCGGCTGGGTTCAGCTTTCCAGGAACGTGGTTCCACTGGCTGCCAGCTGAATACTCTTGTACTTCAGCTATCCGGTTGCCCACGTCGACTTTAAACTTTCTGGAATGTGCTCTCACCCAGTGAAGCACGTTCATCGAGTCGGACCAGTAGGTGGCATCAGCCTGCGGCAGATCTAGCGCGTCATTCACTGTCTTGGCCAGGCAAACACCAAGCACAGCACCCTTCAGCTCCAGCTTCGGGATCGACATCTTCTTAATGGGACATGGACGCGCCTTGGCGAGTGCTAGCGTCACTCGCACATTGCCGTCTGGGTACTCAGCACGGACGTACACGTTAGCGGCGTAGGCGGCATCTGAAGCATCCGTGAACACGTGCAGCGACAATGTAGCGACAGACGACTCGCGACCCGGACACTTGAAGCAGCGCGGCGCACGGATCAGCGCCAGATCTCCCAGCTCGCTAAACCAGGATGTCCATCTCCGCGTGTGCTCAGCGTCCAGTGGATCATCCCAGCCCACGCCGAGGATGCACAGCTCCTGGAACATGACACGAGAGCGAATCGTGAAGGGAGCTAGTTGTCCGCGTGGGTCGAATATAGATGCCATCTTACTCAGCACGGCTCGCTTGGTCAGCTTCTCTGTTGCGGGCGGCTTGAACTCAAAGGCGAAGGTATCATCCTCTGCCGACCACATCACGCCTAGCGTCTTGACTGATGGTAGCGCACAGTGATCATGATCATTGATGCTAGCTACGAGTTGCGGTGAGCGGTCAGCTTCCGGTACGCCGTCCATCACCTCCGAGCTATTGCTGAGCCACTTGCGGAGGTGGAAGCTGCCCTGCTCAAGGATGTCCTGTACTGTCTGCTGTGTGCGGATGGCTTCCGGTACGGAGACAGCAGAGTGCAGCAGATCATCCACATACATGTCTCGGTCAACGATCTGCAACATGGCTGGGTCATACTTGTCGGCTGTCTCGCGGCACACCACTTGTAGCGCCTTGCATGCCAGGTACGGAGACGCCTTGATGCCGAACACCAACCTCTGGAACTCGTATACGCGTGAGTCCCACACAAAGCGATGATATCGGCGGTCTTGCTCAGCCAGCACGACTTGCAGGAACATCTCGGTAATGTCCGCCGTGAGCGCTACTGGCTCCTTGCAGAACCGCAGAAGCACTTTCACTAGGTCATTCTGCAGAGCGGGTCCAGGGTACATACACTCATTGATCGACGTGCCGTCATACTTGGCAGCAGCATCAAAGACGACACGTACCTTTGTGGTGGCCTTGTCGTCTCGTACAATGGCGAAGTGCGGCAGGAACCACTGGTCGTCGCCATCTGCCTCAACCTCTGCTGCCGACACTGCGCGCACATAGCCTTTGTCAATGTGGCTACGGATGACCTTGCCGTATGCTGCCTTCAGCTCTGGACGCTTGTCCAGCGATTTCTCTAGCATGCGCAGGCGATGGTCCGCCATGGCGCGATTAGCATTGACACCAGGCTCGCCGTTGCTGTGGACCCATGGGATTGCCATGGTGACTCGCTGATCATGGAAGCTGATGGATTTTTCAACGATCTCCTCAGCCAGCTTCTCTGCAGGGGTGATGTAGGTGCCTTCGTGCTTCATACCGACTGCCTCCAGATTCCAGAAATTCTGGACCAGGCCGTCTATGCTGCATTCGCCGTATAAAGCATGCACGAAGTTGACAGACAACTCGTCATCACTGGGTGCACTGGGCGTTGGGCCCATACACACCCATCCCAGTGGCGTCTTGCGGGCAATTGGTCCACCGCTGCTGCTTCTGTACTCCGCGAGTGATGCGTGGGCATCAATGACGTCTAGACCAATCAGGAGGTCGACCGTGGTGCTGGAGATTTCGGGAAAGTCTATGAACTTTAGATGTTCATAGCTGGACTTGTACCGGCTCCAGTCGACGACCTGCGTCTTCTTGGTCACACGATCATATACCCATGCCTTGAGCGGGTATGACACTGTTCCATCAATGGATTCCATCTGCACCTTGACCAGTTCCCGATAGCCGGAGGTCTGCTGCGCACCAATCGTGGATGTATTCAACATGTGAACTTCACCTGCCATGCCCAACTCATGGGCTACATCCTCCCGTATGAAGCTTGCAGTCAAGCCTGAGTCCAGCATGGCCGTACAGATTGCCGACTTGCCAGTTGGGCCAATAATCTTCACTGGCACGGTAGCGAAAGCGGTAGTCTGCGGCACGCTGACACTAGCATGGTGAGAACTTTCCTGCCGAGGTGCCGTAGCTGCTGGTCGCATCGTAGCTGGATTCTGCGCTGCAGCTTGTGGCTGCACTGACTTGCTGTAGTGCAGAAGTGAGTGGTGCCTCTCTCCACAGTGGCAACGTTCCAGCTTCTGGCACTCACGCGCCCAGTGTCCATGCTCCAAACAACAGCTACACAGCTTGGCACGCTTGACCAGGTCCCAGCGGCGCTTGGTTGTCAGTGCCCTGAATTCCGGACACTCTGCTGTGGCATGGCTCTTGCTGCACTTGGCACACTGCTGAGTACTGAGCTCCACAGCATACACAGCAGATGACCTAGGCTTTGGCGGGACCGCAGGAGGTGTCTTGTTCAACTTCTCTGTGCCGACTGTCGCCAAGATGTCATCGGCTCGCTTAGCGTTCTGGACCCGTTTTACCAGCCAGAACGACAACGTGGTTGCGTTGCATTTGCTGTCTGGATGTTGTTCGTAAAATCGTATAACTACACTTCTGGGTAGCTTCTCCAGCGCACTTAGGAATAGCTCCCTACCAGGGGTCTCTCCAGCCAAGTCCAGGTTCATGAGCACATTTCTGAGCTTGACAGCAAACTTCCGGACAGACTCGGTGTCCCTGTCAGAGGCAATGCGTGGGTGATTCAGAATCTCTCTCTCTTGCAAGGCAAGATGGCGATCGGAACCACCAAACCAGCGCTCAAGCTCCGTCCAGGCTGCAGTGTATGCACCCGGACCGTCGAACATATCCGCGATAATGTCTTCGGCCGAGCTACCCTGCAGGGCCTCCTTCAGTCGTGCCAGTTTATATTCGTCAGAGACGAAGCGGTCCTCGTCCACGAGGCGCTTAAATGTTTGTTTCCACCGTACAAACTGCTGGGTCCTGCCACTAAATTTGGGCAGCTCTAGTGGCTTCAGATGGTGAAAAGCGCTTACTCCATGTGGCCGTTGCATACTGGCAAGCCAATCGCTAACATGGGGGTCGACAGCAGATTCCGTTAGAGGAGACCACTCAGAAAGTCTACTGGCAGGAGCACTATAACCAACTGACGTCACACTTAGTCTGCTGCTCAGACTACTTGGCTTTGGTGGTGGTGTTGGCCGTGTGCGTGGTGCTGGTAGAGGTGGCACAGGCCGCATGTGCGGTGGTGTTGACGGTGGCACAGGGGTAACCTGTTCTGCGACTGCTGATTGTTGGCCTGATGCCACTTGGCCAGAAACCGACTCAACAGGCGAATCCAAGATCGCCTCAGCAGCAGCCATCACACCAACACTCTCCTTATCAAACTTCGCCTCCCACTCGTCCAACTCATTCAGCAGTTGCTCACTCTCTTGGGATTCCAACATGCTGCGCATAATTTCTAAAACCGAATTCAGCTCTGACCGTACAAATTCTAATTCACGGACATCAGGCTGCAAATATCGGCGAGACGGCGACGAGCAAGCAATCAGAGTTCGCAAGCGGTTACTGATCCGCGTGTGGCGTCTACGGAGGTTTGTTCTCCGACGAATCAACTCTTTCCAGCGGTCCTCAAGTTCCTCAACAGGAGTTTCACCCACGCTCGTACCATAATCAGGGGCGTGCTCGGCCCCCCAACTAGGGGGGTGCACGGGCGCCGAGGGGAGCCCCCCCCCGGCAATTTTCTGCAATTTGTTTGCAACCTTTCTTGAATTTTAGAGCATATTTGCATACACTACAATTGCAATTACCCAGATTGAAAAATTTTGGGGGGTGCACGTGCCCCCCGTGCCCATCGCCGAGCACGCGCCTGATAATGGCGTGGCGTAAAACTACGAGTCACAAACTCTGGTGGTGGCGGAAACGCCATTACCACCGCTGACACTACTAGTACTAGTCGAAACCTGTCGGATCCGGCTCGAAGGACCAAATGTTTCACCGGTTCCCTCGCAAACCCACACTTGCATCAGACACAACCATTGGAAGCATCGAACTATTTAGAAGACTGTATTACCAAACATGTTCTCAAAACACCATTGAAGAATCTAACTCAAAAAGAACAAAGAACGGAGAGCTGGGGACGCACGTACCCGGCCCCGTACCGGACACACAGCCAAGAAGGACGACACCGTAGCGTCCCCACGCTTGACTGGCAAAGAAAACAGCAAGCAAAGAAAATCGGCCAGCGGGCGCAGTTCAAACATCTTGAACGACACGCTCAAAGCAAAACACGTGACAGAAAATAATGCATGATGTCATCTGTACTCACGCGGACATGCAAAAAGGTCAAATCTACACAAAAGCGAGTGCCGCAAGAAACAACACAAATAAATAATAATTCAAACAGCGAAGAACTAGAAAGGCAGATTTCTAATTATCGAAGAACAAGAATGTATCGTAGAGTCCCAGCGCAACTGCCGGAGGATGCTGGCACCCACCAGACGGGTGGTGGTTGCCCCTGCCAGAGAGATAGAACGAAAACTGAAGCAGAGGAGCCACGTTACAAATAGTGAAACGCACAAGGTAAGAATAATCGAGCAGTGTCCAATTACGACATACTGAGTAATATACATGTTAAACGAAGACAAACACTAACAAATGGAGAACGTTCCAACAGTATGTGTGCGTGTGTGTGGGCCTGTGTGTGTGTGTGTGTGTGTGTGTGTGTGTGTGTATGTGTGTGCATGTGTGTATGTGTGTGTGTATGTGTATGTGTGTGTGTGTGTATGTGTGTGTGTGTATGTATGTGTATGTGTGTGTGCGTCGATGTGTAATAATAAGATAAGTCTCGTTATAAGACATTTCTATGTCTCAACTTGCCATAGATTATGTAGTAACGAGGGAGGACCTGTACACAGTATTGAACTCTTGAAGGACATAGTCATCACAGTGTAGAGTTTTAAATACATTTCGTTTTCATGCAGGTTTTCACTAATGATGGAAACTTCATTACCATGTTCGGATCATACGGAAAGTCAGATGGTCAGTTCAAGTGCCCTCGGTACTTTGCTGAGGATAGGCATGGACACGTCCTGGTCACTGATAATAACAACCACCGTGTTCAAGTAAGCTGATTAGTGATTAGTTTGTCTTACCCTTTTGCTTCTAGCACTACTTCTGTTGCCAAGATACATCATACCCTGTGGCAAGAGTGTGAAGCTGTAATTACATTGAAGCTTTGGCCATTTTAGATTGAGAAGTCTCACCATGTGCTAGACTGGCTAGATGAAAACCTTCTACTGAGGTGGATTGATGACACTCGAGCCATTGCTGAGTGAAATACATTCATTTGCAGTGTGGATATTGTGACAATTAGAAACAAGAAACCAGTGATATACGGTTTCTTTTGGGCCAGGTCGAACACTTTCTTGTCACCCTTCATAGCTAACCATGGGGTTATAGTGAACAAAAAACAACGAAATGAAAGCAATCTCTGGCGGAAGGGGGAGAACATCTTCAGCAAATCAACAAATCCTGGACTATGCTGGTCGTAGGCTATGATTCCGAGACCTCCGGTCGGATGACCCTCGCCAACCACATCGGCACATCGCCCCTACTCCCCTTTGTCTTGTTGTCCAGTGTCATTTCAGTTGTCCTCTTCCCCTGATTATTAGTAGGGCTGTGTTTTTTAGTAAAAAAAAAATGTGCACAATGACCCATGTTGCATCTGCACGAATACACCACATAGCTGCAGTAGCTGTGGACCACGTGATGTGAGCTATGCCATCAAGGACCGTGTCTATAAAGTTGTGCACTCTTGGGTGGTTTTAAGAGCTCCTGGGTGGCTAAGCACTCCTGGGTGGGGTTTATTTTATCTACTTCCTCCGCGTCATCGAAATTGTCGCAGTTTGACTTTTGATATAAAACGGGGTATTTACACACCAGCACTCGTACCAGAGGCAAGGAATCGGACATAGGCGATAGTTATCAGTATAGGGCGACTGCAAAGTTCTTTTCTGTTACCGGAAGCTGGAATTTTTGAACTAGACGCAATTTCTTCGCTGATGTCGCTGCGATGGTAATTTCGACTCGCTGAGATCAGTCAGGCGTTGCAGCCTGCATATTTCTCGTGTTTATGGCCATTCACTCAAGCCTCATCACTGTTTTACCTTAGATGGTGTGAGAATGACTTCGTGGAACAAGTGGCAGCGCTTGGAGAAACATCGAGGGGTCAGCAAACTAAATGCCTGTAACAGCGATAAAATTCGTCGCTCTGGCTGAAACACTCAGTACATGATTGTACCTGCAAGAGCCGTGTAGACTTTACACGTAGTGCTAGTGATGCACACGCAGGTGCCGTACCATACCATGGTATACCAGTGATGCTGAAAAAGAGGGCGCCCTGGATATGATAATACACTTACCTGCCTGAGCTGTGACCAACAGTAGGCAGTAGCACTGACCACATAGCTAAAATAAATGGGCATGCCACGGCTAAAAAAAGTTCATTTCAAGATCGAGGTGATTGCGCCGACGGTAATCAACCGACCTCGCAACGCTCGTGTATTCTTACTGGGCTTCGTTGGTGGTGAAGTAGAAATCATCCAGGGCTAGCAGACGACAAGCATAGCAGCTCTTGTCCTGTGGAGAAAGTCAAAGCGTTTGAGATGAGGCGCGACCAACTTTCAGCCTTCCTTGAAATATTTCGGAACGATATTTTTGCGTCCATTGACATCAGCGACGACGAGGACTTCATCTCTGCATGAAAATTCTCAGTCCAACTGTCCTGGAACGTTACTCTAGTCTTCAGACTATCATACTGTGTAATAAGTTTTGAATGGTTTAGCTTATGGAGTTGTCAGTAACAAGTGACAAGTCACTAGTCAAACTGCAACAATTTCGATGATGCGGAGGAAGTATTTTAAAATTACAGAACAACACGGCCAATCAAGGCTTGTTTGTCGCTACTTCAAGTTTCATGCTTTCATATTCATCCGGCAACAATGCCTCCGCGGTGTTGAGCACTGTCAGCACACTGGGTGCATCCTACGGTCTATTTTTTTAAAATTACGGACTCTTTGAGGTTTACTCTTGCTTCCAGTTCTTTTGAAGTATTGGTATTGCCATGGTTACCAGCATTACAATGTTTGCCTGTGTGTCACCACTGTGCATAAAACTATTGATTTCCTGTGTGCAATGTGATATCAGAAGCCACACGTAACACTCGAGAGCCTACACTACTCATAGACATATGTAGCTGTCAATACTCATTTTCAGCATTTTGCATAAACTGGAAACCCTGAAGAGATCTCCGGATCCGCCATTGTTTGCCTATGATGTAATAAGAAAGTTGTTTACTCCTACACTAGACCAAACTCGAGTTCCCGACGACTTGTTAAAGGGGAACTACACCCAAAAATCAAAATTTCAGGGTCCGTAGAGTTTTGGGCGCTGAGTCGGATGGTCAAGGTCCGACTTCGATCAGACCAAGCGTTCATGAGATATATCACTTTCAAATTGTCCTTTCGGGGGACGCGCCATGACGTCATGCGGCCGCGACACCCCCCCCAAAACGCCCTCCTACGTCATTGAGACTTGAGTGCTTGGGCCGAGATCAGAGCACAAGCTGAATTTGTGTTGGAAAGTATAGTTTGGAGGAGAAGAAGCCTGCAGAATGAGCGATTCCGAGGCATCAGACGACCTGGACTGCTTGGGTGAGCCTGATCTGGAAATGTTTGGTTTCGGGCGAGAGCCGAAATTTTCAGAAATGGAGTTGGCGGCGCAAGCGGAGGCTGATTTTGAAGTGAACGAGGACGAGGCAGAAATGGCTGCAGTAGGTGACGTCTTGTGGCCTCCGTTGAACCGGCTGGGCAACACCGAGTGGTGTGACTGCAGTAAGTGCCGTGCAATGCCAGAACGGCTGGATTGTAGCTGCTGCCAGGACGCAGCCATTACTCTGGAGAAAACTCGGGAGCACGGAGTTCGATGTGTTGTAGAGATACCAGACTTCGAGACTGTCGTGCTCCACCAGCAAGTTCTGGCGACCGCTTGGCGAGGGTACTTCGAAATGAAGCAGCAGCCAAAGCAGCTATCTGACGAACCTGACAATAGGTAAGTGTTTGAACAATCTAGGGCTCTACGTACTGTACAAAATCGAATCGTTCTCTTCACGCCCTGAATTGTGAAAAATTTGTGTTCGTACAATAGTCTAGTCCCCTCACCCCATGATCCAGGTACATGAAGTTTGCTACATAGCAGGGCAAGCATTTTCTCCATGCATGTCGTACTTGTGCTGCACGAGTATTTGACATAAGTGCAGGATACCTCCCTTGGCCTTAGCATTGTGGCGATACATTATCACCTCAGGTTGTCATTATACTTGTACAAAATCACATTTGAGAAGTTCCCTCGTATTCCCCCTTGCTGTGTATGCACACATACCACCTTATTCTTTGCAGTCTAGCAGTGGCAGCAGCATGCAGTGCATGGTATCCGATAATTAGCATGACATCGTCCTGTTCAATACACAAAAAGCTCTCTGTCATTCATGATTGTGAATACAATTTGTGCACATAATTATGCGCTTGCACCCCCCCCCCCCCCCCCCACACACACACACGCGCGTATCTGCACACGCGCTTGCGTGCACACATGGACAAAAGTGTGTGTGTGTGCACAAATGGTCATGCTCCCCCACCTCCCCCGACGCACACTCTCTCTCTCTCTCTCTCTCTCTTTCTGGCTCTGATCACCATCCACACCGAGCAGAACACGACACAAGAGCTGAACATTGTTCGTATGTGGACAATCTTCTGTCCTTGAACTGCAGGTCGCTGCGCTATGCAGCTTATCGACAGTACACGCTGTTCATACATGGGAAACTGGGCAGACATGTCCGTTGTCGGATTCTGTCCTGCGCCGTCAACGTCATACGAGCAAAGTATCCCAATCCTGAAGGTAAATGGATACAAGCACAACATAGAAAATTACCATGCTGCGAACCTTCTGAATAACGACATTCAAAAGGGCAAGATAATAATTATGTTGATATATGCGAGTTGTTGTCATGTGTGCGCTTTCTATTTTATGGATGTTTCTAGGAGAGCCATATCAAGGGTTCAGAGAAGCGGAGGACGAACCGGTGCAATGGCCAGATGACTGACCTGTAAGTAAATATTACTAAATGTTGTATTTCGCTGTTCACTACCCTGACTGCTTACATGTATAATTGAATTCGAACTTCTCCCATTGGCAGAAAATTGTGTACACTATTAGCACATTTTTTGAAGTGACGGATTTGCATGTACTCGTATTTTGTAAATGCTGCATGCTACTTTGCAATAAAAGTACTCAGATACACAAAAGCACATTGAGAAATTACGCACCCTGTGTTTATTCCTTGCCCATCCTAGATCGCAAGCGTTCTACAATGTCAGTCTTCTGTGGAGGTTCTTGTCGTGATATTGGCAAGTGTGGACGCTCAGGCAAGCTGGCAACATCCAAGTTGCGACGTGCAACTTTCACAACATCAGCCATTAGCTGCTCCACGAACTGGTAGCTCTTGCGGTCATACATTTTCTTGCCAACATAATCTCCTTTCTGCCGAGAAAATTGCACCTTGTATCTCTCCTGTCCTGATGCTGTCTTGCTGTGCTGGCGTCCAACATTAGAGTTATGGTCCAGAGCTGCCAACTGAGTTCGAGCGATCATGCCGTCCACAGAGAAGTGTATTCTCTTTGGGACATACTTCGTCATGACGCTGTGATACACCTGCACAAGGGCACACGTATAAAACAAGCAGTGGTTATTTTATTTTTTGGTGGTGGTGGGGGGGGGGGGGGTATTGAGCTACTTACCTACCCTAGTATGTGCACGAAGAAAGTCAGAACCTACATGTATGTGTACTCCATAATAGTACTTTCGTTTTGGGCGCTCGGTTTTCCTACACGTAGAGATGTGTTGCTGGCATGTTGTGTGTGTGTTGTAGTATTGGAATCTCACCTCCAGTAATCCTGTGTGGCAGAATTTAGTCAGCCCTGCCATGTCCTTCAGCAATCTCTTGTCTATCACAATGCCATGTAGCACCTGATACGCTGGAGTTCCTGCACCAAATGATGGCATGTACACACACGCATGCGCACGCACACACACACACACACACACAATGGGAATATCGGTATGAGTTGCAGGAAGGCTTCAGACATTTTAGTATCCCGGTGAGGATAGACTACCAGGTTCATAGAAATCACATAAGAATCACATAAGAATGAAAATAGGGTTTTCTTGAACCAGCATAGTTATCCAAATTGCGTAGCAAAGAAAATGCAGAACTTGAGCAGAATATGACTGAACCTAACACATGGCGTGCACAAACATTGGCCACTTGCCTGGTTTCAGCCATTTGACTTTTCTCTGCTCTTCGGAGGGCAGACGATCGTGTGCACACTTGTTGTACAGCACACCCTCCGTCCAGGAGTGTATGTTGCACATATGGTACAGCATAGAGTTCCACCGCTCCTTGAGCATGGCTTCGCTGCCACCGCATGTGCGACAACACCACCACAGATGACACACAATCGCAGGTATCCACTCCAGGAGTGGCTGTTGCTGCTTTGTCCGGCAACCCGTGCGAAGCTTACTGGCGATGCTCTTGACGAAGTGCCAGACATCGAAATGGTGGCAAATAGCAGGATTCTGGTGCATCTCGACCTTGATGCTCGGGCTTCTGTCCGTCACGAAGGTCTCAACGGACAGGACTTCCTGGCACCTGGCCAGAACTCGCTTGAAACCGAGCTTCTCCATGGCTACGGAACTTGTTGTCTCGGTACACTGGACAACTTCGAAGTCGACAATGAGATGGGAGTTTGTGTCCATGAACGTGTACGTCCCAAACTTAGCAGAGTACCCTGGGCTGTCACATCTGCCATCGCCGCTGAGTGTAAGCTTGTGGCCTGGAATTCACTAAAATATACAGTTTTCTATGTGAGAGAGAGAGAGAGAGAGAGAGATAAGGGAGGGGTCTAAATGAAACACGTGGTATAGGAAACAGAGTGTTGGGCATCTATAAATTCACCACTAAATGAATTGGAGCATGTATGGTAGCAGTTACACTGGAAAGGAATATCCACAGATCAAGGTATCCATGTTCAATTCGCATCTAGAATTCACCAACCTTGAAGTACGGTCTTCACACGCATCGTTTCTGCTGCCCAAGCCGCCTGGATGATAGGCAGGACAATTGACTTCTGGCACTTGTAGTATGCAGTGGAGCTGATGAAGTTCCACTTCAAGAAGTTGGCAAATGCTGAGAACTTCTCGAAGCATCCACCACAGAAGATAATGGCAGCCACCACAAGGATGTTGCCTGTAATGGAGAGAGCAAGAACATACAATCGTTCATCCGTCATAACCAGATTTCGTTTGTTCATTTCGTTGTTGTTGTTGTTGTTGCTCTGTTTCTTTGATACATTTGAGCGAGTTATGCCGGCATATGTGACAGGATTGTGAAATTGAGGAGAAAGAAATCATTTGGCAATGACACATTTTCACTGGAAATATTTAGCTTCGGCTCTAAGCTTACCAATTGGTTGTTTGGGTGGGATAACCTCTTGTGAACGCCAGGTAACAGAGCATCCGCGTTTACAGGTCAAGTGGACAGTGACCATGGTACCACACATTGACTTTGTCTGATGAATAACAGGATCTCCACAGTCGGGGCAAAAGCGAAGCAGGCGACTCAGGGATGTGGTCGACACCAGGTGAAAATCATATCTGCTATCCAGATCATCATCGTCGTCTTCTCCATCCGCCGACTCGTCACCGGGTGAAGATGCAGCTGACATGCTAGGGCTGTACAGAGGTGAATCCTCAGACGCTTCAGATGTGAGGCTTGATGAAGACGTCGGTACCTTCAAGATGGCTGGTTTCGTTGGGGTCACATGCAGACTTGGCTGCAATGTGGGTCCTGGTGGGGTGCTTTTCGTCGGTGTTCGTGGATCCTGAGGTGCATGATGGCTTGGTCTGAAAGAATAGAGAAAGTATCCAAAACCAGAATACAGATATTGGACTTATTTGCATACTACAAGAGGGATGATCAGTGTGGCCGACAGACCACTTGGGGACAGTTGTGAGGATTTATAGTTACTACATGATTTTACAAATTTTGTAGGGCAGTGTATGCACGGACCTGGTGCACCGAAGGCGAGCGGTATGATGGTATGTGTCCAAACAACAGGACATTATGCTTTGCTGAGCAAGAAGATCCAGAAATCACCAAATTATGCCATAAAAGACGGGTTGGTCTCCAAATAAGGTCCAATTGGGATTGTTGTGCTACATACATTGCTGCGTGCAAAAAGAGTAGCCGCGCACGCCCTGAAAGTCACCATTTGGCTCCAAAATTAGACCCGCTTCTGCCAAACTGCCGCCTTCGTCTGCTTTATGCAGTGAATGTGCTGAAATATTCCCTGCACTGCCCTTTCCATAAAAGTTGGGGGAATCTGAAAAGTGTGCCGGCATTATCTGCTGATGACTACGTGTGTCGTGAATGGCACCATAAATACAAGTTTGGCTGCATGTGTACACATAAATATTATTGCTATCATGATTAGTGTCCTGTTTATGAAATCAGCGATCATGGTGTGCTCATATCAAATAATTCCAAAAGTAACACAAAGAATTGGTACATCGACTTACTGCAAATCACACGAATTTTCCGCTTGCACATCAACAATTTCCACTGGCTGTTGCTCCATGTCCGTCTGGATGTCCTCCATCGTGGCCTGGGAACCCACACTCACAAATTCCCTCGCCATACCAGAGGCACACTTCAGGCAAACGTTCTCGTGACCTTCCCACATGGAGGGTGGTGGGTCCGTTTGGACAGCAACGGACACGAATGCGTCTGGCTCAAGGATCTCTGAGTCTTCTTCGACTGGTGCAATTATTATTTCCGACAGTACCGGTACAGGCGCTGCGGGTGGTGGCGTCGGTCGCAGCTCTAGGTAGCGCTGGTACAGCCGCTCTTGCTCCTCTTTCTGGAAACCATCAAAAACAGCAATCGCAAACAGGCTCACCGATCGCGCCATTGTATAGAGAAATAAGTCTGGGAAACAGTAGTTCTAATGCCGTCAGCCTGTGAGATTCCGAAAAGCTTCACGCCTCTTCGCACTGCAAACAGGCGTTATTTGGAAATGATGAAATATTGCACTCACCTCTGCTTCGGAATCCTTTGCAGCTTGCAGCTTGTTTGGTTGACGCTTCGCAGGAGGTTCTGCGTGCGAGAAAACACACGGCACAGCTCCATGCACCAGCATCCGTCGCGAAGGAGTGCCCAAAACACGAGCCTTGAAATCTGCCTGAAAAGACTCCTCCGCGAAATTGCTCGCGCAAACAAACGACGTAGTTCGGAAACTGTCAGGTAGATTGTCTCTTTTGACAGCGGCTACCCATTGCTCCGCCAAGCTGTCGTCCTTGGGAAACCGGTGCAGACTTATCCCAGGAGGGCTGCCGGTATGGTTATTGCACCCAACAACACAGCAAGACGGCATGATGAGCGCGAATACCCTCTTCTTCCATGCGCGAACAGGAAGAAGATACGAAATTCCAGTATTTCTAGATCTGGCCATCAGGTCACCAAGTCTCAATGACGTCACGGGCCTGTGACGTCACGGCACGGCCAAAAGTGAACAATTTGAAAGTGATATATCTCATGAACGCTTGGTCTGATCGAAGTCGGACCTTGACCATTCGACTCAGCGCCCAAAACTCTACGGACCCTAAAATTTTGATTTTTGGGTGTAGTTCCCCTTTAACGCTTGACTAATTCACAATTGCCATCTAGAACACAGGACAAGTGCATAGAACCTTAGCCTCGGCAAATCTGCACAAACAAACACCAGTCCCTGCTCAATGCACAGGGCTCCGGGGAGTTTCCCCTCATTAGTTGAACTTGAGTAGGCTGAAGAAGATTGTTTATGAAGACTACCGCTTAAATTTATAGCTCTACTCTGCAATCCAGACCACCACTAGATACGTTCATTTACAGAAGCACTCCATTTCCAGTGCGACAAACACCTCGTGAACACCAGATAGCAGTGTAAGTCAGTATTGCTCCTGGAAGGTGAGAACAGGTGTTGAGGAGTCTCGATCATTCACAACACTGGCAACTCCAAAGCAGCTAGTCAAACACTGTCAACTCCAAAGCAGCTAGTCAAACACTGTCAACTCCAAAGCAGCTAGTCAAACACAGTCAACTCCAAAGCAGCTAGTCAAACACTGTCAACTCCAAAGCAGCTAGTCAAACACTGTCAACTCCAAAGCAGCTAGTCAAACACTGTCAACTCCAAAGCAGCTAGTCAAACACTGTCAACTCCAAAGCAGCTAGTCAAACACTGTCAACTCCAAAGCAGCTAGTCAAACACACTCAACTCCAAAGCAGCTAGTCAAACACTGTCAACTCCAAAGCAGCTAGTCAAACACTGTCAACTCCAAAGCAGCTAGTCAAACACTGTCAACTCCAAAGCAGCTAGTCAAACACTGTCAACTCCAAAGCAGCTAGTCAAACACTGTCATTTCCAAAGCAGCTAGTCAAACACTGTCAACTCCAAAGCAGCTAGTCAAACACAGTCAAATCCAAAGCAGCTAGTCAAACACTGTCAACTCCAAAGCAGCTAGTCAAACACTGTCAACTCCAAAGCAGCTAGTCAAACACTGTCAACTCCAAAGCAGCTAGTCAAACACTGTCAACTCCAAAGCAGCTAGTCAAACACTGTCAACTCCAAAGCAGCTAGTCAAACAATGTCAACTCCAAAGCAGCAAGTCAAACACTGTCAACTCCAAAGCAGCTAGTCAAACACTGTCAACTCCAAAGCAGCTAGTCAAACACTGTCAACTCCAAAGCAGCTAGTTAAACACTGTCAACTCCAAAGCAGCTAGTCAAACACTGTCAACTCCAAAGCCGCTAGTCAAACACAGTCAACTCCAAAGCAGCTAGTCAAACACAGTCAACTCCAAAGCAGCTAGTCAAACACAGTCAACTCCAAAGCAGCTAGTCAAACACAGTCAACTCCAAAGCAGCTAGTCAAACACTGTCAACTCCAAAGCAGCTAGTCAAACACTGTCAACTCCAAAGCAGCTAGTCAAACAATGTCAACTCCAAAGCAGCTAGTCAAACACTGTCAACTCCAAAGCAGCTAGTCAAACACTGTCAACTCCAAAGCAGCTAGTCAAACACTGTCAACTCCAAAGCAGCTAGTCAAACACTGTCAACTCCAAAGCAGCTAGTCAAACACTGTCAACTCCAAAGCAGCTAGTCAAACACAGTCAACTCCAAAGCAGCTAGTCAAACACTGTCAACTCCAAAGCAGCTAGTCAAACACTGTCAACTCCAAAGCAGCTAGTCAAACACTGTCAACTCCAAAGCAGCTAGTCAAACACTGTCATTTCCAAAGCAGCTAGTCAAACACTGTCAACTCCAAAGCAGCTAGTCAAACACTGTCAACTCCAAAGCAGCTAGTCAAACACTGTCAACTCCAAAGCAGCTAGTCAAACACTGTCAACTCCAAAGCAGCTAGTCAAACACAGTCAAATCCAAAGCAGCTAGTCAAACACTGTCAACTCCAAAGCAGCTAGTCAAACACTGTCAACTCCAAAGCAGCTAGTCAAACACTGTCAACTCCAAAGCAGCTAGTCAAACACTGTCAACTCCAAAGCAGCTAGTCAAACACTGTCAACTCCAAAGCAGCTAGTCAAACACTGTCAACTCCAAAGCAGCTAGTCAAACACTGTCAACTCCAAAGCAGCTAGTCAAACACTGTCAACTCCAAAGCAGCTAGTCAAACACTGTCAACTCCAAAGCAGCTAGTCAAACACTGTCAACTCCAAAGCAGCTAGTCAAACACTGTCAACTCCAAAGCAGCTAGTCAAACACAGTCAAATCCAAAGCAGCTAGTCAAACACTGTCAACTCCAAAGCAGCTAGTCAAACACTGTCAACTCCAAAGCAGCTAGTCAAACACTGTCAACTCCAAAGCAGCTAGTCAAACACTGTCAACTCCAAAGCAGCTAGTCAAACACTGTCAACTCCAAAGCAGCTAGTCAAACACTGTCAACTCCAAAGCAGCTAGTCAAACACTGTCAACTCCAAAGCAGCTAGTCAAACACTGTCAACTCCAAAGCAGCTAGTCAAACACTGTCATTTCCAAAGCAGCTAGTCAAACACTGTCAACTCCAAAGCAGCTAGTCAAACACAGTCAACTCCAAAGCAGCTAGTCAAACACTGTCAACTCCAAAGCAGCTAGTCAAACACTGTCAACTCCAAAGCAGCTAGTCAAACACTGTCAACTCCAAAGCAGCTAGTCAAACACAGTCAACTCCAAAGCAGCTAGTCAAACACTGTCAACTCCAAAGCAGCTAGTCAAACACTGTCAACTCCAAAGCAGCTAGTCAAACACTGTCAACTCCAAAGCAGCTAGTCAAACACAGTCAACTCCAAAGCAGCTAGTCAAACACTGTCAACTCCAAAGCAGCTAGTCAAACACTGTCAACTCCAAAGCAGCTAGTCAAACACAGTCAACTCCAAAGCAGCTAGTCAAACACTGTCAACTCCAAAGCAGCTAGTGAAACACTGTCAACTCCAAAGCAGCTAGTCAAACACACTCAACTCCAAAGCAGCTAGTCAAACACTGTCAATTCCAAAGCAGCTAGTCAAACACTGTCAACTCCAAAGCAGCTAGTCAAACACAGTCAACTCCAAAGCAGCTAGTCAAACACTGTCAACTCCAAAGCAGCTAGTCAAACACTGTCAACTCCAAAGCAGCTAGTCAAACACTGTCAACTCCAAAGCAGCTAGTCAAACACTGTCAACTCCAAAGCAGCTAGTCAAACACTGTCAACTCCAAAGCAGCTAGTCAAACACTGTCAACTCCAAAGCAGCTAGTCAAACACTGTCAACTCCAAAGCAGCTAGTCAAACACTGTCAACTCCAAAGCAGCTAGTCAAACACACTCAACTCCAAAGCAGCTAGTCAAACACTGTCAACTCCAAAGCAGCTAGTCAAACACTGTCAACTCCAAAGCAGCTAGTCAAACACAGTCAAATCCAAAGCAGCTAGTCAAACACTGTCAACTCCAAAGCAGCTAGTCAAACACTGTCAACTCCAAAGCAGCTAGTCAAACACAGTCAACTCCAAAGCAGCTAGTCAAACACTGTCAACTCCAAAGCAGCTAGTCAAACACTGTCAACTCCAAAGCAGCTAGTCAAACACTGTCAACTCCAAAGCAGCTAGTCAAACACTGTCAACTCCAAAGCAGCTAGTCAAACACAGTCAACTCCAAAGCAGCTAGTCAAACACAATGTCAACTCCAAAGCAGCTAGTCAAACACTGTCAACTCCAAAGCAGCTAGTCAAAGACTTGCACTGGGTAGTATATCAGTACGAAATAGTGGTAGCAAATTAGACAAATTATAATGCAAGAAAATTGGTTTTAAGCCCAGCACAGCCTTGTAACTACATCATTATTAATGTAACTATTCCGTAAAAAGTGACATACATGTCACAGGTTGTACGGGTGAAAAAGATTAAATCGTATCCATTTTGAAAGGATCGGGAGAACTTCAAAGTCAAAAGATCAGTCGGGGAAGTAAGCTGCCTTAAAGAGAGAAAAATGCCCGACCCACCAGGACTTGAACCCAGTGCCAGCTTGCTTGTCATGAGGAAATCTTATTCAAATGAATATTTGGTGGGAGTTTGCCATTGAATTTTAAGAGGAACTGTCACGTAAAGATTCCTAGCCTTGTCTTGTGATGATAGAAAAAAATGTTGTTGTACCGAAGGTTGCACTGCTGCACATGTGTCTGAAAGGAAAGATGAGGGGAGCTTGTCACCTGCATCTTTAGCGGATTCATCGTTATCAGAAGAATTACATTGACCTAGTTACGGTTCTTCTTGGCTCGGGTTGGTTTTGTGATCACCGACCGAAGGTGACGTGGTGCTGTTTTCGCCTCATGGTGCTGTTTTCGCTCAGTTTCGTAATGTTCCCCAGCATGAAATGGACCAAGACTTTTTACTTACATGCCAAAAAGATCCTTGTGGAAGAAGTCAAAAAGATGGTAGCTGTTCAAATAACCACGTAGCTGCACATGGGTCTCTACCTTTTGGCATTCTCCTTTTGCACAAAATACCCATGTGTGCAGCTCTGGTGTCCAAGTTCACAAGGCATTAGTGCACCGAACATCGGAACAGCTACAGTGTATGTCGATCGACCAGCAAACGGGCTTGACTACGTTTTGACGATGAATGTACAAGTGGAGATCTAGTTTGGCATGACATCACACGGTACTTTGCGACAACTGTGGGCACCTTCATTTCAAATCATGAAAACTGTCACCCAAGGGAAATAATAGCGTTGACAGTTCCTCCATTCCAAGTTCATAGTGAGATGGTTACTCTAGTATAGTAGTATTCGGATAACCTCAATCTGTGGACAGCATCCTCTGTGGCCCTTTGTGGACTCGTCAGCGCAGCAAAGGGAAAATGTGGCCGAATCTGATACATGTAGCAATGAAAAAATATTTTCCAAAGCCAGATTTAAATAAGGTCCAAAAGCACGTTACCAGAGTGCTCAAACTGACACGTCAGTGAGCTGTGCATAACGCAGGCAAACAGCAAAGGCACTATCCCGCACGAAATTGCTCACCTACTACAGTTCTGGACATGGAAACCCAGTGGATTGACCCGGGCCGGCGTCCTCAGTGCGTACAGAACGTTGTGTACTACAGTCATGTTGATCTGATGTGACCAGTGCACTGCAGTGACCAGTGCACTGCAGTGACCAGTGCACTGCAGTGACCAGTGCACTGCAGTGACCAGTGCACTGCAGTGACCAGTGCACTGCAGTGACCAGTGCACTGCAGTGACCAGTGCACTGCAGTGACCAGTGCACTGCAGTGACCAGTGCACTGCAGTGACCAGTGCACTGCAGTGCATATACATCAACATGTACATGTACATGTAATGCATGTCTGTACTGCTTATCCACGGCTGAATGGCCAGCGCCCTGGGGCCGCTAGACGTGTGACCGGATTTCCATGTCCAGGATTGTACGACAGTACAAGAGCTGGAGGAAAATACCGAATTTTACGGTGTGTTGGGCTCACCGGAGTCTAAGCCGCACCCGCCTTTTCGGGTCCACCATCTGTATTTGTATTGCCATCCGCTGTATAAGCCACCCGCCCGTCAGATTTCGAATGTTTAGGCAGCCTAACATTTAGATGGTTATCAGCATAAACCATACAATGGTTAAAAGGTTGAGAAGCACGACCGAAGTTCTACAAAAGTTGTCTACTTTGCCATTCACTCAGAACTGGCAACATGTACAATAAGAAGCTTTGCACCAGTACAATGATGGGCTGCAGTACATGAAGAGTAGCTGAACAACACCATGCATGCAGTATATTCATTGAGTGCTGTAGCGCTGGTAGTCATTCCTAGCATTCCCAGTCTTAGCTGCAGGGGTGATTTTCCAGTTTTGTATGCATTTCAAAGTATGAAACACTCCAGAAATCCGGTACTCAATCTGCGGGCAGAGTTGTTTTGCCCGTAGGCTTCTTTTACATGAGAATTTTCAACCCTGGTTGAAAGTCGGTACAAGGGAAAAATAAGTTAGTGCTCAAATCAAGACAGTTGACTCGCGTCAAATACTGATATGCCGCCAAAAGTCCAAATCTAGAGTCCTGTAGTCACGTGAAAGCATTCGCGCAAATGTTCCTGTGCAGTGCTGTTCAAACTTGGCGCAAGGTATGCACAGAAGTTCGGTAGTAAGATTTCTCGATTTCAACCCTCCCTGGGCCCGAGGGGATGGTTGAAATCCACCCCGTTTGAAATTTCAACCCGGATCAAGCGCAATGCGGCATGTTAACGCTCCAGTCAATCTGTGTTCATGGTGGGTAGAAACTTGACTCTTGGCTGAAACGCCTCATGTAAACACTTGCCAGCGCAGCACAAAAATAAAGTCTAAACCGTATACTTTGGTTTACACACACTTGAGAGGAATCAAAAGCGTTTCTTCTGTAACTCTGAGTTTCACGGTTTTAACCAATCATGAGATCGCAACTTGACTACAATTTTCGGAAGATATGATTGATATAGGCTGCAAGCTTGGAACATAGTGCGAATGGATGATGCAGGCTGATAGTGTAATTATGAAAATAATTGCGTGAGTTGGTTGATATGATGGGGTGCAAAAATAGGGGCAAAAAAAGAATACACTTTAGGCATAGGCTCAACATGTTCTTCTGAGGGAGCCAAGAAGAAGAACAATGGGGTAATTATGAGCGGCACCTCACCTGCGACTGCGAGTAGTGAGAAGGTAATGTGACGGCTAATGGTGAGAATTTTGAGAGGTAGTAGTTGTTTTCATACCTGCACTTGCCAACTAGCTCCGATCTTTTGTTGATGTGGACACGCTTGTCCGCCTGAAGGATCTCTAGCTTCTCTCTTAGGCACAGAGGACAATGCTTGGTTTTGTTACTGAAACCCGGGGTCTGGGCGATAACTGACCAACCAAGACTCTACTCGCTATTTTGACGCTTCAGGTTCCAGACACACTTTGATAGTTTTGTGCTCTTCTCATGTCTCTCTTGTCTGAATGAAGTTAGATGATTGCCATGTCTCTTCTTAAATGCTGGCTCAGTAAGACCACTATACTCCTTCTGTCTGTCCTCTCCGGTTACTTGAACGGTTGCCCTGTACACAATAGACCTGATTTGGGTGTTGCCGTCCATTGGGCACTGCGTTTTGTCTCTGCAGTTGCATCGCCTTTCCTTGGGCTGTCTGTCGTTGTTTCCACTCTTCCGTTTAACAGA
The DNA here is from genome assembly GCF_964019385.1 of Sycon ciliatum. Classification (NCBI taxonomy): domain Eukaryota; kingdom Metazoa; phylum Porifera; class Calcarea; order Leucosolenida; family Sycettidae; genus Sycon; species Sycon ciliatum. The sequence continues at coordinate 3,921,275 of NC_088645.1, forward strand.
TTTGTTGTGTGACTTGACCATTGAACACATATTCGGCATACAACTATAGCTTACTTTAACTGTATTCCGGTTGAAGATCTTGTGTAGTCTGGATCCGGCGAGGAAGTGTATTTCGAGTAGTCGCAGGAATTTCTGTCCGGTGTTTGTGGCTACGGTCTTGCTGAATGGCGGGTTGTACCAGATGATATTCCGCCGCCTGTTTTTTTCCTTTTTCTTGCTTGAATCTTTGTCTCTCTCTTCCAAGTACTCTAGTCCTTCGGTATATCCACAGTTCCTAAGTGCGCTGTTGTATAGTGGTGCGGCTTCTCTGACCACGTCTTGGTCTGATGAAATATCGGTTAGCCGCCTGCTAATAGCTTTCGGTATTTGCTTGATGATTGTTAATGGATGATTCATTTGTCTGTGGACATAGACCGGTGTATCGTTCGGTTTTCGATACGGGCGATATGTTCTGTCTGCTAGGTTCAGCGTCACATCCAGAAAATTCACAACCTTCAAACCGGTGTAGATGGTTATTCGTAGTCCGAGGCTGTTGAATATTTTGCAGACTGTCTTCTTCATTCGGTCTGCTTCGCTGCCTGTCACGTCTCGTAGCCCTGCTAGGCCGTCCTCACGCTACAGTCCGACCTCTCTGCTGTTGATTTTGTGTGCAATCTTAGTCAGTGCATACGTCCCAACTAGCTCGCATACTTCGGCAGCGTCGACACATCCCATTGTCAAGTCGAATAGTCTTCTCCGTTCTTCTTCTTCCTAGTATTGTCTCCACTGAATAATAGCGACTTTCGCGAATGCAGAATGATGTCTTTGTCTTGTTTGCTAATACCGGTGTTCAGCAAACTCGATAGCGCGCAGAAGAAGATCTTCCGAAATCAACGGATAATATTCCACAATATCGAAACAGACACATGCGCACTCCGGCTTCCTCACGATGGCTTGGAATCAGTCAATCGATGCGGCTGTATTCTTCCAGGAGTTGAATTCCCCATAGTATCGTTTTGGTTTATAAGATTTGTATTTTTAGGCCTGCAAGAAAGTAAAATATCGCTCAAACACACGCATACACACACACACACACACACACACATACACATACACACACAGATACGGTCTCTGAACTGAAATAACAAATATAAAAAATATTTCGGCCCTGGGCATCATCAAGATTGACTGTGAAAAAGCAAGAAAGTTTACTGATAAAATCTGTCTCATTGTGTGTATACCGTATTTTCCTGAGTACATGTATAAGCCGTACATCCAACGCTCAAAATACACTCAAAAATGTGGGTTGCAGCTTTTACTCCGATGATCGGTAATAAATTACTAGGGTTGATGTCTGTATTTTGTGGAAAACAATTGGGGTTGCTGTTTATACTCCAGTGTGACCTATACTCTGGAATATACGGTATGTGTGCGAGTGTGTATGAGTGCATGTGTGTGCATGGTGCGTGTTTTTATGTGTGTATGTGTGTGTGGGGGGGGGGGTCGCGTTTGCGTTCCTGTGTACCACGCCCGATTCTGCTCGTGACTTGAACACTGTTGGTCCCTTGGGGACCTTCTATCATCTCTGGATGGGCATATTCTATTCTATCGTAATGTATGTGTACTTCTGAAGTATATGACTTTGTATGTATGTGGTGGGTGTTTGTGTGGGCGTGTGTGTATGTGTGTGTGTGTGTGTATGTGTGTACTTCGAAGTACATGTATTTTGTAAATGTGTGTGTGTGTGCCGGTGCGTGTGTTGTGTGTATGCCGGTATGTGTGTGTTTCCATTGTGATACCCTGTTAGGTGTTCACTTCTGACACATTCTCTCACGTGGCTACCTTCGGTTCAAGACGTTGTCTTTCTTATCCGCGTGGCATTGCAATATCACCCAGTGGTACTGTGTATGTTAGTAACAATGGCAAACACTGTATCACAATGTTCTAACTTTTGTCCTGGAGCATCTTGTTTCTTGTTCTACACTATTATTTCTCACTGCTGTGAAACATGAACAGGACCAGTATTAGCAGTTTTGTTAGGTCAGGCTTTACTATAGTATTTCAGTTTTTTGTGTGACACATCGAGTATGCATAACCTTGCCAGTAGGAAACATGCATAGGGCAGGTCAACAGTAGATCCAGCCAAGTCATGACCAACTGGAGCAGTTCCAACATGTCTGATTAAGATGATGAACTGATGAACATTGCCAATTACTGTTTATCATACTTGCATGATTGAATGTGTGCTTGCATATGTGTGTATGTGTGTGTGTGTGTGCATTTGTTTGTGTGTGTGTGTGTGTGTGTGTGTTGGTTTGTGTGTGTGTGCATGTGTGTGTGTGTGTGTGCGTGTTTGTGTATATGCATGTGTGTGCGTGCATGTGTGTGCGTGCATGTGTGTGTATGTGCATGTGTATGTGCATGTGCATGTGTCTGTCTGTGTGACTATGTATGTGTGTGGGGTATGAATGTGTTTGTGTATGCATGTGTATACATGGATTTGCTTATGAACTCCTGCACTGAGTTGTATATCTACATTCTACTTCGATCACTCTCATTGTTACATATTCTCGATGTGCAGAGGATGATTATATTGATTGTGTTAGCTGGGTGCTCTTTTCCTTTCTCTGAAAATCTATTGCATTTCAACAAAATGTCTCCCTATGAAGTGTCGCAATACATCATTCAGTTTTTTATGTCACTTTTGGATACAATGTAGAACATGCAGAATGTCTGAGGTGCTGTTTTCTTTTTATCATGTTTTGTGGTGCTTTGTGTTAGTATCGTTATTTTAGAAATGTTTCAAAAGGTTTTTTTATAACTGCTGCTGCATACCCTTGTTTGATCTGAAGAGATGCGGTATTGTTAGTTGTCTGATGATTGCCTGTAGAGTATGGACATGAAACTATTTGTTATAACGATGATTGTGTGGTGCTCTGTGTTGCATGACCAGTCTTAGCTATAACCAACTATGCTACAGCCGTGTGAATGGCACTTAGAGTAATAGCAACACAGCCGTGTGAATGGCACTTAGAGTAATAGCAACAATGCTACAGCCGTGTGAATGATACTTAGAGTAATAGCAACACAGCCGTGTGAATGGCATTTAGAGTAATAGCAACAATGCTACAGCCGTGTGAATGGCACTTAGAGTAATAGCAACAATGCTACAGCCGTGTGAATGGCACTTAGAGTAATAGCAACAATGCTACAGCCGCGTGAATGGCACTTGGAGTAATATCAACAATGCTACAGCCGTGTGAATGGCACTTAGAGTAATAGCAACAATGTTACAGCCGTGTGAATGGCACTTAGAGTAATAGCAACAATGCTACAGCCGTGTGAATGGCACTTAGAGTAATAACAACAATTCTACAGCCGTGTAAATGGCACTTAGAGCATAAGGAGGGAGTAGTAGAACAGAACAGAGAAATAGCAAAATACACCAGTTGCCAGAAGCGTAAAGAACAGACTGAGTAACGAAGACCTGAAACGCGAGCAAGGCGCCAAAACCAAATCCACACATGAGGTCACATGCACATGCGTGGGGCACACATAGAACACACGTTTAATTATTTCAACGTGGTACTGTGGGATTTGTGTGTGAGGGAGATGCAGTATTGTGTGGTTGTTAGATAGTGTGATGGTGAAGCAGTGAGATGGGGATATGGTGAATCAGTGAGGCAGTGAGATGGTGATATGGTGAAACAGTGAGGTAGTGAGATGGTGTGATATGGTGAAACAGCGAGGCAGTGAGATGGTGATATGGTGAAACAGCGAGGCAGTGAGACGGTGATATGGTGAAACAGCGAGGCAATGAGATGGTGATATGGTTTCAACAGTGGGCCAGTGAGATGGTGATATGGTGAAACAGCGAGGTAGTGAGATGGTGATATGGTCATACAGTGAGGCAGTGAGATGGTGATATGGTGAAACAGCGAGGCAGTGAGATGGGATATGGTGAAACAGCGAGGCAGTGAGATGGTGATATGGTGAGGTGGTGACATACCGAGTTGGTGTATTGAACCAAACGAGTTGAGGCTTTTGTGTATCAACTTCAGACCGACTTTTGCAGTAATTTTCTTCCTCAATTTCTAATGTGAATTGCAAACCTGCAAGAAAGCACCACTCCTTTCTAACTACACGGTGTTTGGGTGAATGCACCCGTCATCAGTTGAGTTCCAGGATCACTGTACACATGATGTAGTGCTCTTTGAGACTTAACACTACTAGGGTCTAGGGGTAGACACTAAATGTAATAACACACAGTGACAGGTCTCAGTGTCAATACATTTCTACTCTCACAATCACTTACTGAGTATTGTGAGCACCAGGCAGCAGCGTTAGTCAGTATCGCTCCCTGGCGACAGACTGGTAACTTGACTGACTAGGACTAAATCTGTTGTACATAACATGTCTCTCTATCTATCTCTCTCACTCTCTCTCCTCCCTCTCTTTTCCCTCTCTCTCGCTCTTCCTCTTTCTCGCAGCCACTCTCCCTTTCACTCTCTCGCACACACACACACACACACACACACACACACACACACACACACACACACACACACCTTGACCTTTGACGCCCATCGCTGGAGGCGATGGTAGCAATGCTACGGTAAAAGCCATAGCAACTTGTGCTGGGCTTGCACCATTCAACAGCTTGCAAGGCTGAAGAATTGACCGTCACTATTCAGCCTGGTCTACACCATACAGCTATTTGAAGTGACTTTTTCTGGTCATTGAATCCCTATTTTTGGTCTTTTCATATTTTTCCCGCACACACATCACACCACATACTCTGGCATGCACTGGCTGTTGGTAACCACCCACGAGAATGAAAGAAAAGTCAGGAAGAGTATGAGAAAGAGAAGAAAGACGTGTGTGACCATAATCGTCGGGAATCGACGCAACCTATCGATTGGAAATCGCTGCACATACCACTGCCCCATATGGGACACGTGCACGCACACACACACACACACACACACACACACACACACACACACACACACACACACACACACACACTCACACACACACGCACGCTCGTATACTAATTATTATGATGCACACAAACATGGAGTCAAGGCGGAGTGGCTACTACGGTTGGAATTGATCAAGCAATGGCCAGGCCAGTTCAGGATGATAAGCAACATGACTCTCATATTCCATTTTATGTTCGACTACGCTCGATGTGATGTTATAGTTACGGTTGCCAGCTGCAAAGACACGACAACACGTGAGCACTGGCTATCCAATATAGAGTTCTGTAACAGAAATCTGAATTGGACTCTCTAGTAAGAGAAAGCACACACACACCACACACACACACACACACACACACACACACACACACACACACACACCTGTCCTGTCCTGTCCTTTAGAGCCACTACCACTAGGGTCACGTGGGCCCCGGAGGGACCCACGTGAACACACACACACACACACACACACACACACACACCTTTAAACCTGACCTTTGACGCCCCATCTCCAGTGGAGATGATAGGCTACTGAGTTGGGCAGTACTTGATGTGACGCTTCAAATCGCCACTTCTCCTAAACGCTCTGCCGCATGCGCAGTGAAAGTCCTTCGGTACCGGGGGAGGAAGACGATGTTGATGGACCGACCTGCGCCAATCCGATCGATCTTGTGCGTGTCGATACCACTCGGACTTCGGAATATCCAGTGAGCGCAGATCACCGACAATCGTGTCTCGCCAACGCTTCTTTGGTCCATGCCACGACACACGCACACACACAGACACACACAAACACACCTTTGGACCTTTGGATGCCCATTGCTCCATGCAATGATAGCATCAGGAGTTGCAGTATTTCCTGTTGCGAGTTAGATCGTTGGGTCGACGGAAGTCCCTGCCACTGCCGCAAATGAACACTCTAGGCTTTGGCACAGCCGGTCGGGGACGATTGCAGATGAGGCGCCAGTCTCGTCTGTCCTGTGCCAAGTCGCACCAGTCACCTGTCATTCACCGAGCACTCAGATCAGCAGAGGATCAGCAGCGGCGATGTCCCTCCAACGTTTCTTGGGACCATGTCTGGGCCTTGTGTTGAGTCCTTCGGCAAACAGAATGCGCTTAGGGAGACGAGAATCCTCCATTCGCCCAAGGTGGCCAAGCCAGTGTAAGCGATGACAGCGTACGACCTCCGCCATTGACGACGGCAAACCGGGCTAGTTCCTCAGAAGAAATGCGCTCCTGCCACTGCTGGTCCCGTGACACACCCAGAATCACTCGGATGCAATGGTGATGGAATACCTCCAGGCGATGTAGCTGCGGGGCCTTCAACGTTCAGGTCTCTGGAGTGATGCAAACACCATTGGACCATTGGACGCCCATCGACGGAGGCGATGATAGCGATGCTACAGCAGAAGCCATAGAAACTCGTGCTGGGATTGTACCATTCAACAGCTTGCAAGGCTGAAGAATTGGCCGCCACTATTCAGCCTGGTCTACACCACACAGCTATGAAGTGGCTTTTTCTGGCCAATGAATCCCTACTTTTTGGTATTGTATATTTTTTTCCCGCACACACATCACACCACATACTCCGGCATGCACTGCCTGTTGGTAACCATCCAGGAGAATGAAAGAAAAGTCAGGAAGAGTCTGAGAAAGAGAAAAAAGACGTGTGTGACCATAATCGTCGGGAATCGAACCCGCAACCTATCGATTGGAAATCGCTGCACATACCACTGCACCATATGGGACGCACACACACACACACACACACACACACACACACACACACACACACACACACACACACACACACACCCACACACACACACATACACACACACCCACACACACACAAACACCCACACACACACCAACAGACACATACGCACACACAATGGCCGCATAAACACATGCTCTCTCTGTCACTCTCAAACTCTTTCACGCACTCACATACGCTCACACGCGCAGACACATAATTATACACTTTCTCGCTGTCCGTGAATCTCACTTCCAAAGACCCTGTACGCCCGCCCCAAGAGAAGAACGCAAATAGATAAAATGCACTGCATGTACAACAAAATGTTTTTTTCTTGCAGCGACAATAGCGGACAAGATGTGCATAAAATGGATCAAGACTTACGCCAGATAACTGTCCAGAGCGTACCTCTTTGTCAGGCTATAGAACCAGTGCTAGCCGGTAACTGTTCCTTCGGTAGGGTTGAACGAATAATGTAGTGTTTCCAGGGAGGAGTTCTTCAGTTGACAGAAATTACGCACCAAATACACCACACAGTCACTAACCCACGAATCATCATAAGACTGATGACATCATAAGACTGATGACATCATAAGACTGATGACATCATAAGACTGATGACATCATAAGACTGATGACATCATAAGACTGATGACATCATAAGACTGATGACATCATAAAACTGATGACATCATACGACTGATGACATCATAAGACTGATGACATCATAAGACTGACGACACGTCAACCACTATTACATGTACATATACATGTCGGTATAATTTTGCGAAAGTAAAATTGAACAGGCAAAGCGATCACTTCGGCATTCTTGACTCTCAAATACCCATGTCTGGCATATTATTCTGAAGAAGATGTTAGTAAGACTTCGGCGATACTTGGGGGGAATTGTGTGTTGACCCCTACGTGGGAGCTCGCGCTTTTCCTGTCGACTTGAATGCTCACATGACTGACTTACGACTGCCATGCAGAGCACACGAGAAGTCCATTTTAACCTTCTACCCAGCAACCCTGCAAGAAAGCACCACTCCTTGCTCAATACATACCTACTCCACATCAGCCACCACCGTCGGCGGGTGGCGGCCGGCCACCGCTACCAGCTGCAGTCTGATATCCCAGCCAGTTCTCGCAACAACGTCCGCCGGTCGTTCCCTGAAGGAGTGCTGGACACCTGGAACCAGCTGCCTCGCCAACACCTCCTGGATCAGCCCGACCAGAAAAGGTTGCAGTCCTTCAAGTGCAGCGTCCACCGATTCCTGCGCTCGAGCCACTGGGACTGGGCGACCGACCGGCTGTAGGGACTCGCGTGGTGGTGTGTGGACGTTACTGTGAGAGAGTAAGTCTGTGCACAAAATGATTATGCGTCTGTGTGCATGTGCACGTGTGTGTGTGTGTGTTTGTGTGTGTGTGTGTGTGTGTGTGTGTGTGTGTGTGTGTGTGTGTGTGTGTGTGTGTGTGTGTGTGTGTGTACATGGTTGGTATGTGGTGTTTATGTGAGCGTATGATAATAATACGAAGTAGTGGTTGCGACTTCGGCGATGACTTGTAAGAAAGGGTGAACTGATGAGGGGTGAATTCCCCGAAACACTGTGTATTGAGCAGGGAGTGGTGCTTTCTTGCAGGTTTGCCGAGTCGAAGGTTCGATGGACTTCTCGTGTGCTCTGGATGGCAGTCGTAAGTCAGTCAAGTGTCAAGTAAAGTCGGCGGAATAGCGCGAGCTCCGGCGTGGGGAGCAAACCCTTTCTTACAAGTCATCGCCGAAGTCGCAACCACTACTTCGTACTCTCGTGCCCAGCGCGGGCTTGCGACTAGTTGGTTTGGAGGTGACAGCGTTGCGAATGACCGAGGGTCCTCGACGTCTGTCTCACCGTCCAGGAGCGACACTGACTCACGCTGCTATCTGGTGTTCACGAGGTGTTTGTCGCGCTGGAAACGGAGCGTCTCTGTAAGTTTGTATCCCTGGTGATGTTTGTGCCTGGAGAGCACTATATAAGTGGTGCTCTTCAGGCACAATCTTCCTCAGCCTACTCAAGCTCAACTGATGAGGGGTGAATTCCCCGAAACACTGTGTATTGAGCAGGGAGTGGTGCTTTCTTGCAGGTTTGCCGAGTCGAAGGTTCGATGGACTTCTCGTGTGCTCTGGATGGCAGTCGTGAGTCAGTCAAGTGTCAAGTAAAGTCGGTGGAATAGCGCGAGCTCCGGTGTGGGGAGCAAACCCTTTTTGTATGATAATAATGGTTGATAAATATGGTGGTAAAGACACACCTGGCAATATGGCCTTAAACACACGCCTGCCCACACACGCTCTCTTAGGGCGCATTCAGACTGGCGTGAACAGCCGCCGAAATGCTGCAGCGTAATCCCGGGAATCGCAATCACACTGCGCGTGTATCCCGCTGGAATGGCCAGTGCATGTGAAGCTTCGACATTTGGAAAATTTGAGTTGACTCAGTTTGAGTTGGATATCAAAATAAACCAATTCAGTCTGTTGAGATACTGGATCATTGTGCTTTTGCTTGTGCTTGTCGACGGAAAGAATACTATGTCGGAGTGTTTGGTGCTTGGGTGGCATTCATCCGCTCCGCGATCAGAATATGCTTCTCGTTCGCAGTAAGCGTTTTGCCTGCAGAGCGGCCCGCAAAAATCACCACGTACAGCTCCATGAACTCCCTCTCTGAGTCGAACAAAGATTTCGGCATGATGGGAGAAGTTGGCCGTCTAGAAGTCAAAACTCCAAACTCAAAAGCATGCAGTCAGACTGCAAGAGTAGAGGCTGAAATAAACGAAAAGACGGAACTTGTGCTGCAAAGATATCAAAAGCGCTCCGCGTGCCGCCGAAATCTGCATTCCACTGGCCTGCGGAGTGGTGGGAAACCTTTTCCGTGTTTACGCTGCCGGGAACGTCACGTGAGCGATTCAACTTGACAACTTTCACATTCCGCTTGTTTTTTACGCCAGTCTGAACGCGCCCTAAGCTGCAAAATTCTGGCACAGAGCTCTCCTTCTCACCACCACCACCATCAGTAGTCCCTGCTTCTTTTCCCGAGGATCATATCTGCCGCTGCCACACGCAGCCCTTCATATCAATGTCCCGCTCTCTGGAATAAGTTGCCTGCATCTATACGATCACTGAAGAAACCAGGTCAATTCCGGACCGCTCTTTTACCCCACCTGAAAAATTCACCGACTTACGTTGCTCACTGATCAAATAATTATGCAATCCTTCCTCTGCTAGCTAGCTGCTGTCTTAAATCCTACTCTTTTTTTCTATTTTCTTTTTTTCTTTTTAATCTTTTCCTTACATTTGTGTGCCTGATTGTCTTTAGTCGATCTCATGTAATAAGGCAACACTGCCTGTTTGTTATTCGACGTTAAATAAACCAATCCAAATCCAATCCAGTTCCCGCCTGGCGCCTCGCCGATGCATGGCTGGCGGTAGCCGATATAGCAGGCTGGTACATCAAGTAGCGCATGGCACATAAAATGGCGCCAGGCGCGAACTGATACTGGTAGAAGGAGAGCTCCGTGCCAGAACTTTGCATCTTAGAGAGCGTGTGTGGGCAGGCGTGTGTTTACCGCCATATTGCCAGGTGTGTGTCTACCACCATATTAATCAACAATTGTTATGTAAGTACAGCTGCAGTGGTGTATTCACAGGCAGTGAGATGGTGATATGGTGAAACAGTGAGGCAGTGATATGGTGATATGGTGAAACAGCGAGGCAGTGAGATGGTGATATGGTGAAACAGCGAGACAGTCAGATGGTGATATGGTGAAACAGCGAGGCAGTGAGATGGTGATATGGTGAAACAGCGAGGCGGTGAGATGGTGATATGGTGAAACAGCAAGGCAGTGAGATGGTGATATGGTAAAACAGCGAGGCGGTGAGGTCGTGATATGGTGAAACAGCAAGGCAGTGAGATGGTGATATGGTGAAAAAGAGAGGCAGTGCGATGGTGATATGGTGAAGCAGTGACATAGCGAGGTGGTGTATTCAAACAAACGAGTTGATGCTTTCTGTATCAACTTGATACCGACTTTTACAGACTTTTACAGTAGTTTTCCTGCTCAATTGTCAATTGTCTAGCGTTAAATGCAAATCTGCAAGAAAACACCACTCCTTGCTAAATACATCGCGGTGTTTGGGTGAATACACCCTTCATCAGTTGAGTTCCAGGATCACTGTACACATGATGTTGTGCTCTTTGAGACTTAACACTACTAGCGTCTAGGGGTAGACACTAAATGTAATAACACACAGTGACAGGTCTCAGTGTCACTACATTTCTACTCTCACAATCACCTACTGAGTATTGTGAGCACCAGGCAGCAGCGTTAGTCAGTATCACTCCCTGGCGACAGACTTGTCACTTGACTGACTAGGTCTAAATCTGTTGTACATAACATGTCTCTCTCTATCTATCTCTCGCACTCTCTCTATCTCTCTCCCTCTCTCTCCTCCCTCTCTTTTCCCTCTCTGTCGTTCTCCCTCTTTTTTTCAGCCACTCTCCCTTTCACTGTCTCGCACACACACACACACACACACACACACACACACACACACACACACACACACACACACACACACACACACACACACACACACACACACACACACAATGCTACGGCAAAAGCCATAGCAACTTGTGCTGGGCTTGCACCATTCAACAGCTTGCAAGGCTGAAGAATTGACCGTCACTATTCAGTCTGGTCTACACCATACAGCTATTTGAAGTGACTTTTTCTGGCCAGTGAATCCCTATTTTTGGTTTTTTCATTTTTCACGCACACACATCACACCCCATACACTGGCATGCACTGGCTGTTGGTAACCATCCAGGAGAATGAAAGAAAAGCCAGAAAGAGTCTGAGAAAGAGAAGAAAGACATGTGTGACCATAATCGTCGGGAATCAAACCCGCAACCCATCGATTGGAAATCGCTGCACATACCACTGAACAATATGGGACAGACACACACACACACACACACACACATACATACACACACACTCACATACACACACACACACACTCACACACACACACACATACACACACACGCACACACACCTCAGACCTCAGACCATCTGAGTTCTTAAAGCTATTATTCATTTTCTGCTGCCCCCGGTTATTTCTTTTATTAGTTTTATTTTCTTTGCCTTCGCTTTCTTGTTATTGGGCAACTTGCCCGTTAGAATCTGCGAAGTAAAATAAACAACAACAACAACAACAACAACAACAACCTGCCCATTGCTGAAGCGATGATAGCGAACAGCTATGTTAGACATAGCAACTTGTGCTGGGATTACACCATTCAACAGTTTGCAAGGCTGATTGACCGCCACACACACACACACACACACACATACACACACACACACACACACACACAGGCACACACACACACGCGCACGCGCGCGTATACTAATTATTATGATGCACACAAACATGGAGTCAAGGCGGAGTGGTTACTACGATTGGAATTGATCAAGCAATGGCCAGGCCAGTTCAGGATGATAAGCAACATGACTCTCATATTCCATTTTATGTTCCACTACGCTCGATGTGATGTTATAGTTACGGTTGCCAGCTGCAAAGACACGACAACACGTGAGCACTGGCTATCCACTATAGAGTTCTGTAACAGAAATCTGAATTGGACTCTCAGGTACGAGAAAGCACACACACACACACACACACACACACACACACACACACACACACACACACACACACCACACACACACACACACACACACACACACACCTGACCTTTGACGCCCATCGCCGGAGGCGATGATAGCAATGCTACGGCAGAAGCCATAGCAACTTGTGCTGGGATTACACCATTCAACAGCTTGCAAGGCTGAAGAATTGACCGTCACTATTCAGCCTGGTCTACACCATACAGCTATTTGGAGTGACATTTTCTGGCCAGTGAATCCCTTTTTTGGTCTTTTTCATTTTTTTTCCCGCACACACATCACACCACATACTCCGGCATGCACTGGCTGTTGGTAACCACCCAGGAGAATGAAAGAAAAGTCAGGAAGAGTCTGAGAAAGAGAAGAAAGACGTGTGTGACCATAATCGTCGGGGATCGAACCCGCAATCTATCGATTGGAAATCGCTGCACATACCACTGCACCATATGGGACACACACACACACACACACACACACACACACACACACACACACACACACACACCCGTCTTGTCCTGTAGAGCAACTGCCACAGGGGTCACGTGGGCCCCGGAGGGGCATCAGAGAGGAAGATGGAGCACGCAGCCTGATGACGCCGGAGATGGTGGGGCAAACGGAACCGGCGAGAACACACGCATACATGGCTGAACGAATTACGCTGCTGGGCAGTCGGGCGTTGGCCAGTCCTCGAGCACTGGTGACGACCGCGGCGTTGCACAGACCGAAAGATGCACAGCAGGCATCCTGCACATAGACTTGCCGGGGCTGGGGAGGCTGAGGCTGAGGTGCGGAACAGCGGTGAACAGCTAGACCACCCTTGCTTCGAAACCAACGCCCACAATCTCCACAGTGGCAAGCCCCTCGCTTCTCAGCAATGGGCTTTGCCCGCTCAACCACACATTTGTGGCGAGCACGATCTCCAGGGCGCGAGAATGACCGATTGCAATCTCTCTTCTTCAATGGAACTCCTGTCGAGGAGCAGCCCTCCATCAAAGTACTCGGCGTCACGTTTGACCATCAGCTAAAATTCAGCCAGCATATCCGAACTGTTGTAGTCCGAGCAACGCAGAGACTTGGAGCCTTGCGCAAGGCATTTCACTTGCTGACTATTCCTGCCCGGCTTCGAGCCTACAAAGCCTTTGTCCGGCCGGTTATGGAGTACTGCCCACTCGTCTGGATGGGGGCAGCTCCTTCCCACTTGAATCGGCTGGACTGGGTGCAGGAGCGAGCCATCAAGGCAATACATCCGCAATGCTGGCTTCCTAGCCTCATAATTCGCCGCACCATCGCTGCTCTCTGCCTCCTGTATAAAGCCCTTTGCGATAATTCTCCCGCTCTTCTCTCGAGAATGGCTCCACCCCCGACACACCTACCCAGGACCACACGCCTCACCCGCCAGGCTGTACGACTGTCCACCACGCATCCCCATCAGTTACAGAATGTTCTTCCTGCCAATTCCCGGAACAATGTGAGCCGAGCCTTTCCCCACTCCGTCATCCCAATTTGGAACCAGCTGCCTACCTCTATCATTCCCCAGCCATTTCACCCAAAGAACATCCAAAAGTTCAAGACAGCAGCTTATCACCATCTCCTCAGAACGAACTGGAACTGGGCCACTCATAGCATACGCGAGTAAGAGGGTACAGTGTCCTACCCTGCTTGGACATACATGTAATCTCTCCTCACGGACAGTCTCCTCTTGAATTTAAAAGTCTAACAGCGTTCACATCAATATTCAACTTATTCTTTTGCTCACTGAGCAATACAATCTTTCCATTTTCTTTCTTCTGTTTTCTTTTTCAATTTAATCCTCCCCACCCAATATCCCTTCGGTGCGTCCATGGAGCTATGAAGCCGAGACCTCTGGTCGGCGGAGCTTAATGGGCCCCACCACCACACTCCATCATTCACCCCAGTGTCTGGAGATATGTGGTTTTTGTAGAGAAAAAAAAAAAAAAAAATACGCACATACCACTGGGTCAGGCTGAGGCACACTCTCCACAGGCTCGGCGTACACACACACACACACACACACACACACACACCTGTCCTGTCCTGTCCTTGAGACCCACTACCACTAGGGTCACGTGGGCCCCGGAGGAACCCACGTGCACACACACACACACACACACACACACACACCTTTGAACCTGACCTTTGACGCCCCATCTCCAGTGGAGATAACAGGCTACTGAGTTGGGCAGTACTTGATGTGAGGCTTCAAATCGCCACTTCTCCTAAACGCTCTACGGCGTGCGCAGTGAAAGTCCTTCGGTACCGGGGGAGGAAGACGATGTTGATGGACCCACCTGCGCCAATCCGATCGATCTTGTGCGAGCCGATACCACTTGGACTCCGGAATATCCAGTGAGGGCAGATGACTGACAATCGTGTCTCGCCAACGCTTCTTTGGCCGATGCCGTGACACACGCACACACACAGACACTCAAACACACACACACCAACAAACACATACGCACACACAATGGTCGCATAAACACATGCTCTCTCTCTGTCACCCTCAAACTCTTTCACGCACTCACATACGCTCACACACAATTATGCACTTTCTCGCGGTCCGTGGATCTGACTTCCAAAGACCCTGTACGCCCGTCCCAAGAGAAGAACGCAAATGGACAAAATGCACTGCATGTACAACAAACTGATTTTTTCTTACAGCGACAATAGCTGACAAGATGTGCATAAAACGGATCAAGACTTGCGCCAGATAACTGTCCAGAGCGTACTCCTTTGTCAGGCTATAGAACCAGTGAAAGCCGGTAACTGTTCCTTCGGTAAGGTTGAACGAAGAATGGAGTGTTTCCATGTAGGAGTTCTTCAGTTGACAGAAATTAGCCGCCAAACACACCACACAGTCACTAACCCACGAATTATCATAAGACTGATGACATCATAAGACTGACGATACGTCAACCACTATTACATGTACATGTAGCTATGATTTTGCGAAAGTAGAATTGAACGGGCAAAGTGATCACTTCGGCATTCTTGACTCTCAAATACCCATGTCTGGCATATTCTGAAAAAGATGTTACTTCGAAGTAGTAAGACTTCGGCGATACTTGGGGAATTGTGTGTTGACCCCTACGTGGGAGCTGGCGCTTTTCCTGCCGACTTGAATTCTCACTTGACTGACTTACGACTGCCATCCAGAGCACACGAGAAGTCCATTTTAACCTTCTACTGGGCAACCCTGCAAGAAAGCAGCACTCCTTGCTCAATACACAGTGTTTCTGGGTATTCACCCCTCATCAGTTGAGCTTGAGAAGGCTGAGGAAGATTGTGCCTGAAGAGCACCACTTATACGTACCGGTGTGTAGTGCTCTCCAGCCACAAACATCACCAGGGATACAAACTTGCAGAGACGCTCCGTTTCCAGGACGACAAACACCAGAACACCGGAGTGAGAATTCAAGTCGGCAGGAAAAGCGCAAGCTCCCACATTAGGGAGCAACATACAATTCCAATGGCATATTCTGCACAAGAAATATGAAAAGTTACCCAGACACCCAGAGCAGGGTTAGCTTTTACCAAGGAGTTTGATTATCCCCCCCCCCCCCCCCTCCCCAGCCGTAGACAACCTAGTCGGCTGAAAACTATCCACTCGTCAGTTTTCAGATAGTTTGTTTGCAAGCGGCTGAAAAACAATGAATTCTAATTACATCACACCGTTCAATGAGTGCAAGTACTGCCAAACTCTAACCTGCGATGAGAGATACATGTATGACTACGGTATGAATACGTTTTCTAAAGCAACTCTGAATTTCAAATGTGTCAATACTTCTATTTTTCTCAATGCTTTTTTAAATAGAACACCGAGGCAAGTAATTATTTGATTCTCATGGCAGTGTTTGGGCAACTTGTTCTCTTCACCGTCTGTGTGAATGATTAATTTAGGATGATCCTGATGACTAGGAGTGGTTGTTGTTGTTTGTTCTTTCAACCAGCATATTCCCAGACATGCAGTCATGTATGTGATCTAGTCCAGGATTACAGCTAGTCACACATGCTTTACGTCCTGTTCTTCTCACGCAGCACACAACACAATCACGTGATGGCGCTTTGTCAGCTTGCACGACTGACAATCATACATGTACATGTACATGGACTGAGTGCGGTTTTTTGTTTTGTTTTTTTGTTTTTTACTATTGACGCAGCCCTACTGGAAAACAGGCGGAGAACAAAAAGAAACGAGGAAAAGGACAAAACATAGGGGATGTAGGGACGACGTGCTGATGTGCTGGGAGCAACTCAACCGACCAGAGGTCTCGGCGTCAGCGTTGCAACTAGGCATCGAAAATTGGGTTTTGGGGGGGGGGGGGTTCACAAGAACAGCTGCAAAACAAACAGAAGCTAGAGAATACCCGGTGCGACAGAAATAATAATTTGGTGCGAAATAATGAGAAGAAAATGACGCCCAAAAGCGCTAAATACGAAATTAAGAAAAAGGGAAAGCATAAACCACATAGCGCTAAAGCTGCACCAAATAATAATCTAAATTATAACTAAACCGGGTGGAAAACCAAGAAATCATAACAAACAAAACAAATTAATAATAAAAGGTAAATGAAGCCCAATATAATCAGCATAGCGGAACCAAGGAACATGACCCTTGCCACAGTCAAGAGCTCATCCGTAGAAGTCGGTAGCCATCAGCCAGTGTTGGTGCGTGAGGTACTTATGGACATCTTCTTTGAACGTGTGGAGCCGCTTCAAGCTGAGTGGAGCCCTTACAATTTCGCTTGGCAAGCTGTTCCATACTGAGATAACAGAAAACGGGAAGGAGCGAGAAGCATAGGCAGGCGCTCTCCTGTCCAGGACTTGCTGCAGCTGCACATGGTGCTGCTGGCCAGGAGGGGGTTGACTCCGGGTGCGCCGAGCTTCAACATGGTTGGCTGGAGGGGGGATCATGGCGGTGAGCTGGGGTGGTCCTGGGATGCACTGGAGCTTGTACAGGTATACAAGCCCAGATACAATCCGGCAGTGGGGGGGGGGGGGGGGGGGATCATGGCGGTGAGCTGGGGTGGTCCTGGGATGCACTGGAGCTTGTACAGGTATACAAGCCCAGATACAATCCGGCAGTGGTACAGGCTTTGGAGAAGGGCACCAGGGCCAATAATGGCCATTGCACGTTACTGCACGCGGTCGAGTCGGGCGAGGTGGCTGGATGCAGCTCCCATCCACACAAGGGCAGCATACTCAAGGATGGATCGCACAAATCCCTTGTACGCACAAAGGCGGCCATGGTAATCTAACATCCGGCAAGCCCGACGGAGAACACCCAGTCTCTGGTAGCCACGTGTCGCAATTGAGTGCAAGTGATCCCGGAATGACAGCTTGGCGTCAAATGTCACTCCAAGAAGGTTGATGGTGTCGGCTTCCGGAACCGCGATTCCTCCAAACTTGAGTCAGGGACAGTAGGGTGTGTGGCTTTCGCAGTCATCAGCAGCTGTTGCGATTTAGAGGGCTCGAATCTGATGCGCCAGCGTTCTCCCCACTCTTCAAGACGCTTGAGGCTGGATTGCAAGGCGGCAGTCATGTCATTCATATTGTCCTGCGTGCGGATGAGGCTGTAGAGGGTTGTGTCGTCTGCAAATGAACTTAGTCGTGTCTCGGGAGACAGGCACTGATCCAGGTCAGACACATACAAGAGGGAAAGTGTCGGGCCAAGGATACTGCCTTGGGGCACACCTGCTGTTATGGGCGCCGGGGAGGATGATTCACCGTGGACCAGGACTGATAGTTCGCGGTTGAGGAGGTAATCCTGCAGCCAGTGTAGCAGGCAGCCGCCAATCCCAACGTTCTTGGCTTTGAAAATCAGTCCAGAGTGTGATACCCGATCGAATGCTCCTGCTATGTTCACCGCCACCATGTGAGCGTACCCTCCATCGCTGACAGTCTTGACTCACTCAGTGTGCAAAGCAGTGAGGATGTCCCACGTGCCTCTTCCTTGCCGAAAGCCGTATTGACTGTCGGGCAGAATGTTGAAATGCTCTAGATAATTCGTGCAACACTTTCGCGTCATGTTTCTATGGTGATGGGTAGCAGGTACCAGGGATGTCGAACGGCCAGTTTCCACACCAGGTTGCCGTCACGCTTGCTC